>NC_061775.1:2762643-3066858 GCF_022458985.1 Mugil cephalus
CACAACAGGAGGGGGAACAGTCAACCACGGCGTGCTCTCACATCAAACACAACCACCATTAATATTGTAATGCTTCCTCCCTGAGTGGTTAAAATCAAGAAGAAGAAGACTACCAGTGTGGTCAGAACAAGAGATGGCTGCAGATGGCACCTTACTTGGGAGGGTGCAGCTTTTAAAAGCAGACTGTGGCTGCATTGTGTGTGCGCGTCAGGTGAAAAATCGAATCTCCGAATCTTGCATTTTGACTCTGTTACTCTTAATTTAGGACGGTTGGTCCTCAATTTGATAACCTTTGTTTCTGTCTTTACATCTGTGTTAAAATTACAAAAAGCTTCACGTTATTCACTTCAGATAATTTCAGCTTTCTATGCCTCTACATGCCAGCATTCCCCAGTTGCACTGTTGCATGTTTCCATCAACTTATTGCTACATTACTTCCGTTTCCTCAATAAACTTTGTCCGTGACCCATCACACAAACACAAAATCACAGCTGAAGGAACATAATAAAAAACGAGGTAGAAGCACGGGGTGAGTGTGAGTGCTGATGCACAGAGTGCACATGCCAGTCTGCCTGATGAGGAGTATGCACACTGGGAATAATAGTAGGCAGCAGATACTATATGTGTATGCATGAGCATCGAGTGGTTGCTATTGATCTCCTGTGGTCTGCTAGGGGGATGTAAACACTGTGTCTTTCAACGGGAAGCTTCACTCAATACGAGTAGCCGTCAACGACAGCCGCGCATAAAACACAGCACACAGGCCCTCCCTGTTATCAAATCAGCGCACACAGCTGGAGTACACAGACAAGTGCGTGTTTGTGTGTGTGTGTGTGTGTGTGTGTGTGTGTGTGTGTGTGTGTGTGTGTATGTGTGTGTGTGTGTGTATGAGGGAGAGATACGTCAATATAGAATATATGCAAAAATAAATGTATGGAAAATATGCACAAACACGTACAGTATGTGGGTGAAAACATTCCACATGTCCTCTGTAAGCTAATTCTGCAGCTTTTATGATTACAGAATGAGCTTTAAACTGCTGAAAACTTTTCTGAATTAACTTAAATCTAAAAAATACATACACCCACACAACCACTCAGACACACGGATAACAAACCTTTGTAAGCCGTGTCTAGAATGAACACCGCGGCGATAATCCATGTTCTAAAATGAATCTATGTAACATCGATTCCGTCCGAGCAACAACCCATGAATAACCCACCGTGGAGGACACTTGCACACTGAGCACATCTGGTGGAGAATCTTCCGTGTGTGTTATGCTTAAATGTTTCCCCTCTATTAACATCCTGCGGGATTTCGTTTCACACAGGTGAACATTTGGTGAGTCTCTCAGAGCCCTCTCATCATAGGAGAAGTCCTCGACGGCCTGTGTCTCATTCAAAGGCCCGACGCACAGATTTTGTTGTGATGAAGAGTTTTGTCTGTCTTAATAGCGCGGTTCAGCACTTGTGGAGGAGATCATGTTTTCCTTTAAAGTGACACACAGGCTCAGGCACACAGGCGATACACAAATATTCACACAGGCTCTGATCAAACACTTCGCGTTGACCACATTGTCTTCTAGAAAGCCAGCAGACCTCTCGCAGCATATCTATGATGGTTCAAAAAGCTGAAGAACATAAAAACAAAGCAGACACAATTCACTGGAATTTATGGATGTTACTGAGCATTTAATTGTATTCTTATATGATGGTTATAGAATTATCAGATATAATGTTTTTAGTTTTTTTGCATGGCTGTGTCAGATGTTTGGTTTTCTGTCAGCCACATCCCCAAGTTGAACGTTTTAAGTGCTGCATTACAACACAGGGGCTCTCAAACATCTGGCTCCGGTTATCACAACTCTCACTTAGCTTTGCCACCACTGTGATATGCAGATGCACACACACGCACACAAACACACACGCACACACACAAAACCCAGCGCCTGGTCGCGGTGTGTTTTGCCACTCTGCTCCTCTGGTTTCCCACCTCATGTTTCTGGTAAAGGAGCATTTTAGTTCCAGCTCGGGCCTGTGGCGGAAAGCATCTCCCTGAGGAAAATAAGCATGACTCGCTCCAGTGAAGACATCTGCCCTTTGAAAGCGAGCGTGGCTGTTTGAACAGCTGTCAGAGCACACCGTGCGTCTCAGACCTTCCCTGATAAAACAGAGGCGAGTCTGGGAGGGAAAATCGACAGAAGAAAGTCACTAAATGGACAGAAGGAGACGACCACTGGCAGACAACGACACACAGGGCAGATGGAAAGGGGGCCATGTACCTGCTTGCTGTGTGTGTACTGACAAGGAGGTTTGGTCACCAGTGTGGACTGGAGACTGTGACAAAAATTCCTACAGATCCTTCAACAGATTGCCAACACAAGAATGGAGTTCTCCTGGACAGAAAAGTCAGCCAGCCAGACTGTTTCTATTAATACAACACAAACTTGAATTCAGCTTTAATAACCCCGCATTTGATCCAGCTATCTAAATATTCAGGAGCATCAAGCAGCCGCGGTGCCCGCAGTGATAGACTTTTGCCTTGCTAGAGAGCAATGTCGGAAATATTCCAAACATGGATGTCTTAGCTGTCTCACGCAGGAACAGCAAAAATGCAAACTGCCTCCACAGACAGTAATGTCACTAATAAAGAAAACTTTAAAAGACTAAAAGTAGGATTTTATGGTCTAGCTGGAAGTTCAGGGGAAATTTGCATTGCCATTGTAGGAGCTGTATGCGAGCAGTAGACACTCAAAAGAAGATTTCAAGCTTAAGACTTTTGGTCCTGAAGTGACTGTCTGTTACCCAGTCAAGAGGAACAAGTGTATGTCAGACTTAGAGAAAAGTGCTGGGAGCTCAATTGCATTAAAGCTCTTAGTTTGCCTGAGCTCCAATCTAATTGGATAAAGCTGGAAAAGCAGCTTCCAATGTGCATGAATCCATTTTCCAATTTTTTGGGGAGGAGAGTTGCTCCCCGTGTTCTGTTCCACCTCGTCTTTTGTCCTTGTCAACATTCCCCAAATGAGATTCCCAAAATCAGGAGGTGAGCACGCATGCACGAGTGCACAGAGCAAACATTGTCAGACAGACACACCTCTCACACCAGCATGCTGGCTGGCATCTCTTCTTTTCCTGTCCTTATTAAAATTCCATATTGAGATTCCTTCCTGCCACTCCGCCTCCCTGGCCTTGTCACTCAGCCACCAACCGGCGACAAAATCAGCAACTTTCAACAAAGGCGCACACATATGCATAGAGACACACACGGCGCACAATCCAAACTTTTCTTAAGACAACTCGTCCTGCTCCCGCCCTTTATGTGTGGGATGAAAGTTTCCTTTAGGTGATATGTATGAGAGCGTGTATGAGCATCTCCCCCTCCTGCCTTCACCCCTCTCTCCATCCCGCTCCCTCCCTTCTCATTGTCATTATTTTCCATGTTGTCCCCCTCTGATCTGCTGAGCCTTTGGGTGCTCTCTCTCCTCTCTCTGTCTTTCCGTGGTCCCTTTCATCTGTCAGGCGCTCCCCTTGGCGACCGCCACTGAGGGGGTTTGATTTCCCATCATGCCTAGCATTGCCTCCCTGACTGCGGTCCCCTCACTCCCTCCCCGCTCCCTCTGAGGCGAGTGTTGTGCCCCCGCGACGTTGGGCAATTATCCTCGGGAGTAATGAGGAGCGTCTCTCCCTTCGCGGTGCGCTGACTGACACCTCTCCCACTCATTTGTCAACAAATCAGACGGCTGGTGTGGGCGGCCATATTGAGCTGAGGGTTGTCGTTGGGAAGCTCAGGCTGAGGCGCATCAACGCATCTCTCTCTCTCTTTCTCTCTCTCTCTCCCTCTCCCTTTTTCTGTATCCTCCTCCATCCTTTCCTCTCTATCTCTGCCACCTCGTTATCTCTGACAGGGTGTCATTCGTTCCAACTCTCACTCCTCCTATGTCAGCCCTCCATACGCGCGATGTATTTGTGTTCCACAGCCACCAAGAAAAGTCTGACTTCCAAAAGGCCTAATGGTCATATGCGGCTAATGATCACTAAGCTGAATAAGTGACACTATTCAATTTATTTGTGTCAAAGTCAGTCCCAGCCAGCCGCTGTAAACACTTTCCCTAACTAGACAATAAAGAGCAGAGCGCAAAAGGGAAAATCTCTTCAGATGTCTTTACTCACAAAAGCTCCTTTCAATTTGTCACCTTTAGTCGATGCAGCTGCAGACGGTATATTAATGTCATTGGCCATCAGGCTGAGCAAGTGATTTGATGTGCCAGTTAAACTCCACACAATTCACTGCATAATTTAGAGATGTGAGATGAAGGACTGAGTCTGCGCGTCAGATGTGAGCAGGGAGAGCTGTGCATGTTTACATACAAAATGGGCATCAGATCATACGTTATACTTACAGAGTGGTTCTGTAGTCGAGTGTGTACTCACTGTGCTCTTTGCGCTCCTCCGGGCTTGATGACGCCTCTCCATCAGACAGCAGGCCGGACATGGAGAACAACTTCCTCCCTGAGTCCTCCCCAGCTTTGAGGGCACCTGCGAGGGAGCCAAAGTCAAACTCCTTCCCCTCCACCTCCGGAAAGCAACTTTTCAGCCTTTTGGCGGGGGTGAAAGCCGACTGATAGCCCCCTGACTCCCTCTCTTCCTGTGGAGAGGAGAAGGGCCGGAAGGCGCCCACACCGCTGTGGTTGAGCATGCTCAAGGTGGAGCAGTCCAGGTTTGGCGGGGTAAACTGAGGGTGCAGGTGGAGCAGGGAGGCCGGGAAGTCTCGTGACGGAAAGGTGCCTGACATGGGGCCCTGGCGCTGATACATGGAGGTGAAGGTGTAGGAGGCTGAAGGGAAGGGGAGGTGGAGGTCTTTCTCCACAGAGGCGGGTACACCAAAGGGCCTGGGCGCCTGACAGGGGACAGAGGCGTCTCTGCCGGCCTCAGCGGTCGAGGCTAGTACCATCAGGGCGGGGGAGGCCAGTGGAGCCGGCAGGTAGGAGGGGCTGTCCATCTTGAAAGGGCGGTGGAGGTCCATTCACCTCCTTGTATGCTTGTTCTGAGGAGAGGCAGGGGACAGGCAGAGAGAGGGAAAAGTATTCAGGAGGAGAGTTAAACATGACCTACAGCAAGACAGGGCGAAAAGAAAATACTAATCATAACAGATAGGTTCTTTCTATCAAAAAGTTACAAATATGACATTACTGCAAGAATAAATCTGAGGTGTATTATGAAAAATAACACATTTGACATAAGCTGAAAAGAGAATTATTTTACAGGAAATTGTTTCATGACCCAAAACGCCAAAATCTTCATCTCTTCATTTTGTGAAAAACACCAAGTCTGCAATTCTCGAGGCATTTTTACAATTACAGTTTTGGAGTAATTTCAGCAAAAAAGGGTTAGAGGAGGCCTCCTGTGCCTGTAAATAATTACGACGGAATAAATTGCCAATAAAACACACACGTAGCCGGAGCCTGAGAAGAGAAATTTAATAGTGAGGTCTAAACGATTAGATTAGGGGAAATCATAGAAACCTTAAGCGTTCCGGGAAAAAGGACGATTTCTCTTTTCCTTTTTGTTTTAATGAATCGATTATCTTAGTGAATCCATACAGTGTAAATTATGCGGATTGGCGTCTAGTAAAGCCGGTGTCACAGCAAGAACTGCGGTAATATAACACTTTCTCATCATTTCTTTTTGTTTGTTTTTTCAAATCCAAATTGTGAAAAATCAATCTTGCAACTAAAACAAAGGATAATTAAAATATTATACATAAGGTTTGATTTTGAGTCAAGCTGCTTCATCTAATTCGTCTTTTCTGTGTTTCTGTTTCTGTTTTAAGGACTAAAACGATTCGAAAGCTAGTCCGAAGTAAGGCCTAAATAGGAAATTAAAGTTTGGGCTTCACCCTTCACCCGTCTTTTAAGAACAAAAAAGCGCTTGCTCTTAAAATTTACTAGGAAAAAAAAAATTAAAGCTTGAAAAGAACAGACACAGTTATGTATGTATATATATATGTCAAAAGACATTTTCAAACTTGTCAAAATAAGCGACAATTTGGCAATGCCGTTACTTTTTACGCACGCCAGAGCGCAAACGAGGTCAGAGCTTATCCTGTCTATCCAAATGATTACTCTAATATTCAGTCTTTTCATCAACGCGTTTTAAAACTGATCAGAACTGTTTTGTTTTTTGTTTGTTTTTTTTTTCAGCAGCGAGAGCGCGCTAAGTTCCTTGTGTTTATAAAAAAAAAATACAAACCCTCACACCCGACAGAACACATGGCAATCAAATAACCAATTAAACCAATTAAACTAAATGAAGCTCTAATCACTTGTGTTATCGGGAAGCATCAGCCGGTACTTACCGTGATGAAGTACTCAAAGCGAGATTTATTTCGCCGCCAACTCTCTCACTCCGTGTCTCCTTCAACTTATAGTTAATTTCAAGGACGCGGCACTTTCTCCTGGTCGCGCAGGAAAGAGAGAAAAGGAAAAAAAAAACGTGCAGCTGCGGGCGGCTTTTCGGTCCTCCTCCAGATGTGTTCACGGGATGAGTTGAGGCTGTGATGCGCGTACTTTGGAGATGCACAGTCGCTGCGTTTCTGGGAAGGATCAAGGTGCCACTGAGTGGACTGGCTGCGGGTCGGGCTGTTTCTGTTGGTCTCTGTGTGACAATCCCCCTCTTTCCCTCTTACCCTGCCCTCTTTCTCTGCAGCCTCCCCACACCCCCCCAGAGACGCGCTGCCTGCGATGGACACATTCAATTTCTTCCCCTCCGTTAAGGTGAGTTACACTGAAATTGAGTCAAGTATTTAGTTTTGTTTTGTTTTGTTTCAAAAAGAAAAGGAAAGAAAAAAATGTTATGATGTGTTCAAATTTATATGGGAATATAAAATCAAACCCTGTTCTTTTCTTAATGAAAAGTAACCTAACTTTTTATGATCATTATCCTTTTATTCCTTTTCACCAAAATAACTAAAATACCAACACTTTCAAACTTGCTTAGCTGTATCACCACACACAATAAGCTTATAAAAGACACGCAAATTAAACTTCCCACCATAGAAATGCTGGAATTGAGTGCATTACGCACCAGTTCACCCATTCAGGCTACCACTTTTTGTGAGTGTGTGTTGGTGTCAATGCTTTGAACATCAGGTGAATGAGTTATCTTCTCCTCTGTGGCTCAGTGAGCCCATACTCTCCCCACCTTGTGTGATTGACACTTGGGAATATTCCCTTTTGATGAGACACAATGCAAACCAATGGCATTATTTGTCACAGATAATCTGCTTTCAAGTCCAACACATTACACACAGTGTAATATCTGCATTATTCATATCTGATTTCCAGCACATTGTCAGAAAGCACAGCTCAGAGCACCACAAATCAGCCCAAATCACTCTTAATTTGTTTTTATCGGTATTGGTATTGCTTAAAGACTTTTTGAAATAATGTAATTGAAATAATTCCTTATTCCCCGGAGCCAATCCAGAGGCTTTACACCGCTAATCTAATGTGACACGCAATTTCCGTCTCTCAGACGATTGCTTCCCCTCAGGTCCCTGTCTTTAATGAACAGCCATTTGGCTGTGAGCCTGTGTGTGTGCATTTGTGTGTGTGTGTGTGAGAGAGTGTGTGTGTAATCAGAGAGCGAGACACAGTCCTGAGATAGGAAATGAGTGAATTGGGAATATCACAGCCAAGAAGGAGACGCAAGGAAACGGGTTGAGACGAGACATAGCTAGAGATCAGTGGGTTCCTTGAACCAACTCAGCCTGAAAACACACCAGATAATTGGGATGTAAAAATAAATATTCACTCTCTTGTCCACATTAGCTAAGACTGAAGAGAACCACGGTTTATTCTGGACAGCTCATCTGGCCCTCAGGTTCTTAAAGTGCTCCCCAAGTTGGAGCTTTTCCTCTCACACCTAAAGACAGCCGGTTGGTGAAGAGGTGGAGGGCCAGACAGCAGATGCAGACCTTTAAATGGGCACATAAACGAGAGACCAGACTGACTCTGTAACAGTGCTGCCCTCGGACCAATATGGGGGAGTGCAACACATGTCTTCCTTGTGACATGGCAAGGTCATTACTCCACTTAGAGAGCACCCTCTCACTCACACATTGTTTTGTGGTTAGACAACTGCATGCCATCACACACCCACACAAACATGGAACTGGATTCCCAAATCAGATCCACTCAGAGAAAGTCTGTTTCATTGAAAATTGCTAATTAAAAGTAATCTTTATTGGCTGTTCTTGTTGGAAACTTCAGTTCTATTCTTTTACTAAGAAATGCCAAAAATATCCCAATTTGGCAGTTGATCAGTGAGCACATTCACCACAAGTGGCTCCATTGACATTGTGATTATTATTTCTTCTCTGTTACTCCAATTTGCCCCGCATGCTAGTGGCTGTGGGTGGTGTATAGTGGATGATGGGTGTGTGTCCTGCAGGCCCAGTGAAGTGTTAATGATGTCCCCGCTGCCTCAGCCAGGTTACGGCACAGGGGCCGTTAGCCGCCCAGGGTAAACTGCATGGCTCCCAGAATAAATTGCCACCCGAAGCCACGCAGGCTGGTCAGCCAGCCAATTACAGGGCTGCCCGCTCAGCTGAGGATGATGGGATGCGATGTTAATTGTATGCTTTCATTTTCTGGCAGGAGGTGAGTCACTTGGCTGTCTTTTTGACTGCCATGCACACACTCATGCACAAGCAGAGCGTAACGTCTTAATGCATGCAGTTTCTGCTTTGGATTATTCTGGTTGCCCCACCGTACACATTTCTTTTTTCTTGACCTAGCGGTAAAAGCAGTTTTAACAAGCATTTAAATGTTAGTTTCTGTGGTCTTCTGTGTAATTCTCAACAAATATGAGATGAGCTGAGGCGAATTAAATCAACATAATGAGAGTTCTTCACTTCTTTTATTAGGATGCCACAGGTCATTGGAGGAGTCTTTTAACTCCCTCAATGTGTAATTGGAGTATAGTACAGTCAATAGTCATGGTTTTGTTTTTATTGCCCTCCTTTAATTCCCAGGAGTTTTTGGGGGGACGGCATGGAGTAAATTAAGTTACTATTGTAATAATTTCCAACACACCAATTAGTGATAATTACTTTTGCCCTGTCCTGTTGCTGCAGATTGCCTTCAAAATTCATACAATGTTATGGAGCAAGAGAATATGAGAGCACCAGGTAGGAATTTTGTTTTAAGTGATTTTACCTGCTGTGAATGGAAGGAGTTGTGTTACAGTGGTTGTAACAACAAGTGCAGGATCCTCGGAGTGGCAGTATCAGTGGTGAAGATGAAGAGTGCTCAGTTCTCTGGAGTCAGTTGGGTAGTAGTTGTGCAGCGGACTGCTACACTCTCCTCAGTATATCAACATAGACTGTCTGGTAGCAGTGCTATGGAGAGAGAGGTTAGCTACTATATTAACATAGGGAGAGACAGCGCCAGAGCAGAGCAGTCTGCCAAAGACTAAGCAGTGGAAGTGAGACAGAGAGAGGGGCCATCGACCAGACAGCTACAAGATGGAGTGGAAGGGAACGTGTGAGAGATGAGCTGTCGAACATGTGACAATGTGTGTGTGCGCGTGAGTAAAAGTGGAAGTGTGTGTGTGTGTGTGTATACGTGTGTTTGACAGCTCCCCAAAGCAGCCAGTGAGCGTGAATGTGAGGACGAATACAGAGAGGTGCATTATGGTCTCAATCATTGATCGCTTCCTCCCAAGGGGGCTAGTGACTGCCCCCCCACACAGACACACACGCATTCACATGCACACACGCCAGTATCCTGTATGTTTTCACATCCACGACACTCTGCTGTCAGCAGTCCGGTAGGGTTTGGCTGTCCTCAACTTTGTGTCCACACTTCTGGGATGTCATTTCATCAGAGCACCGTGGATTGAAATGGTTTAAGAAAAGGCTATATGATAAAAAGTGAGGTGTCTGGCTTCAGGGAACCTGATTTTCAATTTTATTTTGACTTCAGTAATAACTAATTTTACAGGTCTTACAACTTTTCAATGTCGTGTCAGTCTACGGCATTCAGCTGCAAAGCCATGTGTGATCTTTAAAAGCAGATGTATAGCTCCATATTTAAGAAAGAGAAACCCATACATAGCAGGAACTACCAGCGACATAAAGAGTTAACCGGGGGTGAAAACCACATGAAGCTCCTCACAAATTAGCTGAAGGAAAACAAATGATGACAAGAATTTGAATCTTTATCTGCATCACGTTTGGACTACAGTGGTAGAACTTGTTCTGATCAGTGGAGCAAATTTACTGTTGGTTTACCTCATTTTAACAAGGCAGTGACAAAAAAAACAAACATAAAAAAAAACTTGCCTACTTTATCCTATGAAAAAAAATACAGCGTTAAGGCAAACGTGTCTGTGCAGGACAGACACTGAAGTGAAAAGTTGTAGGAAAAGTGTCCACCAATTTGTTATCCTCGCTGACTTCCCTCCTTAATCTTTAGCCTTACAGTATGTAGCCACAAGGCAAACAGTGCAGACCAGTGACAGCCTGTGTCCTCAACCCACAACCACTTCAACCTACACACATAAATACAACGCTGCCCACCACCAAACATCACACCCTTTCCCCTCCCCTCACTCCCCGCCTCACCCATCCAGCCAGCCCGGGCCCCGGTCCTCGCTGCTCTCTCACCGCCACGAGGCTGACACTAATGTGACACTCTGGAAAATAATTACCAACAAACGCACTGCTGACTGCAAACAGCTCGCTCCCCTCAGTGGACTGTCACTAGTCATTAGTCTGAACCCTGGGAGAGGACAGGACCACAGAGAGGGGGAGTGGGGGCTGTGGCATGATGAGGAGGAACATACCATGTGTGGACGAAAGAAATAAAGAGGAGGAAGGGAGACCTGACAGGTAAGACAGAAATAATCTGCTTTGCAGTTGTAAAACATGTTAAAGACTGCTGTGAGCTTACTGTGTTGGAACTGAGTTTTTTTTTTCTTTTTTTTTGGGCCCAGGCGTCATCATTGGCCCCCTCTGCTGGTTTACATTGTATTAAGTGTGGCATGGTAGCAACACCTGGTCCACTTTGCCCAGGAACCAATATACTGAGCACTCACTTTATTGGCTCCTAGTGTGGGCAGTGTCCATCTGACTTCCACCAGGAGCTCCCAGGTCTGAGGGATTTAAAGGATAACAGGTGTTGGAGTGGATCTGAAGAAGAACACTGAGAAGTGAGAAAACAGAGCAATCTAAGGTCCAGGTAAGCAAAGCGGCTAAATGAAGAAAGGGCGCTCAGCCTGAAAACTGTTCAAGGTGGCAGCAATTCCAACACAATTACCCAAATGCCAGAGGGTACATCAATTCTTTGAACACCAACCCCCCTCCCAAAGACTGTTATTTGAGTTGCCTTGGGGGCAGCCGTGCCAGTGAGAGATTAAAAATTTTTTAGAGCTTCCACAATGGCCAATATTAAAATGTCTCGATAGATCTGCCTGGCTATTTTGATTGGTAACTTAACCCCTGACTCCTGAGCAAAAAAGACCCATTCTCCGTGCTATTGTCAGCGGGCTGGAGTCTAATTCTTGTATGATTCAGGCTAATGAGACGGTAATAGTGTCCTGTGTGTGTGTGTGTGTGTGTGTGTGTGTGTGGATGAGGAGGTTATTACAGTGTAGTGGAGGGAGGGCAACTGCGAAGAGGGAGCTGAGGGTTCTCATTGTTCAATAATTGGAGGATACAAGGTTTAATCTGTGAGCAAGAAATAGTTCCCGCTCTTTAAAACGCAGCAGAGGTTTTCATTGATTGTTTCCATATAAACAAGCAGACTTTGATTGAAATAAGAGTTCACGCTTCTCTTTCTCAGGTCAAGACAGTAGGACAGAGCGAGAGGCGAGGAGTTAGAGAGAAAGTGAAAATGTGTCTGTCTGTGTGTCATCCAGCCAATGGCTTCATCCAGCCTTATCCTGAACCATGAAACCATAGTGCATGACACCCTTCTATGCTCTGCACAGATATGGCTATTCACTGTTAGCACAGAGATTTGACAAGCTAGACTGCTCTCACTCAACAGCCTGGGTCAAATGGATGACTGTCACAATCTTTTTTTATCTGTCTCTCTCCCTCTCTCTCTCTCTTCATCGCCTCTCTCCGTACACCATCCTTTTACTCCCCACTTGCCACCAATCTCCCAACTTTGCCTGTTCAAATTGACAAATTCAACCAGCTACAGAGGAATAAATGAAAGAGAGAGAAGAAAACCTCTGAAGGGGATAATCTTTGCAGAGGGAAAGATCTGGTTGACTGGACGACAGGTCAACACATTCATCTGCTGTTCACAATGTAAACATCCAGATGTAAAAATGGTTCACGTTCTTACTTTTTTTTTTGTTACTTTCTTAGAGAAATATCTTTGCTGTGCTGTTCACTGTCCAGACGGAGATGCCACACTTAGCCAAAGAGGAGTCTGTGCTCAGTTAAGATGCCACTAACTATTTAAAGTGATTATTTCCATTCAGTATTCTACCAAACAATCTTCAAGATAAGCTTCTCCTAAATCACACACACACACACACACACACACACACACACACACACACATATATATATTTGAATATGATTGTGGAGGAAGGAAAAACAATACATACAATAAAACATATTGATCTACCTGTCTGGAATAAATGTGCATGATTCATTTTCATCACTGGAGATTCTTGTTATTTGACGTTCTTCATTTTAACGATTGTCGTGTGAAACGATGTGCTGGCCTGCTCATTTCTTGTATCCGATCCGTCTTCTAAACCTAACAACAAACAACAAATATAGGTATGCGTTGCCCTTGTCTACCTCTCCTCTTGTGTGTCGTGTGTACCTACCTCTAAGCCTCAAGTAGTCCCTTCATGTAGGCTGTGATTTTGTGTGTCAAAATCCTAATCACCGCACAGACTTTAGCGCGTCCACACATACACACACACTGTCTATCGGTGTTCAGTCAGGAAAAGGTCTCTCAGTCGTGCTCTGTGAGTGGCCTCTGCTCAAACAGATCAATAGACACTGGCACGTCTCTCCACCAACCAAGAGAAAACAATTAAAAGCCATCGATCCTGTGCCAGGCTCCTCCATGAATATGCATGTGTCCTTGACCTTCCCTTGGAGAGGAGAGCAGTGAGAGAGAGAGACAGATAGACTGACAGACAGGTATAGGAACTCTCTTTTTTTCCTCCCAGTGTTAATATTAACCAGGTTGTTGTATTTTTATCAGCCTTGTGTTATTCTTCTCTTTGTGAATCATCTCACATTAGATCTTAAACAGGTTTCCTGTGATTACGTGACGCAAATTGTCTCGTGTAAGCTTGAAATTAGCTGCTCTTTTGTAAGCCAGTTTAAGGCACGGATTGCTCTTTTCTGAGTTGTGTCAGGAACAGAGATCAAGTGGTCCCACAACAACTGTCCCCTCTAGCCCTCCCGCTGCTTGCCTCTTTTCTAATTACAGATGTGTGACATGCACATGGGGACGTCTCCATGTTAGCACATCACTGTGCCTGTCCTGACACATCCCGTGGTCACAGCAGCAGAGGCTGCAGGGGACAGCCCTGCCCTGTCCCCCGTCACTGGAGATTAGCATTAGCATGCTAACAGGACCCCCAAGGGAGTGCCAAGCTAAGGGTCAGGCACACAACTGTCAACAGCCTGCTTTAATTAGCCGTGCCTGGTCATCAAGGAACTGTGTTGATGCTGGCTCTATGTTCAAATTCCAGTTTATTTACATGTTATGCACAGTTTTATACAAAAATATAATTTTGTGGGTTTCGAGTGCTTGTAACTGAATAGATTTAAGTGTGACAGGTGTTGCAGTTGAGTATAAAAATACGACCCGTGCATCCTCTAATCCATCATTCATCATCAATTCCCATTCCCTCCTGACCCAGCCTTCTTTGCGTTTGCTCTAATATTGAACATCAGGAGTGAATCGTGTGAGTGCTGACATGTCACACCGGCTGGCTCCTAACCTGACAGTATCAAGTCGGTGTTGTCATAGGCCTGAAGACGAGGTGAGAAGCAGAGTGTGTGAGAGGTAGAGTGTATCGTCAGTCAGACAGTGCATTATCCAGCTGTTCCATGGCTGTCTACCTTTTTCTGTGGTGGGGTAATGGGAGTGTCACACAGTAGCAGACAGTTGGAGTCTCACTATTCAGCTGAGAGGCCACATCCATATACACTGCCGTCTAACTGACTGCCAACGCTGCCGATGCTGTCCTGTCGGCCCCACAATGACTGTCAGTGGCAACCTGGGGGTTGGCTGGCGTGGCTGTCAGCGACTGGTCACAAAGCATTTACCTGCTGACAGAATTGCAATTAGTCCAGAGAATGTTGTTACAGGGAGAAAGAAAAAGGGAGACAGAGGGGAGCCAGAGGGGGGGTGGGTGCGGGCAGCAGGAGAGACAGGCATGGGAAGAGTGGAGGGAGGGAAAGGACACAGATGGAGAGTGAGAGGTGGGTAGATAAAGAGGAAAGAGGGTGTGTTTTGGGGTGGTGAGGAGGCAGAAAAGAGATGTGGAGACACCAGGAATGGAGAGTGAGAGGTGAGTAGATAGAGGAAGGTATAAGAAGAATGTGAGGTATTTGATCTCTGAAGCATCCATCGCTGTGTGCATGAGATTGGCTCGTAGCATCAGGGTGCCTGTCTGTGGTCCAGGTCAACACACATTTACTTAGTGACACCATCCTAATGAATCTCTCCAGACATATCACCCCATCACCCACGCAGAGCAACCGCCAATGACCTCCTGGAATAACTAGTCTCTGCCTCTGAAGAAAGAGTGAAAGACAAAGTAGAAAGGACGCCTGTCTTTTCATATGAGGTCTCATTACAGCACATGATAGCTCTATGGTACCTCTACATCTGTTCAAATTTCAACACATCCCCATTTTTCTGGCACAAAGATTTCCACAGAAAAGAATCAGTGGTGGCCAGTCCTTGTGAGTTGCATGACTATGTAACATTCTGTAGCCTCACACAAAGCCAAACCTGAGCGGCTTTCTTTCAAACTCTGGAACTCATCACCATCCACTAATGACCTCTCTCCCTTCTTCTACAAGCTAGTAACACTCCCTCACGCCTTTCACTCCACAGCTCTCTCCATCCCACAGTCTTTGTGTGTGTGTACTTTCTGCCTGATAAGAGAGTAGCAAGGGCTCCTCCCTGGCCCCTAAGGGACAGACGGAGCGTGACCGAAACTGTAGTCCCAAACCAAACACAAGTGGAAATTGGTCTATGGACCAGGATCAATAGTGAATTAGCCAGTACGCTGGTTCTGTGGAGGGTTGCCGAGCTCTGATCTGATGATCCATAGTAAAAGGCCGCAAGTGGAGAATTGAGACGAGTGCAGAGGCAAAGAGCACTTTGGGGTTCTAAGAGGCATCCCTCTATCCAGTGGTGACCTACTCATATTGAAGTTCCCTTCAAAATGTATGTTGAGCACCACAACTGTCCAAAATTATAAATTTACATTCATGTGAAAATGACTTTTGAAGTCTGTAGAGAATGTATCAGAATTGATTTGAAGCAATTAAAGAGTCACTATGTCACAGAGATATTCCATTCTAAGAACAGGCCGACTGTTGTCTTGTAAGCCAGTGGATATCTTGGCAAAGACTTTACATTCCACTTTACAGTCCAACTAGTAATTTTGTCTATTCCTAGGTTTTTTGTTCCCTAAACATCTAGTTTAAAGTGACTGTTTAAGATATTTTCTTGTAATGTGTTCCCTTGGTCACAGGAGCAGGGACACAGCCTTTTTACCAGACTTTTTACCCGAATCCAACCAAAACACACTCAGCATGATTTGTTAGTCCCAATACAAATGGAAAGCATCTAATACTCATGTTTTGTCTGTTTACTATGTCTAAATCTGCTCGCAAAGATATCCTAACTGTTGTCCACTGACAAGGACTGAAGTTATTAAATTCTACTATTCACCTGATTCAGCTCCTGTTTGCTCATCAGAAGTTAATTTATCAGTCTAGATGAAGCTCTCACAGTCCATGTACAGCACTAATGCATAGTCCCTATTACAGACAGAAATATTAAATGATTATTAATCATGAAAGAGTATACATTAAAGATGTGTTTCTTTTCACTGAGAAATAGACAAAGGAAACAAATAAATGTCATCAAACCAGAAAATTCAACATAAACACGATCCGTGGTACAGATGCTGTCTCTGGGGGTTTTCTGAGGCCACGGTCATGTCATGTTGTGCTCTCTGTGGTGCAGGTGTTAGTGCTCCACTAAACTAACCCTACTGTTCATCACTGCCTGCCCTGATCCCAAAGGTGTGTGTATGTGTGTGCGTGTCTGTCTGGTGATTAATGAGCGGCAAGGCCTGATGGATTGTCCTGATCACAGAAGGGACACAGTGTTGAGGAGACACAGACACACCAAGTCCTGATCCGCTGCTCTGCAACGCACACACACATGCAAATGTATGCACACACACACACAAACAGATATTTATCGACCTTTTGCACTTATTCAGATGTCACAAACTGCTTCAAAAAACGTAAGAAGGACAGATATCTTTGCCGAGTTTGTAGAACGTATATACATTAGAGAGGAAGTAAATAATGTTATCAACACAAGCAGTGAATAGTGGCGTGTCATGTTGTCATCCAGCAAAAATGCAAACACTATATCAGTGGATGGCTCCTCTATGTCACCCAACTGCCTACTGACATTGGCCAGGGCAGGCATCTAGACAGTGAGAGAAGTTTCCAGAGGTGAATATGTGGCACACAACTTCTGAAGTCTAAGCAGACACTGTAGGGGATTACGTGTACCTGTGTGCTGATGTGTCTGTATTGTTC
Source organism: Mugil cephalus (assembly GCF_022458985.1). NCBI lineage: Eukaryota > Metazoa > Chordata > Actinopteri > Mugiliformes > Mugilidae > Mugil > Mugil cephalus. The sequence continues at coordinate 2,779,489 of NC_061775.1, forward strand.
TGTAATTATGCCACTGAAACACTAGGCGGTATCTGGCCAGCTGTGATGAGTTTTGACTTTGTACTTCCCACAGTGGCGAGTGGAATAGAGCGGCTCATGTTGGAGATTGAAGATAATAAACGTGGATCACCAAAACCTTTCACTGAAATCACTGTGGCACAGAATATAGAGAAGAGATCTGAGTAGACGGAGTGCAGGAGCCTAAACAAAGAGGACTTTCTGTGTCTGTCCTGCCACTGAGTAAGTAAATGCGTTTTGGACCAACCACAGCCATTATGGTCCACATTGCAAGGGGCGTAGATACATTTCTGAGGAGGTGCATGTCAGGTTATGGCATAGGGTCTGGAGCTACGCAGGTAAAACACCGGATAGAGAATACACAAACCCTCAAGCACAGGCCTCTTCTGTCAGGTCTCTGCAGATGTAACATGCATGTTTCTTTCTTTCTTTCTGGGTTATTGTGATCTGAATCCACTTTGCAATGCTCACCGTTTGACTGAGTTCTTAAGGTGATATACATCGATAAAACAGGGCTTTCTTGGAGCCAGTGAATCACATTTGGAATATCCCATTTTGCAACTCAAACACATGCAAAGGTGCAGACGCACACACACACATCCACGTTGTCCCCTCAAGCGGTCTGATAAGGTTGCCTTATCAGAAAAGAAAGGGGAGGGAGGAAAGGGGGGGGGGGGGGTTGCTGTGTGATAATGGCTTTCACCAAATCCCTCCTCTGTCACAGATTAAAATGCCTGCTTGGAGAGCATTAGCAATCTTTCTTTTCATCTGTCTCCTCATTTTTTTCTCTGCCGGTGAGTGCCATCGGATTTCTGGGCCAATCTATTGTCACAGGCCTGCCACACATACAAGGAGAAGTCAACCTCAATCTGATAGGCCATTGTCTTATTCTCCCCATCGCTGATTCCTGCTCATGGTATTGATCGCAAAGCTGTCCCCCTCACATCTCATCACATCTCTGTGTGTGAGGGAACGTGTTTGTGTGTTTGTGTGTGTGTGTGTGTGTGTGTGTGTGTGTGTGTGTGTGTGTGTGTGTTTGCGCCGGTGTCAGTCAGTCTGATGGAAGATGTGGTCAGTGTCCCAGTGGAAGACTCTTTCTATTGGGGGAAAATGTCCAAATTAGAACTCTTTTTTTGTAATTACTGAGATCTATATGTGGCAGGGTCGCATACCGGAACTATGTAGAATTGAACCCAGCGGACATCCACCTAATCTGGTCAGCGTGGGTGGGTATCAGGAGATCACAGAAGTGGAGAGAAGAAGAAGTCACTCAAAAACTGTAACACTGCTTAGCCACCTTCCCAGTAACCCCCTCCCTTTGCCTCCTCCTCACTCTTGCGCCTCCTCCACCGTGCCTCACAGGCCCGTCTGTCACCCCTCTATAATTATGAGGAGTGAGAGTAATGTGTTGCAGTATGAATAGGATTGTCGGCCTGATTGTGATGTATAGGCTTTCATTACCATGTCCAGGCCTGTGCCCTTCGCCATGTAGGAAATCCTATTTAGGCCCTAATTTGGGAGCCTCCCCGACCGTCCCGCCTGATAGCAATCACACACAGTAATTGTGTGCTGGGGCAACTGACAAGAGTGGAGGCAGACGTGGAGAGAGGGAAAAGAAAGAAGGATTGGAGGAGAAGGAGGAGGAGGGAGGAAGTCCTGACAGTGATATATCTGCATAGTTTGGTACATTATTCAAGTCATCCTCTGCAGAATATGTATGTTATTTTTTTGTATATATCTACTTATTTTAAGGTGGTTTGTTAGCAGGAGAATTATTTAGAGGCACTCACATTAAACCTCGACACATTCACATACATGATTTGGGATCGTATAATGGACAATTGGAGGGGTTCTCCCTTTCTCCCTCTTTCTTTCCGCTTCAACAATGCTACATGGCTAATTGGGAGGAGAGATCATGCTAACTCGATAATTATGATTTATGAGACAATCTCCAATGGATATCGCGCATTCTCCCCTGATTTGATGACAACATATAACCAGCCCTCTAGCAATCAATATTTGTACATTTTCCATGTCTAACTTGTTAACTTTTTTAATATTTCATTAGTTCCGTTTTAGAGGGGAGTGATTCTCTGCACCAACATTTATGCAGATCTCACTCCACTTATAGGCTTGTAGATAATGAATGTCTAATTGACTCATTTAAATACTGTTTGCCTGCAGGAGGGCCTTTGCATTAAATGTTTGATTGCCCTCATATTAACTGTCATTAATCCCCTCTGCTCTTAATAAGGACTTTATGAGGCTTTCTTAAAACTTCTCATCTACATCACTGTTCCCTTTGCATAATTAAGTAGAATATTCAAAAATATGGAAATGAAGGAGCTCTCAGGATTTGACTAATGGTCTTTGTGCCACAGACTTCTAATTATAGGCAAACCTTTGCATTTTCTGTTCAGCACTGGGTCATGGTTCATTAGCTTGGGTCAGTCTGGGTCAATACAGTTAACTGTTCTGTTTAATGTCCAACTTGAGCTGACTTTTCACAGCACATGCAGCATTTGACCAAACTGGGCTGAGCTATTCCCATACCTGTTGTGTTGGCTGACAAGATGTTTGGCACATTCCAGTGCTGCTGTGTCCTTTAAAGGAAGATGTACGGCACACAGGGAACTTTTGACAGCCATTACAAAGTGTCACTGTGCCAGAGTGGGTGAGAGACACAAACTTGTCTGTGTTTATAGCTTAACTGATCCTCTTATTCCTGCTACTCCTCCAGTCTCTCTGCTCTGCCCTAATCTCTCCGGGGTCTTACTGGCCCAGGATGACAAATGGGAAGGAGAGGCCAGCCAAGCGTGGGCTGTGTGGAGAGGCTCAGGACGGGGTCTCACTAAGCTCCCACAGCTACGCCCTGGATCATCTCTGACATGGCCTGCACTAACCCCAAGGACGTAAAGGCCACACACATCACACACAAACTCAGGTGTCTGCACAGGACCTGCAGCCCCACATGTATAACTCAAAACACATCTCCATACACACAGAGAAACATAAAAAGAAATCAACTTCTGATCAGTGTACTGCACCCGATTGATTTGTCTCACAGGCACGTTGAGGCTGATACCTTGTTTTACATGCGTGCACATACATACACCTACATCCCCTCACACTTTTCTGCTACTCCAACAATCCAGGGCAGATTTGTGAATGTCAGCCCAGAACTGATGTCACCAGATAAAATCCAGCAAGCTCTATTTTAGTATACACAGTCCAGCTCAATAAGAGCATGTACTAAATGACTGCAATGTAATGAATGGCTGTGTGGCTGTACGCAGAGCTGTGACACTGACAGGGCATGAGAATGTAATGCGTGGAAGCCCCCCACCCCCCCACCCCTTCTCTCGTTCGCTCCATGCTCTTCTGCGCCCCACTGCCTCTCAGCCACGGGATCAGCTGCAGGCGCTAATGAAACGTCAGTCAGGTAATTGAGGCTCTGGTGGTGGCGGGCCAGCCAGGCAAGTAGTCAGCCTGTGTGGGTGATGACACTGGGATGCCAGGAGCTACGGTGTCCCACCAACCCCCTATGGAGCATCACAGGAACTGCTCCAGGACCCAGCGAGGTGGAAAACATTGCATTTATGCTGACATTTCCCCACGTCGTCCTGTTTGTGCTACAAAGACGTTTGAGCGATGAGCAGTACAGTGTGTACTGGTAAGTTGAGTCGTCAACTTGATCAGAGATTGTTAACTAGCACAGAAAATGCTGTTGGTGAGGATGTTGTTTTACCAGCAGCCTCGCTAAAGGAGTCATAGGTTAAAATCCTTTGTTATTGCACCCCAGAGTGATCTTACCATCCCTGCCATCCGCTGACCTGCTCGGCACCCCAGTGAGTTATGGGTAATGTTTAATTCCCCTACCGTGACAGCTGTGGATCCGCATGGTAAATTGGATTTTTTCTCCCCTCTTTGTTAGAATTGTGCTTGTGCAGGTAAAGAGAGGGTGAAAGACATTCCCTGCACTGCTTTGGCAAGGTAACTCTGTCACATATTGTTCAGAGCCTTCTCTATCTCTCGCTGACAAATCAAATCAAACTGGTTTGTTTCTGGGGGCTGATGGGAGAACAGAGTGGAGCTGATCTGTCCAAGCAGGCCTCGTTTATAGTCAGTATGCAATCAAAGCTCAGTCCTGTGTAGGCCGCATTCTCCTCTCCCTGCTGTGTGTCCTTGTCTTTGTTTTGTATATCACGGCAGACAATAAAATGAAAGAGCTGGTGCAAACACATTCTAGCTGATGATCAAATGCAGGTCATGTTAGAAAGTTAATTCATTTAACACTCAAATTTAACTGTGGATCAAATGTGAAAGACTTTTCTTTGCTTCCACTGAGCTCTGTAGAACGTGTTAGCACCATTCAGCTTGCTTTTCTCGCTTAGACAGGCAGATGTTTTCAGTCTGATAAACCTACTGTACCGTACACCCCCCAGATTGTAGCTACACAAATTGTAGCTAAAAAGAGTGAATAGTGATATTGACATATGAAAGTGGTCTGATCACATTTCCAAAAGAGTTTTGCAAGCACATGTAGTTGATGTATACTTTTGTAGCGTAGAAGTCATACCAACTTCCCTGCACACCAATTCTTGGTGAAAAGTTGACGTTGAATCGCTCCGTTTGAAACTGATTGTTTGGACAGCCTCTATGCTGTGATGAAAAGTACAGTAACAGGGATGTAGTCATCCATCATGTGTCATTTTTTCCCCCTCTACATTGGTTGAAACATGCCCCATCATTAAATAATGAAATCCAAACGGCTGATACCAGATTCATATTCTGATCAACTATGTATCTAGCTTTGTATAACTAATGTTATAAAATATCTATTAGTAGTTTTTGCAATAAACATCACCCTAAGCCCAATTTGTCCTTACCTTGTGACTACACAAAGACAACTCTTCCTGTGAAATGACATTTAACAGCGCATCACTTACCCCCCGTTCTTCATTCAAGGTAGGACACCTTGAAAGACAACTGGAGATGTTCCCAGGAGCGGTGCAGAGCCGGGGAATAGGAAGTCCAGATTTAGTCCCACACTCTGCTCCACTTCACTCCACTCTCTTCTGCCTCCCTGGGGCTTTAATGTGGAGAGTGGACAGTGGGGTTAATGCCTAGCTGTAAGCACTGCTTAGTAGTAGTGATTGGGTTTGTGCTGTAGCGGGCCTTCAAGCACCCGCAAAAAAAAATCCAGTGGAAATGACTTCTACTGTCCAGCCCTGTGGGCACTTTATTTTCCAACCTGCGGTTTCAACTCTCCTGCTCTTTGTTGCAGCTCACTGTCCCAGAGGACACGGGTGAATTTGATGTGGAATGATGATTAAAAGTTTTCTCCCTCAAGGTGACCTAAATGCTGGAGAAGGTGAATGTCAAAGAGAGGGACATGAAAGTCTGTTCTGTTTTGGACATGTGACTGCCAAATTTTTAACTCAGGAAATCATCCTCTTGTCTTTACACTGCTGCTAACCGTTCCTGTTCCTTTACATTATAGTCATTTGTAATTGCATGTGACATGATGGGTATAAAGCCCCGCTCGACAGAAAGGAGGCATCAACAATCTAATCATTGTCACATCAGCGATTACCTCAAGGCGTGATGTATTTGAACAATGTTCTATCACATCTGCGATTACCTGCCTCTCCCTGCCATATGTCCCACAGTACACATCTTTCCTCTTAACTGTGTGTTCAATCACCACCACCAGCTTCGCCTGCTGGTGCAGCCGAGCAGCCCCTCGACAGTGACGTATGTCGGCGATTAGCCTGGATACAGTTCAATTATGATAAAAAGCCAGCACACCTCTTAGGCCGTGATTAAAGCCTCAGCCTGGCCTTGATAAAGAGATCCCATCTCAATGCCATCACAACCACATTATAAGACACTCCTGAGGTGTTCTGCCTCATGCTTTTCACATCAGTGTTGCAGAACGTACACTGTAGCCCTGATAGAGCTTGTGGCAGACTGAGATGGGGGCTGCTGGGGGTCTTTATCATTCACACATGGCTGATGATGCTTCCCTGCCCACCTATTTTCAATTTAGACTAGTATTTATTAATAACCCCTACGTTCTTGATGCCTATCTTACAACGTACCTGCCATATAACTTAAGATGGCCTGAGAGTAAGAGAGGAGAGAGAAGCCCCGGTTTTGATAAATGGATGAGCAGCGATGAAAAGAAGATATCATACGAGCATGAAAAGAGAGAGGGACAGAGAAGAGCATTAATCCAACACCAGGCTGGTAGAGAGAAGGAGTGAGAATGAAAGACAGAGAGAGAGAGAGATGGGGGGAGGAGGAGGCAAAAGAAAGATAGCCTTTCGGCTGTGTTCTGTCAAGGGAGAAATTACACATTTACGGAGGTTTTTTCAAGCAACGACGGCTTCCATAGATCAAACCGCTGGATTTATGAGCCAATTTTCAACATGAAATATAGACACAGAGAATCCATTTTACCCATGTTTACTTGCCTCCTCTGACTCTTTTCTTTCTCTCTCTCAATCAAATGGCCTGCAGTGTGTGAATGGGTTTACTCTCGCAACCTTAGCAGCGCTTATTAGAGCTGTAAATGAAGATTTGATTGATTGCAGCTATCTGATAAAGCAATGTTCAGTGGTGATATTATTGAGTATTTGAACCTCAGCATAGGTTTCTGAAGTTGAGAAGTTTTACTTGATCCTCAATGAATTTCTTCTTAAGATCAACAAAATCAAACTTGATGTAAAATTGATATGTGTATATATATAAATATATACACATATACACTGTATGTATATAGTTTCACACACATCTATTTTTTATTATTATTTTGTGTATTTTTTATTATTTTTTATTATAATTATTCTTTGTAACCCAAAAACTATGTACGTAACCCTCAGGTTTTCTGTAACAGAAGAAGTAGCATGTTCATAAAAATAAGCCCCCAAAATAAGGGAGACTGAAACTTGAAGTCTTTTAGCATTATAATGAAGACAGCAGCACCTGAAATATCCAAATTACAGCTACATGTACATGTATATATACTCACACAGTATGACCAAATAACTGTGCTCCCCTCTTCTGGGCAAACACATTCAGAATTTGCATAGAAATTAATGTCTAAGTAGGCTAAACGACATAATTGACATGCAATTAGCAATATTATGGAGAGGAAACCTAATGAAGTTTCAGTGGCTGTGCCAACCTAAGAATGATCACTGCTTAATTACCATATTAATGAAGTCATTAGTTGTCACTTACCTTAGATGACAGGTAAGGTAAAAATGTCATGATCCTACACTTTCCCCAACAAATGCGTATTCAACACTGATTACCCCTAAGTCAAGACCTCATCTGAGAAAGAGCAACTGAAACTTGAAATGTGAAATGAACGACGGTGGCATAAACATGCATAACCTGCAGTAAGAGGAGAAATTTTGATATTTATTGAATCATTTATTAAAGAATCTTTAAGGTCACCTGAGGACAAACAACATAAATCAGCCCTAGAAGTCCACCATAAAGAATGTGCAGATGGAAGTGGCAGCGGCTTCCACAAGAGAACAAATTTAACTGAAGTTCCAGAGGGAGGCAGCACTACAGGCTAACACAAAAGCACATATCCAGTAAACACTATGGCATGATTAGGCTACGGAGAAAAAAATAAAAAAACAAAAAAACAAAAACTCAAGATGGGTCAAATGAGCATTGCAGCTCGAGGTCCTCCCACTCCCAGACTCTGTTCTTTCATTCCAATTCATTTCAATTACCCGGTCATTCCCACCGCCTTCCACACGTCCCGATTAGCTCAGCCTGGCAATTTACAGTTGATCTTGCCTCATCTAAGGCCAAGCAGTGGTGGAGGCAGGGAGACGAGCAGTAATGGAATGAAATGTCACTCAGTTGTTGCCTTTGTCACGGCGATGTTGGACAGACCAGGCGGGGAAAGGTTGGAGAGGTCTCGTTAGTAGGTGAAAAGTTGTAGTACTTCTACGTAAACAGACAGCGTTACAGTGTCCGGCTCCTTTCTCTTGTCCAGCCTTTACACTTATGGGTATCTTCACAATAAGTAACACAGTCCTTTGCTTTTCAGTGTCACTCCTATCAAGGCTTCTTCACCTTTTTCACTGAAGACGAGCTGGATGCAGATTCTCTCCGTTTGCGCTGCAATGTAAAACACAAGACAGTCACACTTGGGTCTGGTAGGTTTCACCTCATCTAACTGCATTAGCTATCAAAGGCAATTTCTAGAACAGGCTTGCCAAACTGTTTGCCATATGTAGTGAATGTTGACAACTCACAATGTTTCAGTGACAAGTGCAGTAACTGTAAACGTTGGCCCAAGCAGGGTGAAGACAGTGATTAATCTCAAACTATTACATCTGGAGTAAGCACCAGATTATTTTTATGTACCAACATAGAAATGAATGTTTTATGGTTCACACTAGCTAACCAGAGCGGAACCCTTTACACACCACAACCAGGAATAACAAGGTGACACTGGTGTTGGCATGGGTGGCATGACATGGGTTAGGTTCCTCACTGGCTTATCACCCATTACAGCTACCAACTGGTGACTGGATGGTAGAAACTCAAACTTGCAAAAACTGTCACCTGAAGTTGACCAATTTTTATGTCCATTTAAAGCCATTAATAATTGATTTTATGTTAGTGGATCATCAGCATTCAAAGATTAATATGCACTGTAAATAATCCAATTATACCAATAAATCTATAATTAAGATCATTAAGATTTTCAAATGTATGCACACAACTTTTGCGTATTATGTATTAATAAGATGTTTGAAATGGATATTTTAGGGTAGGTTATTAAAATTCAATTACTAACAAACATTTGTTTGTGCCTCATCTGTGCAGACTTACAGAGTTAGGGGTAAGCGGTGCTCCAACAACGTCAATGATCTGCTCCTTAGCTTCTACTTTGATGTCATCTGTGCTGAGCCAGGGCTGAGCTTCGCCCACTGGGGTGGATACTATAGTGTTTGTGGCGTTGAGTTCCCCACTCTGCTGCATACTGGCAAGTCCGGCCCCAATGGCTCCACCACACCCGCCCCCGCCGCCCGCCTTCAGCAGGGCCTCGTAGCGATGACGCAGCATCTGTTGTTCATACTCACAATTGCTGTGGGCCTGCTTCAATTCATAAAGCAGCACCAGGTCGCTACGAAGCTCATTGAACATTTGTACGATCTCCTCTGTAGGCATTGGGTTAAGATCTGGATCCACAGGAAGACACAAAGGAAAATGAAATTGTGATTTGTGCACTTTTAAACAGTACTTTACAAATACGTATTGGTAAGTACAAGATGATAATGTGAAGGGCAAATGTTTTTGACCCCGAACAGTTTGGTTTTTAAGAGAAATTACAAACTATACACTGCCTGGCCAAAGAAAAAGTCACCACCTGGATTTAACTAAGTAAATATGTACGAGCCTCATATTAGATAATTGTTGTATTATCTCTCAGCTGACAACAAGTCATTTAACCCAAAATGATGCAATGAGTAGCTTCTCATTTCTTAAACAATCATGTGGAAAGACACATCCCCAGGTCGTGGAAAAGAAAGTCTGTTTGAGAAGGGTCACTGGCATGCATCAAACAGAGAAAACATCTAAGGAAATCTAAGCAGAAACTACTAAAACTGTATTAAGAACTGTCTAACGCACTATTAAAAACTGGAAGGATAGTGGGGAACCATTGTCTTCCAAGAAGAAATGTGGTCAGAGAAGCCCCATGTGTTGAGGCTACATTCCTCACTGCAGGCAGCCCTGGTTCAAATCCCGCATCGGGTGCCCTTTCCTGCATGTCACTCTCCTCCTGTCTGCCTCCCATTTCCTGTCTGTCTTCACTGCCCTCTCAAGTACAGGCTAAAATGCCCCCAAAAAATATACTTAAAAAAAAAAGAAGAAAAAAATCCTGGTTGATTATGATTGGCTATCAAACGTCAGGTGAAATCAAATCAAAGAAAAACAGCAGCAGACCTCAGGGATATGTTTAATAATGAAAGTAAGAGCATTTCCACTCAAGGGACTGGGACTGAACGGCTGTGTAGCCTTAGACCCCGTCATGTACTGTGCCACCTGTTACTTCACCATACTCCCCATCACCAATACAAACAAACTACTTTAAATCACCCACACATGCTCCAAAACAATAAGTTCACACTGCTGTAACATGGAAAGCATTGACAATAGCACATGACCTCTGTCCTGCCGTATCTGCCCTGGACACCTCAGCAGGAGGAAGAGGGGTTTTCGTTTTTCGTCACCGTATCATTCATGTAACCGTGTGTGATATTTGTGATATTGTGATTTGTGTTGGGTGTTACTATATGTGCTGAATGCTTTATGTGCTTAAACATTATATATTCTTATATGTGCCTGTTTAAGGACTGAAAAAGCAAATTTCCCCCAGGGAACAATAAAGTATGAATCTGAACCTGAAAACCATGATGGTAACCGGAATAAATGGCTTCAATTTGCTGACGAGCACAAGAATTGGACTCTGGAACATTGGAAGAAGGTCATGTGGTCTTATGGGTCCAGATTTACTCTGTTCCAGAGTGATGGGGCATCAGAGTAAGAACAGAGGCATAGGAAGTGATGCACCCATTGGGGACAGTGCTATGATCTGGGGTCGCTGCAGTTGCTCAGGTCTAGGTTCAGTAACATTATGTGCCCAAAGAATGAAGTCAGCTGACTACCTGAATATACTGACCAGATTATTCCATCAATGGATTTTTTTCCCCGGTGGCATGGGCATATTCCAAGATGACAATGTCAGGATTCATTGGGCTCAAATTGTGAAAGAGTGGTTCAGGGAGCATTAGACATCATTTTCACACATGGTTTGGTCACCAAAGTCCAGACCTTAACCAATTATGAATGTTGTTCTTAATGTTCTTGATGTGCTGGAGACAGATTCTCGCATCATCAATACAAGATCTTGGTGAAAAATGAATGTGATGCTTATTGAAATAATGCCACAGAGAATAGTGCTGTAATCAAAGCTTAAGGAGGTCCAATGAAATATTAGCGTGAATGACCTTTGTTTTCGTGGTGACTTTTTTGGCCAGGCAGTGTGTATATAATTAGTTATTTTCCCTGCTATACTAACATCAAGAACCTTTGCAGACGAGATTTGAAAAAGTAAAACTATGTAGTGTTGGAACATTCCTTATGTTTATTCATACTCACCCACTCCTTGCTCTACCAGGATCTGCTCAATGGCCTTGATCTTCTTCTGGCCTACTGAGCTTGGCAGTTTCATCTGAATAACACACAAACGCACACAGAGACATGTACACCCACACACACAAAACTGTGATTTAAGGTAGCAGGGATATTAAGATAAACAGCTCCACCTCAGGGCTTTTAATTCATATGAAATGCACTTCAGCGGGCCAGATCAAAATGTCTTTATCCACTGAACTCCATCTGACTGATTAGCTAGAGGGGCACTCCACTTCCTTAGCTGTGCTAATGCATTTCCCATAGAGAGCAGCAGCTCCTCATCAGTCTCGAAGATGAATAAGAGTTCTCTCACTAGGTTTTACAGATATTAGCAAGTCAGTAACAGAATTAATCATTGCAGTGTTAATAAGAGATAGCTAGCACAAGTCCCAAGCTCTGGTTTCTCACATAGTTCAACTGCATGGTCAGGCTTGGCTAAAATTAGTTTCATTTTAATAGTGGTCCTAACAAAACTATCAACATTTAATTTTCTGAAAATCTCAAGCTCTTATTTACACCAGTTCTTAAGTTATAAAAAATACTTCTGATAGGTATCTACAATATTCATACTCATACTTTCATGCAGTAGTTTCTGGTGTGTTCTGTTTGTAGTGGTTTACATTTTTAAATGACTTGTGAAAAGCAAATACGATTTCATATCAAAAATGTCTTCTGGTTTTGTAGTTTCAATACTCACCCTCTGACTGCGAAGTGTGACTCCAGCGGATTTGAAATCAGGGAACTTGATGCCAGCCGTCTCTGGAACAGCCTAATGACAAAAGAAGAAACTGATAAGATGAGATATGGTACCTCTCTGAACTGTGGAGGTGTAAGAAAACAGGACTTTTATTTGGTTTTTGTATAGTTATTCACAGACTGAACATCAAGAGGACCCCAAGATTCCTTCAAAAATAATGATGAATTGATAATGACACTATTTATTTTCAGTGTAGTATTGCACTGAATACACATTATTGTGAGGATAACAGCTTTACTATCTCTATTATAAACATGTTGCTTCCAAGTCTAAGGAATTGATGGTTGCCTTGTGATAAACTTTTCTTTTACTGGAGTGCATGTCTTACCGGTTTTTCTGTTTCTCTTTTTTGTGGGAGCTTCTTCTTGGAAACCCTCTTCTCAGCTCGCCTTAACTCTGTAGTTGTGTCCGCTGCTTTGATGAGCTTCTGCAGATCCTGGGCTTTCTTCTCACGCTCTTTTTTCCTTGTTTCAATCTTCCTGAGTTCCTGAATAAGATATTCCTCCTCTGCCACCTACAGGAAAAAATAGAGAAGCGCAGTTTTAATATCTACATGGCTGGAAAACATCTAGGTTTTGCCAATACTAGTGAGTCATTATGAATTGCGGTTGTTTTCTCATCATATTTCTTCTCGTCTTGGATGAGGAATAGTTATGAAAGCTGCATATTAATACAAATTTCAAAGTAACTTACTTGCTCAGGTGTGCGATTGAAGAGCTTTTCCAGCTGATCTTTACGACGTCTTTCATGTCCAGCATCAAAGATATATATCTTGGGCTCTGTCCCTGATGCGGCACGTACTTTGGTGAGCTTACCACAAATACTATAATATCGTTCCTTTAGGTCTTCCACGGAACGTTTCTGAAAAAAATAAATGTTACTTTTTACTAATAATATTTGCTTTAACTTATACTGACATTTTGTCAATATAACTGCTGTGATAGAGAACATGAATACTGTTGGTGATAGACTGAGTAATTACTCTGTATTGTTGGTGGTCGTAGCGGTCGTGCACAACTATGAAGCGAAGATCAAAGCGTTTACACAAGTCAAACAGGTGGTCTGTCTCTCCTTTAGTCCAGCCATCGTCATGGAGATGCATTTGATACTCCTGCTCTGAATACACTGGTACCTGCACTGTCTGTATGAGCAGAGAGAGAGAATAACGTGAATTAAGATGAATAAATAAAAACAATACATGGTTAAGAATGTCTGAAATGTAGGACATAATACAATCTGGGTAGAATATATTAAGTATGTACCTATTAAGTATGTGTCTAACTGTACTGCATAAGTGATAAGATTGAAAGGAAACCATGATATTTTCTACCTTGTTGAAGCGAGCAAAAGGGTAGTCCTTGCCCTCCTCTGCCACACGTCTCCAGTGATGGAATATGGCCCCATCCCTGCGAGCTGGATTTGTAAAGGGCATCCACTTCCAGGGCCGAACCTTTTTACAGCCTAGCTTGGCTTTGACTGTCCTATACCCTTGAGTAGTATCGCTAGGCAGCAGAGGAGGTGCATCTCTACGGATTAACAAGAAAAGTCTTTGTTAAAGTAAGGGCTTGGCAGTAAGATTACCAAATATAAGGAGAATCCGGTTCATTATCTTACAGCCAGATATATGGAAAAAGAACACAACAGAGGCTTAGGTTTTTGAACCTAACCTATGCTTCTGATTTAATCACACAAACAACAATGTCTGCTGGCTTTTCTAATTTTTTTTTTTTCATAATGAACACATAATATTTGTGGATGAGTGCAAGATGCCTCCATCCTCAATTTCATTAATTCCTCGAGTAAGTTAAATGCTTGAACAACAACAACTGTTTAAAGTAAAGAAACTCATACTTCTTATCTGAATAGAGCAGAGCGTAGACCTCTCTGTGCATTCCCTCAGGTCTCTTGAAGGTCAGCGTTTCTGTTGACTTCTTGGATTTTTTCTGAAGGAGAAATGTGTTATTTCAATTAAATAATTGATTTCAGAATACACAGAAACACGGCACAGATGCTTCAAATTTTGCCTTGAGAATGTTTTTTTTTATGTTTGAAGAGTCACTCACCATGAGATGACATGGGTAACATGTAAATACTGAGACAGTCACACTCACCTTGTCTGAGTTGATGAGGTCTTTCTTGCTGATGGGACCATCATTCTCCCCTCCGGTCAGCTCAAGAATATCCCTGACATCAGCACCAGTAGTCATGGCTACTCAACGTTGTATGTTGTTATATTAACGCTTTTCACAACCCGTCAAACGGAAAAACTGTTATAAACAAATAAATTCACACACGCCCATTCATTTTGTGCATGTGGTAACGTTATTGTCAATCGGCTACGGTCCTAGCTAACGGCTAACGTTATTATTTCAAAGCTACGTTTACTTCATAGAACCGTAAACAGCCAGGTTATACGTTTCGATTTCTTAACGTAATGTATTCACGAATGTTCTACGATTTAAGAACGCTACACAAGTAGTAAAGACGAATATTCACAAGCTATTGTATTTGGAAGGGTAGTTATCCATAAAGCAACATTACTTCCGTCCCCGCTCATGTCGTTGTGACTAGGACTACGCTGATTCAAGAATTGATTAGTGCCTCCGTGAGGTCTGGCGGATAACTGCAGAATTTATTTATGTGTTAATTTATTTTGAAAAAGACTTATACGTTTTATACTATTTTAAATACCTTTATTTTATTTAGCTGCAAGATAAGTTGCGATAAATTAAGTAGTTCGCCAATGCCATATGAAACTCTTTATTAAACGGAGGATGAACTATATTTATGTTGAAAAAATAATACATTACTTGAATAAAATTAAAACGAGTTATGCAAACTCGTAATGTAAAAATACAGTGCAATGGTATAAACATGAATTAAAAGACAACCATACTACAGGCACAGGTAAAAAATTGAGAGGGAATAGCGAAGATAGATGCGCTGGCATTGTGTTCCATGTAAAGCATGAATAGAAACAAATGTTCTTATTTATCAGATTATTTTAAACATTTAACGTGTGTTACTGTGTTCTGGGAATGAAAATCGCCCTTCTGACATCAGGGCATTTACTTTTCAAAGAAACACCGGAAGTAGACGTTCCACGAGCCGTTATAAAATCAACTGCCTCCGTCTTCCTGGGTTACTCGCGCCGCCATTTTCGATATATTGTGTCGTAGAAAGAGTTGACTCAGTCAGTCAGCAAGCTTTTGCTTTTAAGGCCGTATTTGAAAGTGCTCGAGTCGCTTAACCGACGAACATAGTTTGCTAACCTAAACTTTAATAAGGCAGCACGCTCATCTGCAGAAGAAAATGTCTAGCGAGCAGGCTGAGAACACAACCGAGAAAGCAGGCCAGCCGCAGCAGCAGCAGCAGCAGCAGCCACAGCCGCCGCCTCAACAGGGGTAAGTCCATTCATTGAGGTTCCTTTGTTGATGCTTACGAGCTAGTTAGCTAACCAACGCTGATGTTTTTGTTTCCCTTTTACAAAAACCCTCCCCAGTTTCACTCAAATATAGTAATTATACATTCATTACGTAATGAGTTTTTAAAAAAATAAAAATCAGCTGCTTTATGAATTTAGCTATTCTTAAATGGCGTATTTTGCGCCCCTTCTATGTACAGGAAGAATCAATCCTTAGACACCGCTTAATCTCTAGCAACAAACAAATGCTTGTTAACGTGAAGTTATTGGACACGTTACTTTTCTATTTGTTTCCGTTTTGATCTTAGCCTTAAAATAAGGTTTCTGTTGGTAACCATGTAGCTACGAATGTAGCAGAGGCCCTATGTTCAATGAGCGGCCTTGCCATGCGGCTGAATTTCAAGCGTCTCCATTGCCAGCCATCGCAGACCGCCATTAACGGTTTGGTACGGTGTGTGTTACTTAAAAGTCCTTGCTGTTAAAGATATCACTGACTATAAGTTTTGTTACTTACAAATTGAGGTTTAAAGCAGCCTCTTTTATATTGGTGGTTTTGTTGGGCTACAACAGTGGACTCGTTTTTTCTAGAGGCGCAACAAGCAATGAGGTTACGCTTTAAGTATTTTTTTCATAACATGTAGTAACAAATGCTCATGCAAAACCGCGCACATTCCTAATTTGACCTAATTTTTGGACTAATATTAAGGCTAAAGAAAATACTCCATGAGAATATGCTTAAGGATTTTTTTTGTTCGTTGACCAACTTTGTAACAGCTGTTTTTATTTTGTACTTAGCGAAATGAATGGAAAACCCAAGAATGAGCCCCCCAATCCCAGCAGGAAGGAAAGGCCCCAGAAGAGAGGAGGAGGAGGTGGTCGCTATGAACCCTATGGAAACGCAAACAAAAGATACCGTGTCTTTGTCAGCAACATCCCATATGATGTGAAATGGCAGGCCCTGAAAGACCTGATGAAAGAAAAAGGTAAGGTGTTTGGATAAGTGACTGAATCATGTCAACCTTGGACATGATGATTTAAAAAAAAAAAAATAGATAAAAAATCAGCTTACATGGTCATTTTGTTTGACCACTACAGCTTTGAAGGGCTTTTGGGAGTGGTACCATGTTGTTTGAGATCTTGTGGGAGTTATTTGGAACAAAGGTTTTGGACAAGGTTCTTCTTATGCAGACTTGTATAAATGCGGTGAACCTGGATGTTAGGTTGACCATTTAGTCTCCATTGAGATTACCAAAGCCTTTTGAGGTTTTTTGTGATGTGGAGGTTGTACATGTTCATAGCGAATCCACTAATGTGAAAATACCATGGCTTGGGATCATGAACGGTATAATGAGATGTACTTCCCAAAGAAATGCATGACAAAAAAAAAGATGTGTTCAAGGAACAGGTCCCTCTCAGTTGAAACATTTAAATTATGATAAACTATGGACCAGTATACTGGTCCATATTTTGAGATATGTCAAACAAAATGCTTTGGGATGCAGCAACTTGATGTTACATGGAATCTTAAAGCTTTCACTTAAATATAACGGTTGTATAGTTATGGGATATTGCAGAGGTTTAGGCGTATTATGAGTAAATTGGCATTTACTTAAGCCAAAGCATGTGATAAGTTGGGTGCAATCCTTTTTCAGAAGGAGGGCCAAGTATTTGTTTGACAACTGACTGTGGAGTTAAATTGCATTTTCTTTTTTAGGTGTGACCTTGACAAGCAAATGTTTTCTCAGCAGGTCTCCATGTTGTGCCAAACACAGCTATGTGCTGGGGATTTCTTTGGGGTACAGGTCTACAAAATGAAGCAACTTCTTGTGCACTGTCCTTGTCTCTACATGGTTGGTCACTGATGTCTATTTGTTGAGCAGACACGTGACCTGGAACAAAAGCGTGGCCGCGGGCAAGGCTGAATCAAAATTCTGATTTCAGGCTTTAAGGCTTTTTCATGCTTTAAGAATATGCAAGAGTTTATTGTCCTTAAGTATATGGTCAGTATTTTAGCTGTAGTTTTTTTTCTTAGGCTCAGCTGATGGGCGGCTGTTTTGATGCATTACCCTGAGGGTTAAAATGGCGACATTTGGCAAAGTAGGCTCAGGTTTGTAACGAAATGGGCTGAGGCATTGAAGGTGTTTTGCCAACTTGAAATTATTTGGTCAATTATCTTAAGGTAGAAGGTGGTGTTAAGGACTTTATATCCAAATAGGGTGGTTATTTAAATAGTTGTTGTCCTCAGTCTATAGCTTTTGGTGTTTCTGGAGAATTCCAACAGGGACAGGCTAAGAAGTCAAATTTAAAATAAAAAGATAAGATGAATAAAAATAAAAATCCACAGCTTACTTTTTGTAGACCTGTACCATATTGTGCTGATGAGGTGCTGGGAGAAGGCTCAGGACTGGCAGTTTGAGCTCACTGTCACCGGCCACCCTACTTGTGTTTCTGCTCTAAACCCCCATTGTTCTCTCGGCTTCTCTCCCCTTGGTGTGTGTCGTCTCTGGAATCTGATTTGTAGTGGGTGAGGTAACGTACGTGGAACACTTAATGGACGCAGAAGGCAAATCGAGGGTAAGTGCAAATACATACAAATAAAACACACGAATAAGCCTAGACAAACCTGTGTTTGTCAGCTTTGGTTTCTTTATTTACATTGTTGGAAATTGTTCAGATTCAGAAACTTGGTGAAGTGTGTGAGATGGTGATGTGCCGGAGGTGTGTTTTTATGTGGTGCCCTCTGTGGCACTGACTTGAGGCCATCTGAAGGGTTGATGCTCTTATAGCAGGACTTCAGCTTTCTTCATAGCCAATCCTGTGGAATTGCATTAGCTGACAATGTCCCTTTTGGTTGCTGGATTTGCTCCTTATGATCTAACCGGGGTCTAGTCTGCAAGAGGTTGTTACAAGGCTGTCAGATGGTTGATAAATGTAACTCATTCCGTAACATGGCTTTACTGGAAAAGTTACCTCCAGTAGGGAATCCTATCTCACTCTGGACTTTCTGCACTTAGGATGCTGGGAGAAAATTATATCTATATTCACTACACTTGTGTCATTGGCTGTTTTTAGAAAAAAAGGATCTTTTAAATATTGTAATATCATTTGGAAGCGACGAGTTGTGGCCAAGCTGTAGGCTTGTGTGTGTTCTGGAACTTGATTTTGCATGAAAGTGTTAATTTTCTACAAGTTCACTGAAGTATTTATGTAACCATTACTTTTACTAATTTTAAATGTTCTTCACTCCTTTTGATGCATCCTGGTCTGACTTGAATCAACAAAGGGTTGTGCGTAAGTATCAATTTATTATCATTTTGTAATGGTTAACAAATTGGAAGAAATAATCCAGTTTGCAGATAAGCAGTTCTTGAGTATGTGTTTCTGTGTCAGTGTCGTTGAGTTTAGGACTGAGGAACTGATGAAGAAAGCAGTGGAGAAGGTCAACAAGCACAACCTCAATGGACGACCCCTGAAAGTGAAAGAGGTAAATCGCAGAATGAATTACAAGGAATGCAAAATGGGTATTGTAAATATTACCACAACAATAAAATCTCAGATGTGCTTTTCCATGACTGATATTCATGACTTTTTGTGTGTGTGTTTTTTAAGGACCCCGATGGTGTGATTGCTCAAAGGGAAATTAACAAATCTCAAGGTGGAGGTCCTCCAGGGGGCCATGGTGGAATGGGAGGGATGGGAGGAATGGGCGGAATGGGTGGAATGGATCGCATGGGTCCTGGACCCAATGGCCCCATAGTCAACATTCCTCCCAGTCTGATGAACAATCCCAACATCCCCAATGAAATTATCCATGGTCTTCAGGCGGGCAGGATTGGCAGCACTGTGTTTGTAGCTAATGTAGGGATTCCCAAGATTTATTTATTTTTTTCAATTTGTTGTATTGTAAAATAACATGTATTGGAATTCAAGTTGTTACTTGTGTTTACAGCTCGACTACAAAGTGGGTTGGAAAAAGCTGAAAGAGGTGTTCAGCATGGCTGGCATGGTAGTGAGGGCTGACATCCTGGAGGACAAGGATGGAAAGAGCAGAGGCATGGGCACTGTAACATTCGATATGCCCATTGAAGCAGTTCAAGCTGTGTGTATCCTTCTGAAAATGTAAACATTGTTTGAAAATTTCCTGCAGTTATGTTGTTTCATGGTGTCTGGTGTGTAGTCTCCTTAATTATTTCCCAGCTATGTTCAATGGACAGCTCTTATTCAACCGAACCATGCATGTGAAACTGGTAGGTGGCCTGGCCTGGATTGTACGTTAAATGTCATGGTCTAATGATGAGCCTGATCTAATTTTTTTTTCACCCTAACAGGATGAAAAATCCCTCCCCAAAGATTTTGGACCGCCGGACAGAGCAGCTGCTCTTCCCCGTAAGTATACACATAGCTTTTTCCCAGGTTGAAGTAATTGTTGTACAAAGAAGGGAGATTCATGATTAGCAGACTGGCACTTTGATGGACGACCAGATTAACTGTATAGTCGTATTTTCAGCAGTGCATTGGGCTTGCTTATGTGCTTCCTCATGTTTTACACCGATCAGTTGTAGCATTCAAAGAGATCGGCTACATGTTTAACTACTTTGGACATACAATTTACTTTACTTTTCTGCCTAGGTGGCTTGAGTGGTATTGGTTTGGGCCTGGGACCTGGTGGCCAACCCATTGATGCTACTCAACTGAACAGAGGAGGTGGTGGTGGTGGTGGAGCAGGAGGGATGGGCAACATGGGCCCTGGAGGTAACAAACTATAGTGTAGTATTAAAGTTTTGAATGAAAACACTGTTGAATTTAGAGACTCACCATTACTCTCAACACTAGGAATGGACGGAATGGGCTTTGGCAACATGGGAGGTCGTATGGGAGGAGGTATGTTGCATAACTCATTATGGTTATATTGGATGGATTATATTTGTTGTTGAAGCTGTGAAAATGTATTAAAAGCTATACTACCAAAACCATTGAAATAAATAACAAATTTAATTGGGTTCCATTTTCTGGAAGTTTGCCTTCCACCACAAGTAGTATAAGAAAGAGTTTTTTTTTTTTTTAAACCAATTATGTCTAAAAGTTTTTTGTTGTGCCCTCTGGTATTGATACATTGTACTCTGTTTAAGGAATGGACAACTTTGGAGGAATGAACAACATGGATCGTTTTGGTTCTTCAGGGATGGGCAGAATGAATGGTAAGGGGCTGCTAATGCAAGTTAAGGTCTCCAAAGCAAGCGTGGAACACTTACACGTTTTGCTGGATGTTTCTAATGGTTTCATCTCTTGCATTGTCAGAGATGGACCGTGGGATTGGTGGTGCTTTTGACAGGGAATTTGGGCGAAATGAAATGGGAATGTCTCGCAATAATTTTGGAGACTCCTTTGAAAGAGGAATGGGTTAGTATTTTCAGGATTTTGTTTGAAAGCCCCTGCTTAGAATTTTGTATACACAACTTGCTTCAACTCTGTTGATTCCGCTGTCCTTTATGTTTGTGCTTGTTTGTTCTCTTTCACAGGAAACTCCCTAGGTATGGACCGCATGAACTCTGGAATGGACCGACTGGGAACCAGCATGGACCGCATGTCGGGGATGGACCGGATGGGTATGGATAGGATGGATCGTGTTTCTGACCTGGACAGGCTGGGCTCTGGCTTTGACCGGATGGGCTCAGGGATGGACCGTCTGGGGCCCAGTATGGACAGGCTTGGACCTGGCCTGGATCGCTTGACCTCCAGCATGGACCGCCTTGGCCCTTCTTCATTCGAACGCTTGGGCCCATCTAGTTTGGATCGCATGGGAACTGGCCTAGACTTCAACTCCCGCATGGGCAACACTGGGCTTGACAGAGTGCCAACCAACTTCGACCGCATGGGCTCCACAGGAGGACTGGACCGTTTTCCGTCTGGTGGCCTTGACCGCATGAGCTCTGGCATGGACCGGATGGGATCTGGAGGCGTTGGTGGTCAGTTTGATCGCTCTGGTGAAATGGATCGTGGATTTGGTGGGAATTCCTTTGGAGGAACTGGAGGTCCTGGAACTGGGGGAGGCAACGTTAGGAAGGGATGCCAGATCTTTGTCAGAAATGTAAGCATATATGCATGGGTTATTGATTTAGGCCTAGTTCATATGAGAATGCTCAAGACTAATGATTTTTCAATGTTTTTTTGTGTTTCAGCTGCCATTTGATTTCACCTGGAAGATGCTGAAGGACACCTTCAATACATGTGGTAAGAGTAGTGGCAATTTAAGTTGACTGCGTTTATTTTTAAGATCATGCTTGACATTTGTGTTTCCTTGTTCTCCAGGCATGGTCCAGTATGCCGATATTAAGATGGAGAATGGAAAGTCCAAGGGCTGTGGTGTGGTTCGCTTTGACAACCCTGAAACTGCTGAGCGTGCCTGCCGGACCATGAATGGCTATCGACTTAGTGGAAGAGAGATTGATGTTAGGATTGATAGGAATGCATAAATCATTTCATTGTACATCCGACCTTTCACTTAGACCCTAATGTCCAAACACTCTGCATTGTCTTTATTGTCCATAATCATATTTGGTTTATTAGAGATTTGTAACACTGAAAATGTTGTTTTAGTTAGTAATCTGTTACAGTGAAAGTCTTTTAGTCTTTGCTTACATTTTTACTTTTCTTTATTTTTTTTAGAGACCAAATTTTTAATTTTTAGTTCTGTTATGCTTCACCTGTTATTGCCTTCTGTTCTTTAAGGTGTTTTGATAAATAAACGTCAATATTTGAATGCTTTGCTTTTTTTTCATGAAAATTTCACCAGGTGTTGGTAACAACCCAAGTAATCCATACATAGAAAGAAACCAAAACTAATAAGTTCATAAATTAAGTTATACTAATGTAAAATAACGAATGGGGGAAAGCATTGAACACACACATGAAAGGGAGGTGGAAAAAGGCATGGAAAGCCAAGACACCATCTGAAATCGATCAGTGATCAGAAAGCCATCCTGCCCCTTGTCAGTGCAAATGAATATCAGTTGGTTCAGTCCAAACTGATGGCCTATAAAAAGGTGTGTCATTACCAAGGTGTCACACAAGGAACCTCTCATGATGGGTAAAAGCAAAGAATTCTCTCAAAATCTTTGCAACCTCATTGTTGCCAAACATTCTGTTGGCATTGGTTACAGAAGGATTTCTAAACATCCGAACATTCGTTTGAGCACTGTTGGGACCATAATCTGGAAGTGGTAAGAACATCATTCGACCATAAACCGGCCATGACCAGGTGCTCCTCACAAGATTTCTGACAGGAGTGAAAAGAGTTATCAGAAGAGTTGTCCAACAGTCAAGGACCACTAGTGGAGAGCTTCAGAAAGACCTGGAATTAGCAGGTACAATTGTTTCAAAGAAAATAATAAGCAATGCACTCAACGGCCATGGCCTATATGCACGCTCACCACACAATACTCCATTTCTGAAGAAAAAGCATGTTGAAGCTTGTTTAAAGTTTGCTGTACATTTGGACAAGCCTGTAAAATACTGGGAGAACGTAGTCGGGTCAGATGAGAGTAAAACTGAACTCTTTGGATGCCATAACATACAATGTTTGGAGGACAAAACGCACTGCACATCACCCCAAAAACACCAAACCAACAGTGAAGTTTGTTGGTGGAAACATCATGGTGTGGGGCTGTTTTTCTGCATATGGTACTCACAAGCTTCATATAATTGAAGGGAGGATGAATGGAAAAATGTACCGAGACATTCTTGAGAAAAATCTGCTGCCATCTACCAGAATGATGAAGATGAAACGAGGGTCAACATTTCAGCAAGACAATGATCTCAAACAAAGAGCCAAGGAAATTCTCAACTGGCTTCAGAGAAAGAAAATAAAGCTGCTAGAACGGCCCAACCAACCTGACTTGAATCCATTTGAAAATCTATGGATCTATGGAAAATCAGAGTTCATAGAAGAGGCCCACAGAACCATCAAGATTTAAAGACTTTGTGTGGAAGAATGGGCCAAAATCACACCTGAGCAATGCATGTGACTAGTTTCTCCATACAGGATGCCTCTTGAAGCTGTCATTACCAACAAAGGCTTTGGTACAAAGTATTAAATATCAGTAAGCGTGTTCAATACCTTTTCCCTCTGTGATTTTACATTATTACACATAATTTCTGAACTCATTTGTTTTATTTTCTTTCTATGTATGGATTACTTGAAGAGTTACCAACAGGAGTAGTGTGTGTGGAGGTGAGTTCCACCGGGATTGGATAAGGATTAGATGGGGTAACATAGTAACTGGGAAAGATGAGATTTTATCGATCCCCAAGGAAAAACTGAGGTGCTGGAGTGCAAATGGAAAAAGGAATACAAAATTACACATAAGATAATTTACAAGGTGTTATTTGCAGGTGTTGCACCAAACTCGAATAACTAAAGGTGGGGGGACATACAATGGGGAGTGGTGGAGAATGGATATGGATGCTGACACATCCAGGTATTAAGGGTATTGGTCTTTAGATAAACCAATATCCACCAGAAGATGGAAGTGATCACAGAGGTACTGTTATATTCGACCAAAGCTGGAACCAGTAGTGCTCTTTATTTACAGTGGAGCTCACATTACTAAAGACTGACAGTCATGTTTTGCTCAAACCTACCAAGAAAACAAGGTCACAACTAATTGAAAACACATACACCTATCCAGATCTTGTATATGCAAGAAAAGAAAACAAGTACTATAACACTACTGATGACGCTGCTTGTTGCCTGTAAGTTTAGTACAAAACACCTTCAATTTAATTCACAACAAAACTTTATTTTCTGGTCATTGGAGCCAAGATCCACCCATCTATCAATGTTGCATAACAAATAATTACTCCAGCACACACGCAATTACAGTGTTCACGTTTGACAAATTGCAGTAGTGCTACATTTAAGTATTACACAACAGTATTTACAATAAGTAAAGTTTTTCACTTTATGTAGCACTCATTCGTCCACACAACACATCCTCTCAGAGAAGGAGATGCGAACACAGAAGGAGATGCGAACAAGTAGCCATATGAGTAAAAGGCGCCATCCAGCAGCTCTCAGAGGACCCTCCCCCTCATTGACGTGGAAGGTCATCACCGGAAGAAGGTCACAAGCACGACATCCAAGATGGCGACCCCCTTGTGTCAGTGTTATCAGGTGAGTGCTTGGGACTATTTTCTCAAAATATAAATATTTAAACACCATGAAATAACAAGAGGTGAACTTAAACGACTTGTCTTAAACAGTCAGATAGGTCGCTGGCAGTAAGTTCCAGAAATGTATCTAATTGATACGCTGAATTTAGCGTTAGCTAGCTAAGTTAGCTCCATGAATGTGAAGACACAGAGCCGGCGTTTAGATCGTTACCTTCAGGACAACCTCGGGACTCCCGAGTTTTTAAAAAAAGTAGTACTCATATGTCATTTTTTTTTATTTTAACAATATATTTTGGTGATATAACCCCTTTATATGGAGGTATCGTTTTCACCTGTGACATGCCGTGCTCATAAATTTGAGACAGAGTTTCATGTAACACTAACAAGACTGCAGCAATTACCATTGTCACATTCAATTCAGAAATTTGTCTTTGTCATGACTGTCATTACCCAAATAGTCAAGTTTGAGTTGTTGTGTCTGTCTGTCAACAGATATGTGTAAGAAGAGGTTTGGTGGCGTTCCCTTCCCATTACCTGCTGATTCCCAACAGACCCAATGTCTACAGGATACGTGGGCCACTCACAGTCTCTCCACAGGTATCAGCACCTGATATAAGATATGTTACTGATGCAACACTGCATATTTTGATACTGTATTATGCGTGTTATGTGTCTGTGCCCGCCTTGTATGGAGAAGTGTGTTAAGGGAGATTATCAACTCACCCCCCTGAAATGATCCACCTCTATTTGATTTATTTTTACCAAGAAAAGAAATGAAAAAACACTTGACAATAAATATGCAACATAGACTTTATTCTATGAGTTTACATTTGCAGTTTATGTAGTTACCTCTAAAGAAGTCTTAAAATAATTGTATTCTAGATTTATATAATGGTAGTTTGGAGTTTATAAGTAATACTATTAACATAATCCTTTTAAAGGGGTTGTTAGAAGTGATCAAGACGTGCTTTAGTTGAATTCATCCTAACGTGGCATTTTTATTTCATTTCATCAAGGTGTCTCAGTCGCCACTTCTTCATGTACGGTACTTGTCAGGGCAGCGGGGCGGTGGCAGGAAAGGTTTCTTGGGGGAGTTTTTGGACAACATACAGCAAGAGCTAAACAAGAATAAGGAAATGAAAGAAAACATCAAGAAGTTCAGGGAAGAGGCCAAAAAACTCGAAGAGTCAGATGCTCTGAAACAAGCTCGGAGGAAATATGTAAGTATCTGGCTGTACAAGCTGTTGTATACATGTTATTAGGCAAACTTAGTCTCAAGTCCGAATGCTCTAATGTTTTTTTTCCCTCTGTTCCAGAAAACTATAGAGTCTGAAACGGCGAAGACGTCAGAGGTTCTGAGGAAGAAGTTTGGAAACATTTCTGAGACGGTTAAGGAGGTAAATGTGATATTGACTTGTTGTATTGTGGGAGTGCTGTTCACTCTGCATTCATTCTTAAAATATATATGTTTGTCTCTGTGTATGCACAGGGGCTTGAAGAGGTCAGTCGTACAGAAATTGGGAAGAAAATCAAAGAGGGAATGGAGGAAGCAGCCAAAACAGCCAAGACCTCTGCAGAGAGTGTCTCTAAGAGTGGAGAGAAGTTGGGCAAGACCGGTGCATTCAAAGCAATCTCTCAGGTATGCAGTCACTGGGGGTTTCTTCATTTTTTAAAAGCTAAACAAATCTCTGCTAGACAAAGTAATAATGTTATATTCTGTAACTGTCACAAAAATGACAGGTTGGGGATGTCAAATAACAAACCTGAACATTTCTTGTTTGTTTTTGTTTTTTTGCTTGTTCAATTGTGCTGTTTTTAGGGTATGGAGAGTGTGAAGAAAGAAATTGGTGACTTGGGTGACAGTGGACCTTATCGGCCTCCTGCCAGGCTCCGTAAGAGGAGTGAATTCTCCTCCAAGGGGGCAGGGGATGACAGCAAGGTCTTTGAAGCAAATGAGTACGTGAGTGCCCTCTGTTTGCCCTGATTCCGAGAAGGGAAATCCCCTCTGGTTCAGACATAATTAGAATGACATATTTGACCTCACACTGTCAGTGTTAATACAGTAATATACAGTAAGAAACTATGCAAGCTGAGAATAGCTCATGTTTGGGATTGTTGCGTTTACATTACGGTTATTGTTCTTGCTGTGGTGTCATTATTTCCTTTCTGAGCTCCTCTGGTTAAATGTGATGCTCAGCTTGATTGTTGCAAAAATAACCGCTTCTCTTTATATGTTCCTCAGGGAAGCTATGGGCGTGGTGCTCCACAAAGACTCAAAATGGTACCAGCAGTGGAAAGACTTCAAAGACAACAATGTGGTCTTTAACAGTAAGGAATAACATATGTGTAAACCATCCTCTTGTTTTTTTCTGCTACTTACACAGCAGTCTACCCTCTTTTCTAAATAATACAGAGGCCAGGTCAGCTAGCACAGAGTCACGTTTTAAATATGGAACTTGGAAAGCTATGAACTGATTGAATAACCAGTTAAGTGATGATTGTTGGGAGTTTTACAGGGCTCTGGTAGGTTAATCCTGAATCAAAGTAAACCAGCTTGTGTACTTTACATTGTCTCACATTGTACCTGGGCCTGGATGGTATACCTGACTCTCAGGTGTAGGAAAGTTGAATGAGGTTCCACTATTTGAGTTTTGCTCAAACCCTACTAAGAAAACAACTAATTGAAAACACATACACCTATCCAGATCCTGTATATGCAGAATGAATGTCAAGAAAAGAAAACAAGTACTCTAACACTACTGAAGACGCTGCTAGGTTCCACAAGTAAGAAAGTTGGGCAGTAAAGTGCTGCTTTGGGCTCATATAGAGACTCTGTAAAGTGGAGCTTTATAAATGCGCATAACTAAGTTAGTTGATATTCTGCATAATAGTCTATATGTTGATGATTAATAATGTTTTGACAGGTGAAAAGTTACCTGCATTGCAGTTCAGACACTGTGCAAAGTCAGCAGATTTGAAGCTGGTAGAGTTCTATGTCTGGTCTTGTAGTATCAGCATTTTTAAATGCTTTAGGTATTGGGGACCAATACATCTACTTTCAGGTCTTCTCTACAGCAGATGGCCTGTTTAACTCAGCAAGATAATGCCTTCATTAGGTCCAGTTATATTAGTATATGGTGTCATTCTCTGATCATCTGTGGCTTTGTCATTTAAAGCATAAAACAACCACACAATTGAAGTTGTGAATTTGAAAAGATCCCTTAGGGAGTTCCAGGAAATACACAACTTCAATGGCAGGTCTTGAAAAAGATAATACTCGAGTTTGGCTTCAGGTTTCAACTAACATTTTGATTTGACATACTCTCATTTTCATGTGTGCTCCAGGGTTCTTTGAGATGAAGATGAAGTACGATGAGAGCGACAATGCCTTCATCAGAGCATCCCGGGCTGTCACTGATAAGATGACTGACCTTATAGGTGAGAGAACTCTAGTGTGAGAATAAACTATAACACATAAGATACAACTGTCAGAATTTCTTCTTTTTTTTTTTTTTTTTTTAAATGGAGTCACTTTTCATTTTTAGTTTTGTATTTAGCTAAGTTTTTCAGAGACGATGATATAATTTCATGTCCTGACAAAATGAGTGTTATTTGAACCCTCTAAAACTAGCTTTGTGTGTGTGTTTAAAATGTACTGCGTGTGTGTCGCCTATACATGTGTGTACAGGTGGGCTGTTTTCAAAGACGGAGATGTCCGAAGTATTAACAGAGATTCTGAAGGCGGATCCTTCGTTCGACAAAGATTCCTTTCTTAAGCAGTGTGAACGAGATATCATCCCCAATATACTGGAGGTTTGTAACTGCTCAGTAACAGTCTTACCAACATCTGAAATGACTCGAGCAAAAAAAAATTGTACAACACAGAATCTTAATGGATGTAATTAAAATTATTACTTTGTGACAACACTGAAAAAGAGAGCGGCCACTTACACACTAATTAGCCACCACATTATGGCCAGTGACAATTTAATGTTCTGCTGGAAAACGTTTGGACCTGGCATTCATGTTGATGGTACTTAGACATGTATCCCCCGCCTAGACCACAGCAGGCACCCCCACCTCATGGAAATGAAAACAGAAAAACAGCACAGGGTGTTGATCTGGGCTCCAAATTCATTAGGTCCCAAACTGATCAAGTATCTGTGAGATGATCCACAGAGGCCCCTCCCCTCAACTCAGAGAACCCAAAGTCCCCCACTAACTGAGTCACAACCATTTTGGAGACACAAGGGAGACCTACACAATATTAGGAAGGTGGTCATAATGTTATGTCCACTCGGTGTAATAATGGTAGTATAAGTCAAAACATTCTTACTTGAATTAAAATGTATAACACGTTGAGTTGTACTGTGTGTTATTATAAATGTAGCCTGGAAGTTTCCTTTTTAAGTGTTTGTTCTGGTTTCAAACAGGCAATGATTAGAGGGGAGCTGGAGGTACTGAAGGACTGGTGTTATGAAGCGGTAAGGCCTTTTCTCTAAATACTGATAGAACAACACCATTTACTTGGTTTAACAGTGACATGCGTAGATGCTTTAACTGGCCCATAGCTGTACTACCTTGATTGACAGTTGCTTGATGTTGTCTGCAGTCCTTCTTTATTATCTGTGGAGTCATAATGTTGTCTTCTTTTTGTCCTTCACTGGTTTGCAGACATACAGCCAGCTGGCACATCCCATACAGCAAGCCAAGGCCATGGGACTTCAGTTCCACTCCAAGATCCTGGACATTGACAATATTGATGTAAGTCACTGAAAACGTTCTCTCTTATCCGTATTAACTTTCAGGCTCAGATTGTTGGCCCTCTGGAGTCAGGTTTGAAGTCCTAATATTTCACCAGTTTACAACCAGTTGTAAACTTAAGTCAGCTTTATTGGCCAAGTAAATATACATTTTGTTCTGTGCATTTAATCCATCCACTTGGAACTGTGGGCACCAAGTTGAGGGCCTGGGGGCCTCGCTCAAGGACACTAGTGGATATACTCCAACGTGGCTTTGAAATCTGCTGTCATCTCATTTTAAGTGTATTTTTAATGTGTGTTAAAACTCCCTGTTGTTTTGCTGTTGTTATGTTAAGTTTAGGTCACCTATTTTGTTTTCCATGAACCACAGCTTGTGGTTTTAAATGATTGTTTGAGATGTATTGAGCTTCTATATGACTAAAAATGTCTAAAATGTCTAAAAATCTAATTTATTGCTTCAGTAAAGGTTTTGTGTTTCTTCTCCTTCAGCTTGCCATGGGAAAGATGATGGACCAGGGTCCCGTGTTGATTATCACCTTCCAAGCTCAGCAGGTCATGGTGATCCGAAACACCAAAGGAGATGTGGTGGAAGGAGACCCCGTAAGTTAGACACAGGAAAATACAAACAGTACATACACACCTTAGTTACAGATGTGTTAGTTCTGACATATGATCAAAGTTAAGATATCAGATTATGTTGTATAATGTTATTCTAGTAATACACAGCTTTAGCTGGTAACAAAATCCCAAATGTGTGACAATTTCTCATAAATGAGTCATTAAGAGGTGAAATGAGACCATAGAGACATGTTAAAGGATTTCACTTGTTTAGACCAAGAAAGCTTCATGGGTACTGGGCAGTTTGCACCTGCCCAGTATAAGACTAGTGCCAGATGATTCATTGTTAATGTACTGTTCTTCTGGATTTTATCATCTTAATCCTAATTTCTGGGTTTAAAAAAAAAAGTGAGGCACACAAACTGGTGCACTCTGTTCTTCATGGACCTTTTTCCCTCCATCTATCACTACATTGCCTTAAAATCTTTTGTCCTTTCCTTTTCAAACATGCTGACATCTGGTATTAACTTAGCACAACTGAGTAAACCGTTTATTTAAAAACCATTGAGTTCTATATACAGAAATTCAGTTCATTCTGTTTTTATTTATTTATTTTCATTCCAGATCACTAAATTACATTTGCTTAGATTCTGAAATGCAAAGTAGATGAGTTTTAGCCAGGAATCTGTTTTTTAAAGATACAATTTTAGCTTAATTTGTACAGCTGAGGTGCTGAGCTTTTGTCATTGGTTGCAAACATTTAGATTTGTCTTGCCTGTTTCTGTTTTGTGGCCTGAGGCAGGGACACTGCGTGCACTGCTGCATTGATGGAATGAATGATAAAACAAAGGTTCATACTGGAACTATAGGACAATGTCACTCAATGTAGCGTAGATCAGGCTAACATTAGCACAGAATAAAGGTTTGTAAATCTTAAATTCAATTACAAATGTCTAATTTATGGTTGTTGTTCTTCTTCCAGGATAAAGTGCTCAGGATGATGTATGTGTGGGCTCTATGTCGAGACCAGGAGGAGCTCAACCCGTACGCTGCCTGGAGACTGCTTGACATCTCCGCCTCTAGCACCGAACAGATCCTCTGAGACTCTTTGATACACACAAAACACACTCTCCCAGGGGGAGAACATACTTTA
Source organism: Mugil cephalus (assembly GCF_022458985.1). Classification (NCBI taxonomy): domain Eukaryota; kingdom Metazoa; phylum Chordata; class Actinopteri; order Mugiliformes; family Mugilidae; genus Mugil; species Mugil cephalus. The sequence goes on from NC_061775.1 coordinate 2,810,571, forward strand.
CCTGAACAGGCTGCAGAGGACTCCAAATGTTTTTGTAGAGAAACATTGCTGTTGCTGAACACTAGGTGCTTTACAGTCTCTTTTTACCTACACTTTGGACTCACTCTTTCTTATCCCCGGCTATTCCTTTGATTCACACTAGAAGGCAGTAAACTACCAACAAAATTAACCCAAGTACTTTCTGCAGTGCCTGCTCGGCAATTCTGAATCAGTTTGGTGCAACGCCGCCTTTGTAGACTTAATATCATAATTCAACAGTTTCATAATGAATAGAAGAAAGATGCAGAGATAGTTTTGTAACTGAAATCCTGAGCTGCCACCTTCCTCTAATCAGTCCTTGATAGCGTTTTTATTTTGGTGGTGGTTGGTGTTGGTGCCAATCAGTGCTTCCCCATCGTTTCATCAAGGATCACAATCCTTGCGTGTATGATAATTGTTTAATGTAATTGTTAAACTGTGAGAAAGTCTATATTTATTATGAAAAATAAATGATGAACACTGTTTTCACATGAACCGACAAAACAATCTATCAAACTTTTTTACCTTCTGCCCTACAAATGGTTAAGCTTTCCTTTAGTTTATGTCATGTGATCACACCTAGGGCAGTTGCTAATTATTTTTTTAAATTAAATCCTCAAATGGGATTTCAGTGGCCATAGTATTTCCTTTGGGAAAAATGCTCCTTCGGAGTCATCTTTGCTATTAGATTTCCAGAGAAGAACTAGAGCACTCATTTGTTTTGAGAGAATTTCCTCTTCCTTTAGTGAAGTGGTTTGGTCAGGTTCACACGCAAAATATCCCAGCCTGAACACGACTGTTTTCTTGGCTGTGCCATGATTTTGACATAACAGTTATAAAGATCCTCATTTACTGCATATCATTAGCCTAATAGCATAAATCATAGTTGAACATTTTTGGAAAACAAGAAAAACACAATTTTTAGCAAGCACATTGGAATTTTTATTGATAGTCAAAAGTTACTTGGGGAATTATGCTATTAGGCTGATGCCTTTTTTGCAAGCCAACATGAAATCATAGGTACGTTTTCCTTCTCTGTATTCAGATTATTTTTATTGTCTAATTTGCCTCAATTAAATTGCTGAATTGCAATCGGTGTAATAGCTGTTTTAGTTATCCGTTTCGTCTTTTTCATCTTCAAAAATACATTTTAAATTTCCTGCAATTCCTGTTACCCTGGGTTAGTTTCCACATGAGGCTGGTCTTTGTTAGGCCCTTGTCCTTTCACTTAGTATTTGTCCTGGGTACAGGGTGTGATCACACCAGGGTAGCTGTTCATCATGTGCGGCAGCAGTCTCGGATGGTGTGACGCTGAGCAGGTTTGCATGAATTTGGAGGGGTCTGGGCACAGAGCAGGATTGATTACAGCAGCCCTGGGTAAGAAAGTAGCAGGTGGCTTATAAACAAGCTTGCATGTTGTTCATGCCGGCATGTGTTCTGGATGTCTGTCTGCACGCGCAGACCACCAGGTCCACCATCCCACCGCTGTCCTGATGATGGATCCTGACTGTTGCTGAGGTGTGCTGAGCTTGCAGCTCCCTATTGTAGTGCTCATCGCTCAGGATGCACCACCGCAGCTTCATGCACACACAGGACTCACCACACGAGCGTTAAGAGGAGGCACCCTGGAGAAATCCTAGCCACAGATTGCGGTTCCTGTCAGAGACGCCCATTGGTGTGTTTGTGCTGGTTTGCCTTCTGATTGACCGAATAGCTCTCAAGCAGTGTGATAATTAGCTTGCTGTGTCAAAAACAAAATCAATTCATCCTTGTTTGAATGATTTCTTGTCTACTTCTGCTAAGAGAAGGTTGCACACGAGTATGCTTCGACATGAGAACCAGTTAAATATATTTTGAGCTGTTTGTAGTCTTGCAGAAAATACATTTTAAGTCTCTGTAAACAGACTCCAATAATGTAAGAAAACAAACTGATCTAAAAAAAAGAGAGACTGTTCTCTGTAAAATTATTCTGAGATTTAAACGAACAATTAAGAAGACATTGGGCCTCAATCATATGGATAAAACTAGGCATGAAAAAACATTTAATGTGTAAAAAGAAAGGATTCATATACATTTGTACCCATGGTCCGTCTCAAACACGACAAAGTCACTAAGGAGCACGTAAGGTAGCAGCCTTGCATCTGGTCAACCCGGGGCTGCTCTCCCGTGGGTATTTTCTTACCCAGAAACACACACACACACACCGAAGTGATGCTAGGTCAAAGGAAGTCAAGGAAGTAGGACAGAAGTGTCACATGCACTCTCTCACTTGATGAGTGAGTGCTGACATCCCGCCATGGCCCGGGATCCAGGTTGGCAGCTGCAGCTGGACTTACAAACTGAGTGACAGCGGTACAAGAAAAAGGCAGCTTACAAAAAACATGATGATTATCTATTAAATACATTAACGTTTAAGATTAAATAACAATGAACAACACTAATGAAAGAAGAAATAATACAAAAGCCTTCAGAGTGATGCCATTTTACTGATTGTGGCATTCACGTTGCCCACGCTTCTGGTTAAGATTGTATTATTCTGTGGTGATCACATTTATCTTTATGTCACGAGTTTCTGAACACGTGTCAGGTGTCCCTTATCTGTCAGCCATCCTTTTATTCACCATCCACCCCATTTTCTTTCCTCTCTGTCATCTGTCTGATGGCCCATTATGTATGTTGTCCTTGAGCTCCCCTGACACCCTTATCCCTTTAGGGTGATTTAACCAGCATTTTCTCTAGTCCTCCTTCCATCTAATTATCTACTTTATTAAGATTTACTGTTGAGGCTAAACTATACAGTTTATTTTCTGCTTGTGAGCTTCTCAAGTTCAAGCAGAAGTATAGAGGCAGGCGATGGTACATCTCACTGAAAAGAAAAAACAACAGCTTTATACATCAGATGTTTCCAGATGGGCTTAATGCAACATGACGTTACTTGATCTGAACTCCAACACAACAACTCTGTGATGTGCACAACGCACAGTAAGTCTTTTGGAAAAAGCTGAAACGAAGGTCACCAAGTGTGTGTTGGTGTGATAGTGTACGTATGGGTACTTGCTCTGACCCATATTCAGCAGTGCAGGGGGACACTGCTGACATGTCAATTCATGGGCACAGAGGAAGGAGGGCACACACACATTCATGTGTATGGACGACAGCAGCCAAGGGGAAAGGTCAGGAGGGTGTCCCGGGGAGAGAGGGATTACGCAGGACAGTGATGTGTGTCAGGAAGCTGCTGGAGCACTGTGTTTGGGCACAGGGCAGGTGGGATCCTTTCTCTTTGTTAAGAAAGTGAAAATGAGTGCCCGGGGTGTTAATTACTGGAAGAAAAAATCACAAGACCCAGACCGCCTGCTAACCATTACAGGATTTCAGCCCAGATGTGTTCTTGTCTGGGCACGTAACTCAATCACAGCCACATTTTTCCATCTTCTCACTGTTTGCGCCCGCTACTTGTTCAGATGAGACTTCTGTCATTGTCAAATAATGTACGCATTGTTAAAATCCTTGAATGGACACTAGCTTTTCACTTTTGTTGTTATTTAATACAGTAAATATGCATAACTGAGTATTCGTCTTTTGTTTTCATAGTAAAATTAGCTCTTGTTGGGAAAAGAACCTGCAGGATCTGTGTAATAGATAGACTTATTGTGAAACTGTGTCCACTTATGACAAAGAGTGGTTCATTTACAGGAACCACTCGGAAAGATCGCCAGTCTGCCACAGGCCTAACTTAGAAAAAGACAAACAAGCATTCATACCATATTGGAAGCACATTTTACTTTTCTTTTTATTAGATAAACAAAAGCTCTTTTACTAGCAATCACAACTGCAAGAATAGGATCCAGAGCAGTTGATTTTGAAGAAAAATGTTCACAATAACCTCAGACAGTAAGTATGAGACTCAATTTGCCAAAAGAAAAAATAAAATACAATTCTTATGATTTCTGTTTATATTATTTTTTATCATAATTATACAGTCTTAGCTCTGAAGTCAATATGTGGCCAAATAGCCATCTTGGATGCACTGTAGGAAAATCCTTTTCCCTGGACTTAATCATCCTTATTTCATTTTATAGATACTTTTTTGAATTTGACATATTGCTAAAATGAGTGATACCACATTTTCTGCCACATTTTTTTCTACCACACAGGCCTGCCAGTAGTTACTGAGAAACTGTTATTTAGGTCTGAGTGATACACTGACACTGAAATCATTTTTCTTTTAACTGTAATTTTTCAAATCCGCAAAAGTGGAACTCTGTTTCCAAAGGTTCTCTCTGTATTGAGCATCAGGGAAAAATGTTTCATTGAAGAAAAACAAAAAACAAAAAACCTGCACGTCTAGATACCATTGCAGCAAACATAGGAAATCTGTTGATTTTCTGATGAATAGACCAATCATTAATTAGCTGCTCAGTCCTCTATCTGGTGTGAGTCCCATGCGACACATTTGTTAATAACAATGTTTCTATGATCATTTTGTTTTCTTATATTTTGCACAGCTATAATAAGACAAAAAAAAAAAAAAGCTTCTTCAGGGTGAGGACAGTTCAATAACAGGTCTTTCAGGCTTTTGTTTGGGGATATTGCCACACATTAAAAATTACATTTATCTGTTAAAGTTTATCCTCCTCATCTTTTCATAAAACTGGACCTGTTATTGCAACTCTAATAGACATGGGCTCTAATATTGAGAAGCTGCCCCACTATGAAAATCAGTGGTCAATATGTCCTTATCTCATTTTCATATATCTCTGCAGTCTCCTGAGATCAAACACTGATATCAGACGAGAAGAGGAGAGCCAACTTAGAACATGTTATGAAAATATCACTTTTCCTTTAATAAAAATGAGAGGGAAGATGGTAGAGATGTGTGGTCAGTGGAAAAACAGAAAGGGAAATGCTGAAAGGACTGACAGGTAGACACAGCGCTGGTTTGGCATTGTAAATGAGCGGCAAAGCCGGCTGTAAATTTATGGATGGGTGTGTGGGCCTGTTCAGCAGTAATAGGCAGTGAGTGCTCTAAGCAGCCCCCGTCTCTCCAAAATATGCACGTCCAGAGACCAGGGGACGTGCTGGAACTCCCTGAGCCAACATTACAGCAGAAACGTGGGATAATGGCCCTTATAGAATGAATGTATCCGACACAGCTTTGCGAGTCTGCATACACTGCTGCTGATAAACGCTCACTAAGGTTTGTCTCAGCGGCGTGGGCACAGGTCATGAAACACTTCTCACAAGTTCTTTTCAGCTCTTTTCATGAACAAGCTCTTCCATCGTTCCTGTTTCTATGACTTTCATTCAGTCTCCTTTTCAGATAAATTTAAATCAAATTAATGAATGCCGAACAGATCCTACAAAGATCTAAGATATAATGTAAAGGTAAAACAACATATATATAGTTTCTTTCCCTTTCCCTTTCTTGTTTATTCAATCATTAATCAATCAGCCCTTTGGCTTGAAACTAAAAAGAAAATAAATGCAGGTTAGTCAAAATTCATTCAGGTGACTCTAGGTTTCTGGCCTCTATCCATTCATGCATTTAAAACTAAATTCTGTACAATCAATACAATCAGTAGATAAACTCCTTTATGCAAGTTTACCCAGTGAACTGTAAGTGCTATGTGCTTTCGATCTTCTGTTGCTGACATGTGGATGTTGGCTTCCTAGTAATGACCAAGATAGGAGAGTGTACAGTTAACGGACTGACAAGTTTTATCCCTGCAAGGTACTGACTCCCAATTAAAAGTTAGGTTCCTAAAGCAGTTGAAGTCTTCTTTTTTAAAATATTTTTTTGTACTTTTCCATTCGTTTGAATCTCATGCATTAGCCAGTTTTTAACTATTCCAATTCCATTATCACCCATCCACCCTCCACCACCCGCTGCCCCCAAACCTCTTTTTCTAAATCGAATCCCCTGTCCACCCAAGACACCATCAGCAAGCCCGCTCTAATTGCAGTGAGCAGATTCTTTATGAGAATGGCAATTCTGCTGAGAGGAGGGAAAACAATGGAAACAAATGCTGTTTCTATTGATCAGCCAGTGTCTCTGTCCTCTCTGCACCCAGTATTTATTGTTCCCATTCAGAGGTCTGATATGTCGTTAGATTTAGTGGCTTTAATGCACATATTAGCCTCTGCAGAAAATATCCATGGACCAGGAGTGGGTACAGCTGTAAACACACGCACATGGGTTCATAGGTTGTCTGGAGAAGAGCCAAACATGGCCATTTGTCCCAGTGCATGCTGCACAAAGGGCAGTCTGGAGAAAAGTGTGGAACCTGTGTCCTAGACTTGTAAGAGCAATGCTGGAGTACAGTACATCATAATTAAGGTGTGTGTTGTCACAGGACAGCTCAACAAGTGGAGGTGCGAACAGATGAAGTATGTTATGAGTTCAACCTAATAAAATGACTCATTTTTAGTACTAAGGGTACCATGACTCATATGTGTTTTCCTTTATAGCCTCTTTATAGTGTAAGTGTCTGCCTGTGGGCAGACACAGAGACAGATTGTCTCACCTCCAGTGACGACTAATCCATAGGAGTAAATCAGATTAGCACTGAGGCCAAAGTACAGTTGGGGTGGGTTACAGGTACTGCCCTTTCTGTGTGCATGCCCCCACTGCTCTCCATAGTCTATCAATACCTCTAATGATGATGGAAGCCCGGTTAGATTAATTTTCCACACTGTTACCATATCTTATCAGTCACGGGGGCCAGCAGGCCGGGAGAAACGAATGTAAGCTTGTCAAGATTTTGCATTAGCATAAGGGAAATTACAGACTGCTCATCATTAAAGAGGATCTTCTGGCTGTCCTCAGAGAAATCAGAGGTCAGTCCAGGACACTTATCCATAAGGCGTAGCGAAGTGTCTGTGTATTTCTCTTTCACTTCTCCCTCTGTTTCTATATATGGGCGTGCTTGATTGTCACTGTGGTTGGTTTGCTCTTGTCTCTCCATCAACATGACAGGTAGACGAGGTTGTGAATAAAGAGTTCCATCCTATCATCAGTGGTTAGCAAGGTCAGGATCAGACTGACAGGAAAGGCAATTTATTTCTGGAGGGAGAAGGTGGAGCGTGAAAATGACAAATTGGGGAAAGGTAAGGGCATGCAAAAAATAAATAAAATGGGGGAAAATTAGAGTTCAAATAGTGTAAACTGACCAGAGGTCAAACACACATCATACACTAGTGAATTACATAGTGCACTGGAAATTGCTCAGCTGGCTGCACTTTTAAGTCAGTTAATTTGAAGAAAGATATTACATGTTAGGGTGATTTTGAGTCCGTTCATGTCCACCTATGATCAGCAATCATTAAACAGCATGAGTCTTCTCATTAAGGATTATTAAACGTTTATATGAGGATTTCGGACTTTGATGACCTGCAATAAGACAAGGTTCAGCATTGCTAATCAACCCCAGGCTCTTTCTTATGAGTCTCTCTCTCTTCTTTTTGACAGTTCAAAATGAATCAAACTATTAATTGATAAAAGATTTATCATTTTCCTGCTGAACCTTCCAAAAATGAAGACGTTCATTTGCAGTAATTTGTACGTTCCCCAGTTGGCAGTGTTTCTCTGCACTCCCCTGCCAAGTGTCAGGCTGACATAGTTAATCCAACGCAATGTCCTCATGAGAAACCTCCACAGGCTAATCATGCCTCAAAGAATAATTGCAGTCGTTTAAAAGCGATGCGTGAATGGTGTTTGATAACATGATTTCACTGTCCCAACAGTCTCCTATTTCCCAGTGATCCTCCACTCCCTACCTTTTGCCCTTGGCAAGGACTCTGTGAGGTCTCCTGTTTGCTAGTTAATGCTCATACTACTTTAAGATCTGGGCGCAGTGTGTCACGCCTGTATGACGACTTTGTGTTTTATTAGACGACCAAAAGCTAACATAGAGATGAGGTTGAATAAAAACTGAACATTGAGTAGTAGTTTCCTATTATGAGTTTTAGAATGAAAAAGATTTGACTTCGTGCCACAGCCATGCTAACATATCTGCTAGACTGCACACAGGCACAACAACATTTGGTGCTAAGAGACAGTTTTATGCATATATATATATATGTAATTTACAGACTTTATAAGTAATCCATCTATTAATTAGATTTTAAATCAACGTAGTAAATAGTAAACTAAGCTCGCACTAATAGCTAAATTAACATGGCTACCGTGTGTCAGTCATCTAATTTCTATGTTCTCTTTTTCATTCTCTGTCTAGCTTGCTCAGGTATTCTTTCTCTCTTCATCCCAACTGCATCAATAATATCCACATCCATCATAAGGCCAATCAGGTCACGAGAGATATGTTTACTAAGGAGCAGCTAGTGGCTCCATAAAAGGCGTGCCACAGAGACAGTGTAGTCCAGCCTGGAGTGACGGATTGTACCAGTCCTCCCTGGCGGAATAAATAGAGGCATTAGTAGCTATACAGCTGGACCATGCTACTGCTGAGGCTTACTGGTCTATGAAATGTGCAGCATGGCAATGTCCTGGGCCTCACCACAGTGTGATGAATAGCTTATATTCCTTCGTAAAGCATATTAAAGTCAGATCACATGATGGATAGCAAGGAGAAGACAGCAGGAAAGGAAGTGAAAAAGGTAGGAGGGGGAAGATTAAGGAAGTGGGGGTGGGCATTTTTGATAAAATATGTAAAGAGAGGAAATTAAATTCCAGACAAAAATATCAAAATCCAAAGCTCCTCTGCTTTCTAGTGAATGATGAAAAGAGCAAAGGCGATCCTGAATTTTTAATGAGTCCTCTTTCGGCCCCAGTACATTGTCTGGTTTTGTAGGCCTCTTAGTCTCAGTGGAGAAATAGTGCTTCTCTTCACACAAGTTTAGGTGTGCTCCCATAGGCAACAGATCATTCACATGCCCGCTGTTTGCCATTTGGTGTAATGAAACTGAACTTCACATGCCACTGAAATGTTTCTGAATCTGAATCACCGTCAGCCGAAACCACTGCTAATAGTTTTTGTCTGATTCATTTCACACTGGAGCTAATGTGGAGTATGATAAATTCAGTTATACATGTTTACAGCTTTCACTCCAACTCTGTTTGAATAAGTCTTAAAGAAACAAATGTACTTGTTAAACACTTCAATGCTTATTAAGTACATTTTTTTTATTTTTGACAGAGTAGTTGGACATAAGGGAAACTCTTTTATTTGATTTCTTACTTACTGTGTGATGAAAGAAATCTATCTCATGTTTGAAATCTAAGAGGATGAGTTAACATAAAATGAAAACCTGACAAATACCTGTGCATGCAACCCACTACAGCATCCCCAGTATCACCCCAAAGTAGGAATTAAGCGGGCCTGTAAACCCATCCATGCACCCAGACCTCCTTCCACAACGACTCTGTGGCTCTGTAACTATGCCACACTAGTTCAACCTATGCTTCCATCATACTTAGAAGTAATTATGGGTCTCCATTATCAGATTGTCAGGCAAATAGTGAACATTGTAGAAACTGTAGCAAACTATAGCTTTTGCATCTTGGATTTTGAATTGATTAAGCCATAGACAAAAGTGAAGCCAAAGCATGTGGCGTTCCCCCTGGTGGCTGGCGGCACTACAGGGCATTAGCTCCACCTTCTCCTTGTTTGTGGATGAGACTTGGGACAAAGAAATAAATAAATAGGTGCATATTCGCTTTTTGCAAATAGTAGATCTAGAGCAGACTGCAGTTTTAATTAAACACAAACACCAGAGACTCTGGTAGAAGTGTGGCTGGGTCATCTATAACGTGACTCCACTGTTCAACAGTGCTGCACAGACTCTGGCTCCGAATTCACAAAATGGTCCCATCTGTATCCCTGGGATACCGCCATTAGTTTGACCAGTTTGAAGTGGAGATGTGTTGTCCATATTTATATACAATCTATGGATTAAACAAACATGATACACAATGTTGAACATTAGAAGTACTGAGCACAGAAAAACTCTCTGCCTGTCCCCTTACATATTATTGCTATTTTAACCATGGTATGCATATCATGATAAAAAAAAATCTCACTCTCTTGAAATGTGTTGAGGGCATTACAGAGACGCTTACTGCACAATATTTTTATTATGTAAAGCACTTTGTTGTGTTGCATCTTTTATGTATGAAAAGTGCTGTATAAATAAAGTTTGACTGATTGATTGATTGAAATGGGTGACAACCAAACTTCCTCAGCTCTAAGTATAGGCTCCCCTCATCCCGTGTGAATGACAGAGTTCCATCCTGACACGAATCACTGCAGATGTGCAGATGAGTCACACAGAGGTAGACACTTGACAAGTTCCTTGGAACATTTTCTCAAACTCCACGTTAAAAATAAGTGTATACATAATCTCAAGTAAAACTTACTTCTTTAAAACTGCAATCATGTAATTGATTTACGATGTGAAGGACCCATGAGTGAATTAATTTGGCAATTCCATTATTACCTTATGAACAAAATATATGAATACATTTGTTAATGTTCACTGCAACACCATTATTTTAACACTGCGAATGGTAATTATATGGAAATTTTCTTTGTCATCAGTTAGCTGTCATTACAAGCTCAGTCCAGTAATTGCTTTTTCATTGGGTTGATGTGATGTCGTGGTGATGAGTGAAGCTGCCGTTTCATGTAGTCTGGATAGAGAGCAGTACTCACAGTGATGAGATGCTGAAGCAGTCTTGCAAATGTGATCAAAAATGTTTAGATGTAATCCAATGTCTAGATGTCCTCTCTGTTGCTGGGGAATCTGTCACTCCAATACCGTGTTGGTAAGAGTCCACTGACCGATTGGCAGAAGGGCTTAACAAATTGGTGAGTCAATCACTCAGCTGATCAAATGCTGATATCTTCTTTAAAACTAGAGGAACTATGTATGACGATTTGACTTGAGGCTGTCTAATGGATCAGAGGAGACTGATCCCTGACCTTTACTATTTAATCACTGGTAGAGAGATGCTATTGACTTATTGGCCTTGAAGTGAAGAAGTGAACAGTTAAAGGTTTCACACTGATGCTGGAGTCCCCATGAGAGACTAAAGCAAGTGTTGTAAAGAGTCATGTGTGTGGGTGTTTATACTGGACCAGCATATGGCATAAAAAATGTGAATGACAAATGTGAAAGTGATGCATTGCAGCAGCATGGCTTGTTGCCATTCCAGCAAAGCTTATCGCTCATTTGTTATTAATATGTTTATTATTTCTTTCATTAATTCATAGAAATGATCAATCACTTTAAATGTAGCCTGAATTAATCCTCTGGCGATGTTAATTGCGTGGAGAAAATTTGAAACAGTGCATCATCAGTCAACTGGCTCCATCAGACTGTGTTATCTGAACCAAGTGTCCTCTCATTTTAATTTAATTCAGCTCCCCTTCCCTCTCAACTCCTCTCTCGTCCTCTCTCTCTCTCTTGTCTGGGAGAGGGAAAATTACACCGTGAGCAGCAGTACAAAATGATTTTGGCAGCCTTCTTTGACAAACTCCTCCAATCACTGTCTACTTCTTTGGCGTGATCAGACATTTACAGCTTTACACTTAATTTCCATAGCTGATATCAAACAGTCATCTATCTTTTTTGCTTTGAGTTTGGGGGTAATAAATGTCCCAAAGCCTGGAGCTGCATCGAGCAGCTGAAAAGTATTTTACCGGGAACTTGTTTTCTCACCCTACAGAGGGATTGTTTACTACTATTGGACGTTCATGCATAATTAAAGCTCCTATGAATACCTAAGACAGTGCATTTAACCGTGCCGCCTTCTCCTGCGGGACAGAAAATAAATCCTTACAGTGCTCTTAACCAAGGTCAGAGGTTCAGCTAATGTGTCATTAAAAACTCATTTATGTGTGAATTGGGAGTTTTAGACAGCCTCAAGTTACTGATCTATACTTGATATGCAAAGTAGCCTCAGAGGAGAATTCAACATAACTCATATATGTTTACAGGTCTGTGAGAGTACTGCTATTTAAGTACAGCCACAAATTCTGATGATTATTATTTTTAGTTAATGCCACTTGGAGTAATTCTGGGGTGAACGACTGAAAGGTTGAGAGAGAGATTGACCCACACCTCTGCTTAAAGCTAAGCATCAGTTGCTGTGAATACAACCCACACATTTTGCACATTCAAGTCTGTTATTGCTTGATGTTATGTTTATGTATGTTTATTTCATTCCTCCTGCTACTCTGTTTTCTCTCTTTTTCTGTCTCTGCTTCAGGTAGATGGGTCCCTCCACATGAGCTGGGTTCTGCTCAAGGTTACCAAGGGAGTTTTTTTCTTGTCACTGTCATCTTCATTCTTGCTTTGGGATTTTCAGGTCGGATTTCAGACCGGATTTTAAATCGTCTGTAGACAATTTGTATTGTTATTGACCCTATATGAATAAAATTGAATTGAATTGTACTTCTAAAAGTGCTACAGAAGTGTGATGATAAATTTGTGATATATCAAAAATGGATAAAATAGTAGTCAGGGAACTTGAGGCTTATGGTGTATAAAATCACATATGCCATGTCATACACGTACACGCTCAAGACTTGGCCCTACCTTGTCAGGGACTTAGAGTAATTAAACAAAAATAGACTATCAAATGGACCGTGAAGTGTGGATCAGCGAGGAGGAGCTGGCTGGGGACTGATAGATGGAGGTCTGTGTGCATACAGTGCATGTGTGCGTGTATCTGACTCCGAGAAGGAGTGTGGACCTGCACAGCGGTGACACAGGGACAATCCGGGGTGAAGTTGTGAAGCTGTATGATGAATGTTGCTTCATAACCAGGACTGAAGGGGAACGATTAAACCCTTTCCACCAATCACCTCTCCTGGAGCTTGAAGGAAACCACCAGGGAAATGTAGCCTCTGCTCAGTAACCCCAGCAGCAGAGGACACACAAAGACACACACATCTGTGCACGCACATTTGAGGAGTCATTTTTCCAGCTGCTCACCCTTGATGATTTAAAGTTAAGTATGTGCAAATATCCGCAAACCAAATTAGCACAGAAAATTAAATCATTCTGTCAATGATACTGAATGTGGTGAAGCATTTGGTATTCCACATCCATAGCTACATGTAATTGAATGCCTAATCCTTCACTTGTTTGAAGTATGTGTCCATGTGTGTAGGGATGAAAATGTGCTGATGCAGCATTGGTTTCAGCCAGTGAAGCACCTTTTCTGAATTTCATGTATGTACATTTGGTTGATGTATCATGATGGATGAGCACAAAGCAGTAAAATATCTAGCTTCAAGGGACTCGTGCACATGTAACACACCACTGTTGTTTTGGCCAGGTTCCTCTATTAAATCAGCCGAACCCCTACAGTAACTGCCCACATAAACTAACAAACAACATGGGAACTGACATGGCTCTGAAGGTCAGTGGCTACAAACCTACTCTGATTCCCAGAGGTTTTTATGACTTTCAGACACCCTGTTCACTTTACCACTTTCACTTTGAAAACAGAGCCCACTGGGTTTGTTTGTATGTTACTTTGTTAATCCATGTACTGGTGCTGAGCTTGGGAGAGAACACTGCCACGGGGGACAGTTGACTGCAGAGAGAAGCCTAACATTTTTCTGCTTGGCATGAACACTCCCCTCATACACGTAGATCATATTGTATCATAACATTATGACTGCCTTCCTAATATTGTGTAGATCTTGTGCCTCCAAAACATTCTTTAAACATTCTCTTTAGAGAATGCATGTGGGCCTTTTGAGGGTGTCCTGTGGCTTCTTGTAACAGAAAGTTGTTAGTGGGGGTCTTTGGGTCTTATGGGTTGAGGGGAGGGACCTCTGTGGATCAGGCTTGTTCCAGTGCATCCCAAAGATGCTTGATTATTAGATCTTGTGCTGTTGTTGTTCAGCTACATCACATACATGTGTGTATAGGCTATATATATGTGTGCATATATATACTGACTCCTTTTCATCTAACCATTAAGCATCATGTTTGGATTGTGACACAGAGAACCAAAATACAGCTGATTTATAGTGGGATATTTTCAGAAAGTAATTTCCTTTGCTGTCAGTCATAATAATACCCTACACCACTCAGTATGACTCAAGACATCACTGTAACTGTTAACGTTAAAGCTACCAAAAAGGATTTTACACTCCAACTGATGGGTAAATTATGCAAATGGAATCTCAACTTTTTATGTATTTTACAGCACTTTGGCATTTTTGGATCATTTGAGAGATAAGAGTGTCGTACAGAGCAATAAGAATTTGCTTAATTGTGAAAGCGAACAACAGATCATGAGGGGGGAGGGGAGGAGATTAGTCAGTGGTGTCTGGTCGGTGTTGTGTTGTCTCCAAAGGTTAATGCGGTGCTTGTTCGTTTGGAGACGACGAGACAGCGGTGCTCTTTACGGAAGAGGAAGCGTTGCTCGCCCTAGGGGCCACCATAACGACACCCCTCAGATCTCATTATCAGGCTTATTGATTGGTCATGGCCACCTGCCCCTCCACCCACACACAGAGACCCACAGCCACATTCACAGACACAGAAAATGTTACACTTTTTTTCCTTTGCATACAGCAACACTGTGAATGTGCAACACTGCAAATGTATATACGCTTTCCTGTGAGATTAACAAGCCGAGCTTGTAGTCAGCTTGCCTGATACAAGCTCTCCAGCTCCAATCAAAGCCTCCTACTCACACAGACATCCACACACTTTTGAACAAACACACCTGGGAAAATGACACACTCACCGTCCATAATGTGCTGGCTCACACCCACACAGCCACTCCACAAAGAATGAACACACACTTTAAAATACATAGACATTTTCAGCCTCTAATGCGAAGCTGCCATTTTGTTCCAAGAGAAAATGACTTTAATTAAAATGAGCTCAGAGATAATAGACGGGCGTCCAGCTGGGTTGTCAAAGGTTTGAACGCTCCTCTGTGTCAGCCTACACATTCTCACCATCATATGATGAACCAGTGGGGAATATGTGACACTGTTGAGTAATGTGTCCTTCCTGCACTCAGAAACTGGTGGTTCTACACAGAGGAAATGCATATGGAGAATATCTAAACTACCTAATCCTCAGCTTGTTTCTGTTTGTTCCTTGAACTCCAAACTGAATTGTTTTCAGGTTCCTCCCTTCAGCCAGTGGCGGTAAAATTTCATTACAGTGATGCAGAAAATGCAGTGGAATAATGTGTAATCTGGTCTGAACATGATGAAATCAAATAAGCTCTTATTTTGTGGAAAACAAAACATTTCAAGGGAGCATGTTTGCAAATCTAAGTAAATCAATGTAATCTACAGATGTGGGTCTCTGAGGGCCAGATGAACACCAACAATAAATCTAAGTAAGGCGTCTGCACATATTGGACATGTCTGCTGCCTCTTTCTTGCTCCTGTTTCCCACCTACAACTACACTTGAGCCCTGACCCGTCCTACCGAGGACACCAGTGGCAGGATGGAAGGATGGTAGCAGGTGGCACAGATTGAACAGATGCCACTGGTTCCCCCTCATGGAAATTTATAATTGGAAGTGCAGGACGAAGACGGAGCAGGTTGGCTAAGGAGGAAGGACAATACATATTTACACACGGAGATATTTAAGAATCGGGAGTGTTTATTTTAATGGTGTCATCTGGTTTAAAGATGAGGTCTGGAGGAACATGTTGGAGGAACCCCTGTGGAAGTCCAACTGACTTCCACAGGGTTTTTGTCTTGGAGGACCCAAACGTTCCTGTTGACGAGAAAGTACCAGAATCAGAATGTCTGCATTTAAGGAAGCATTAAATCAAAAAAACTCAGGCTAAGGCCCGATCAGGGATCAGCAGTAGATTTTCGAGATTTAATCATTTGATGTG
Source organism: Mugil cephalus (assembly GCF_022458985.1). Lineage (NCBI taxonomy): Eukaryota > Metazoa > Chordata > Actinopteri > Mugiliformes > Mugilidae > Mugil > Mugil cephalus. Next base: position 2,826,440 of record NC_061775.1, read on the forward strand.
ATGAAAATGCTTTCAAGTACAAGCTGTGGACAAGAAGAGGACGATGGAAGAGGCATTTAACTGTGGACTGGATGATGCCTTAGGACTGCATTACAGATATTATTGATCTGACAGGAGATGTAAATAACACTGACCATCTTGTGACAACTTTTGGACCTGGAGTTTGTGTGGATGTTACTTAGACATGTACCACCCACTAGAACCCAAACTGATGAAGTATCTGTGGGATGATCCACGAAAGACTCTCCCCTCAACCCATAAGACCCAAAGACCCCACTAACAACATTCTGTTACAGGACACCACAAGACACCCTCAGAAGGTCCATATCCATTCTCCATGAGTCACAACTGTTTTGGAGTCACAAGCAAGACCTACACAATATTAGGAAGGTGGTCATAATGTTATGCCTGATGGATGTAATACATCCATCTGGCAAGCCTCTCTCATTCCCCGCTTCGGGTCAAGTAAAGAATTATCTTTTAGTTCCAAGTGCAATGACGTGCTGTAACATGCACATATATGTTTATTATCCAGAAACATTTGATTAATTTAATCTCTTCTCTGTCCTGCCCTGACAAGTTACGACTGTGGACTGTTGTGTTTGTCTAGATGCCTTAATGTGCTACCTTTGTGATTGGCTGTGCGCCCTCGGGGAGGCCTGAGTGGGTGGGGAGCTTTAAGAGTCGCCGGCTGCTTCCAGTCGTGTCTCGGAGCAAAGCGACGCTCAGCAGCAGCAGCAGCAGAAGGTGCAGAAGGAGGAGGAGGAGAGACGAGCACATTCCAAAGTTTGAGGCTGCAGCTGTACGGACACCGCGGTCGCGCGTAAAGGACACCTGAATCAGGTTGGTGATGCGTAAAAATTTGCAAATACGAAATTGCGTTTACAACAAGTAACAATCCCTATTTAGGTTATAAAACTGTAGATGTTTAAATGTGTTTGCGATTTCTACTATGACTTGCATGTATTTTAAGATACGTCGTCAAATTCGGTATTATTTGTGCCGACTTTGGAAGTTATCTTTACAGATGCTGTGTCCACTTGCAGCTCGGCCAAATCACAATTACGGATCAGGGTCTTTCAGAGAACCAGGGGCTGCTTCTGCTGGTCTGAAAACGGACAGAGCGATGCTCCAGATTGATGGAGCAAATTAATCGAATTAGTCAAATTAGTCAAATTATGAACAAACGCATTCCAGAGAAAAAATCCTTGACTTCCCGACTGAAATCCCGACTGCTGAATTATTTAAACGGAATATATATTTTGCCCCTATTTATGGAAGTTATATCTCCGATCATGGAGTAACCATACACCACCATTGTCATGTCATCCTGCTAACCTTTCAATTCTTTAAAACTTAAAAAAGGGATACCTCAGTATGGGCCAATGTACCATGAAATTACTTTGACTGAGCTTGCCTGTACTGGAAAGACAGAATTCCTGCTCCCCATTTATTTCAGAGCGACATACATTCAGGATATATAAATTGAATTATCATGAGATGGTGTGTGTTTTTTTTCCCTTGGGAAACCCCATATGTTAGTAAGATTGCACATTCAAACTACCATGGAGGTGAATTTAATGTAAAACTGTCAATCAGATCCTAATTTTCCTTCATGATGTATTTTGAATTTTCTTTGCTCTTTAAGGGTTGCAGTTGATACCAATAGGAGAGCTGTGTCGTGGATCCATTTACACTCTATCTGTGATCAGGTCTTAGCAGGTATTGTGTAATTTGATCCCATTCCTGGCCTGGGAGGTGTGGGCTTTGGCCCGACTTACACCTTATCATTTACCCAACACAGGACTTGGAAATCTGTGCCAAGCTTGACCTGAACCAAAGCCTTCCTGGCTTCTTCCATCCGTACTGTCTCACATTGCAGTGACAACTGCTTAATAATTTACCCTGCCTTGTTTTCTGTAATGAGTGATCTACTGTAAGTTACTGCATGGTATCGGGGAATCTGATGGAGGACCAGTGATGTTCAATGACCAGTCTAAACTTTCAGATCTAAATGTAAGAAACAGAAAATTAAAGGAATGCTCAACTATCTCAGCTCGAATAAAATGAGAAAAACATAATGACTTGAGATCAGTTTAGTTTTTATATTGCCTTTATTTTAACCTGATGATAGATGTTTACTGAGATATTTCTGCCTTAGCTCTTGACATTCAGTGGCTGGCTATGTTTTGTCTGTTTAAAACTCTTTTTTTTCTTTTTTTTTTTTACCAAATAGCTAAAATCTTTCACTTTAAAAAAAGAAAATACCAAGTATTTCAGAGTCAATTTTAGTGGAAAATGTATAAACGTTATGCAGAAAGTTTCCATTTGATGAAACGGTGCACCCACAAAAACATTCCATCTTGGATTTATGCACCGCAAGCACTGAAACATTTTGTGTCAGTTAAGAGTTGGTCCAGAAGTTAATCAAGAATGTATTGTAATGACCAAACCAAACCAATATGAAGGGGAACTGCATGTGAAGGGTTAATAGAAAATGAGCACAAGATCTGTGGGTAATTTACTTTACTGACCACTCTCATCTTACCAATTCTGATAAACACTGCAAGCGTGGCAATGCTGATTGGCAGGAAGTGGACAGTGTCATCTTGTAATGACCTGTAATGAGAGGAGAGATGGAAAGGAAAGAGAAAACCCAGGAGGGCTTACCCACACGCCTTCCTCACACTCCTGTCAGGATATACTGTACAGTATTATACGGAGCACAGTAGTGAATCAGGTTCTCCACCACACAGCTGTCTCACTGTATCACTGCCAATTTCTATTATTAGCTTTGGTATCTTATATCATTTACTCTCCACTGCCCACCAAGGTAGTGGCTTTATTGCATTGTTCAGGCCTCGTTTAGAAGCAGCTGAGTGAGGAGGTAAAGTCACTATAGTGCCTTTGCTGCATCATTCGGAAAGCCGTAAGTTAAATTTCATACTGAAGGATCTGAAATGGCTTTTTCATGTGGAGGCATAGAACAAGAAATCACCTGTACATTTAGTGGCACTTCAGTGTATTGGCCCTGAAATAATAGTAATGTTACATTGAGCGTGATTCAATTTGGCTGTACATTATATTGCACCACAGCACATAGCGTCATAAACATCCTATTTGCTGTCCCTAAGAGCCAACCTCCTGACAAACCATCAGGAACGTGAACATGAAAATGACTTCTGTGTCAGTACACAGGAGACGCAGTGAAGTCATCATGGGTCCTCAACCTTGACAAGTAAGAGTGAGGCTATCTCCAAGACATAGTGGTTTTGATTTCCTGTTGAAGATCAGCCATCAAATATTCATCAACCCCATAATCTATCAGCCTCTGGTATCGTGACACAGGGACCTGGGTTTTAATGTCTCGGCTCAAAGAAAGACCCCAGGATCCAAAAGCACCTCCCAGGACAAGTCTATTAACTTGTCTGGAAACACCAGAAGAGGAAAAGAGGTGAGGTCAGGTTTCTTATTGGAATAAAATCTGCTGATGGGCTCTGAAGTAAAGTGTGCACATAAGCTCTCCTTTCTTCTGCCCTAGATGTGTTTGGCCTGGGAGGCTTTAGGATCCCCCCTCCACCCAAGCTCAGTAATCAAATCAGCTGACAGACTACCTTCGCCTCAGCAAGGTGATATGTCCGAGTCTTTGCAATGACTTTTTTCTGTTTTTAATCCGTGCTTAGGAAGAACTGGTGACTTCTTTTGTCTCTGAAGATCAGTGCAGTCAGCAGCACCACGCTGAGCAAACTTATCACAGCTTCAGTCTTTGAATCAGCACTTTGCCATTGTTGAGTATTTAAAGCTCCTATTTTTCTTAAAAGGTGGACCGGATTTACACTTTCATGGGTGTAGGCCATCTGATGTGTTTTCGCCCCACTGATTGAAAAGCATTGTTTCACATCCTGACTCGTAATTGCTTTGGCGTTACTGGTCATTTCCTTTTAACGTTTTTAAGAACGTTTTTGACTATTTATTTTCTAATGCTGACTCTCAGCCCTCTTCCACCTCAGTGTTTAGCAAGTGTTGTGTGAGCAGGACATGTAATATATATGGCCTCCATCCTGGGCCGGTCCACTGGCTGGCACTGGCTGGCACAGGCTCCGTTCTGTCCCAGTGGACCTGACAAAATGACTGCGTGATGGAAGGAAAGTACTGTCTTCCGACTTTAGGAGTGCTGACAGTTCTCACATTGGCCCTCACATACACATACCTCCTACTTTCTCCCTGACCAGATCTCATCTTGTTTTTCCTCTTCTTCGTTCATCTCCCAGGATTTTCTTACACCCAGATCTGTCTGATTGCTGCCACCAGACCTCTGCCTGTGAGTGGACGTGAGTCATGAGGATTAGCATTCTGTGTGCCATCTTTCCAGTTTAAACATAACTTAAGCCCCTACTCTGAGTTCTCATTTCTCATCATTCGTCTGACCTCTTCTTACCCCACTGCCTGGTCTTCCACAGGCCAATGTTGCACCGTTAGCTGTCGTGATTTGTACCCTGACAGTAGAAGGGAGTCTTTCAAGGTGAGCTATATGTTGTAATTGGCCATGTCAGCTGTGCCCTTTCATGTGCTCACTGCTGACCTCAACCACTCTCCCTTCATCCTCAACATTATGTGAATATTTCATGTGTGTGATTTGTGAATTAAATATAGGACTGAGGTGGGTATGATTGGGCTGACATTTATTCACATTGACCGCTGGAACAGACAGAATTTTAGGGCTGATTAAAGAAGTGGTCTTAGTGTGAACAGGAGATAAATATGGAGTCTTTAGCTGCCCATCTGCATTCCTGGATCAGTGAAGTATAACGTCTGCAGCGACTAATGTGTTTTAGGAATTTCTTGCCTTCAATGCCTCGAGGGTTCCATAAAAGGAAAATCACATTTAAAGCTTGCAGAGTCGTGACTTGGTTAAATAAAATCGACTCTGTCACCTTATTTACGGGAAACACACACAGGGACACTGGAGACAATATAAAACCTTTGTATCCCCAAGCTTGAGAAAACACATACTGATGAAAAAAATTGGAGTCTCTTAGTACAAATTTCAGTCAATAATACTGTTTAAAACATGTGAAGTATGTCATGTGTATCTCCTAACACTTCAGAATCTGTTTGGCAAAAAAAACATTCACTTATAAACCAGAAGGCATTTTACTTGTAGAGACTTGCAGAGTCCAGTTGTCCCTTTTTTAAAAGCCTTTTGGATTACCGTGACCTGGATGACTGAGAACCTTCACAGACATTCTCTTATAAACCATCATCTTGATCTCCTATTCGTCGAATACAGTAAATATATTATAGATGTGCATGCATATTATGCATAAACCGTCTACTTCTGCACTTCAACACAATCTTGCACTATTTTTGCGGTTGGATCTCTATAGTTTGTTTTTGTCCACAGATAATTTTAATTTTCATACGTGGATACAGATTAAATAGCAAAGTAGAATCTATAATGCCTCATTCAAGAGACATGCAACAGAGGTGGGAGCGATGGATGGGATCTTATGGAGCCCCATGTGCCAAATGAGTACTGTATGAGTCAGTGATGTGCCTTGTAGAGCTCATACACACACACTGTTTGCGTGTGTACATCCTCCTACTGTCTCTGCGGGTGCTCTGCGTCTCTATGTCCATATACTGCTGACACACAATTTAGAAAACGCATTTCTGGATTTTAACAGTCCTGGATCGACTTCATTAAAATGTTCCCTGGTGGCAGTCAGACCCCCCCAGGTGTCTGGAGTTCTGATCCCATTTGGCAGTTTTTGGGGAGAAATGTTCAGTTCATCGTGTATCAGATGATCCAGTCAGGGAAGAATTTCAGCTGTACATCACACCTCATTGTTTAGGTAAAACAGAAAGCTAATTTGTAAAAAGATAAAATCATAAAAAATACATATAATAGTAATAATAATAACACCATAATTGAGTGTATTGAATTCTCTCACAATTTTTTGAGGGCATGACCGTCTAAATGTACCAATGAAGAAAATAGTTTTAGTGTTTGTGCTGGTGGAATAATGACAAATTGTAGGCAGGCCTGATCACAGAATTGTTCAGCTGCATTGAAAATCACAAAGGGCTTGTTTTTCCTCTTTGCTCTGTCATCTGTGTACAGCCCCATTTGTCTTTCCCTGTGTAGCTCCATCCCTTGTTCATTTCTGCCAGCTCAACACAACACACGTTTCTCTGTGAGCTCATGGGAACAGTTTCCTACAGTGGGTTACTTTTATTCTTTAGAAATGCCCGGCCAAATTCGAACTCTTGAGGAGTGGGCGGGATTTTAACACACCTTTGTGTTTTAAAAGGTCAGCAGCACATTCCCTCCCTCTCTTTCACGATATGTTTTTATATTTTTTCCTCACATGCCAAAAAAAAAAAATAAAAAAGAGCCGAATGACTGTGACTGTGTTTGGAAGCTCAGAATATCTGACTGCCCATCTTTATCAGCATTACTGTAGGTACCTGACTGTGTGCCAGCCTAACTATGACAGGGGCTATCTGAGGAGCCAGCTAGTTGAGATGCTATCCAAGTGTAAAGAGAAATGGTCGAGCTAAAAATACCTGTGAAAACAGTCAGGTGTGTTTGTGTGAGTGAGTGTCCTTCCATATCAAAAAGTAACTGAGCTCCATGTGAAAGTTGGATACGGTTTGTATTTGAGGAGCGTTTGTTTTTGCACACAGCTCAAGGTGACCCGGTCCCCATTGTCCTCATTAGCCACAGACACACTGCGGGTGTCAGCTTCCTGAGGTGACAAATAGACCAGGACAAACGGGCATGTATCACCTCGAAAAAAATAAAAAATAAAAAATTACATCAATAAGACTTAATTATGTATGATATCGATACATTTTCACAGGGGCCTCCCACCCTTTGATGATGTGTGTGTGTGTGAAGTTAATGTGCAGTTGTGTCATCTGAATGGTGCATGTGTGATTTATAACGGGCGTTACTTCTATACTGATGTGATGGGGATGCCCACCTGAGCCTGGGGAGCTCAGTAGCTTCCCTTTGCATTTTCTTCAGGTCCACTTTATCTTTATAAGTAGCAAATTGGAAAGGGTTAATTCAATTCTCAGCAGGCTGTGGCTGAGACTGGGAACATTTACCCCCTCTCTTCCTCTCCCTCTCTCTCTATCTCTTGCTCTTGCCACTTGCTCTGTGTTGCTCTTTTCTCCCATTCCCTTTGTTTCTAAAGCCTAATTACTTTTAGAGAGTGGCTTTGCTCTGGCTATAAATAATGACAAATCAAAGCTGTCTGCACAGAACCTCGTAGAGGCTGGTCAGGTTTGCTATCTGTTGGCTGAAAATGGGAGGAGAGTTGTGGTTGGTGGATCTCATGTTGAAAACGTCACACTCAGCTCGGATGAAGAATCTGCGAAGGGGGGAACCAGATGACTACAAGTCCAATAACGTCCTTTAGTTCTGTGTCTAGCATCGATTTTCCTGAGATAAATATCTGACTTTTTTGTCCCCAGTTCTTCCACTGTTTTCAATAGTCTCTATCTGTGTCTGTCCAGTCTTTGTTGTGTATTGTGCATTGAATTTCTAGAGTGGCTTTGCTCAAACACCTCGCCTGCTGTGGCTACAAACAGCACTGTGAGAGAAATGAGAGTGATCCAGAACAGGAAAGTTGCTGAAACTTGTGCAGCGACATGAGGCCAAGGTGCCAGCTGATGATTTATGTGATACTTTTCTGTAGGTAATCATTCAGGTTGTCACAGTGTTTTCAAATAGTTATTAGTTACACTTTTACAATTTGTCATTATATCTAAGCCCACACTGAAGTTACAATCAGTGAACTTGATAGTAGTATAGATTGAGGAGAGTAATAGAGTGAAGACTGGAGTCTGAAGTGTGTGCGCGTGGGTTTGTGTGTGCATGCATGTGTGCGAGAGAGAGAGATTGCGTGAGGTGGCCAGAGGAGGGAAAAGGTGACACCCTGGTCACCTGAGAGGTAACTAACTTATTTTCAGCTCTCTTCATTTCATTTACCCTGATGAGTTCTGTCAACGTTAGCTTGACAAACGGCTCAGTGAGATAGTGATGACAGTGCTGCTGCTGTGTATTTGTGTCTGCACTGAGTGTAAATGTGAGTCTAAGAGTATTGTATGTATGTGTGCTGAATCTCTGTTTCACTTAAGCAATCTTAAGTTCGTCTGCTCCTGCCTGCATGCTGCTATGCCATTTTGTGTTTTTGAATATGAATGTGTTTTCTTTGTGTTGTGTGCGTTTGTGTGTGGCACAGGGATTGTCAGTTTAAGGGCTTTTCGATGAAGACTGACGAGTGTCGTCTTTACTTCCGCTCACCTCTGGGGTGTTGTCGCTTTGAGGAAGTGTCCTGGAGGAGAAATGGTGCCGGGGACAGCCAACTGGACAAAGCTGGACGGACGACAGTGGTGTGTGTGTGTGTGTGTGTGTGTGTGTGTGTGTGTGTGTGTGTGTGTGTGCCTGTGCGTGTGTCTGTGGCTGATGGAGGGTGATGGCAGGAGCGAGACTTAGCGAGGAGGAAAATAAGCTGAGCAATCTCTGTCTGTCCTCCCTCTTCCACCCAATGACTTATTCACAAACACACGCACACACACGCAGTTGAGCACTCATTGAGCCCATGCCTGAACTATATGACCACTGAGTCTGAGAAGGCTTGCTGCAAGGCAGAAGATACAGTATCTCATTGCTAATCACAACTCCAGTCCAGTCCAGTCCAGTCCAGTGTATCGGTTTACATAAATCAATACACTATATGTAGAAGTAATGCTATGTTGTGTTAAATGATAAATGTCACCATTCCAGATAGAATAAATGCTTTTTTCTTTCTCATCTTCAGGTCCATTTGCTCCTCTCTCTCGCTCAGTTCATCATTCCCTTTCTCAGTGATGAGTTCGCGAGAGAGAGTGGAGAAAAGCTGCCGCTGAATAATTACAGTGTGGGTATGACTGGATGAGGGGGTTATGTTTGCACCTTTTAGCTGCTCCACCAAGACTCAAAATGGAAATCATTTCAACGTGTGGGTGGCATCAGCAGTGTTCGTTTAAGCTCCCACTTATGTTTCAAGTATTGATTTCATAGGTCTTCAACCTGGTGTGCGTGAATCCCCAGGCCGTAGAGGTAAGGGGAGTCGTAAAATCTTTGGTTGATTAGACATTTTTATGTTTTTTTTTTTTAATTCCCCCCACAAATTAAATTAATTTCTTTAATTACACATCAACGTGAATCCAACATATTTTAGTAAACAGATAAGGGACTGCTCAATATTAAATGCAAAATGACAATAATAATGTATATTTATAAATAGCACTAGGCTGAGTTTAATATAAAACACATATAGTAGATAGAGGGACCCTATCTCTCCATCAGTTTGGGGGTCCTTGGCCTGAAAAACATTGAAGACCCCTGATGTATTTGAATATCTAGAGGGTAGAATAAGGTGAACATAGTGTGTGTAGGTAACAGAGAAGCAGGATTACACTGGCTGTCTGCATCTCTTTCCATTTCTATGTCAAGAGTTTTCTTCTCCTGTAGTGAGCTACACTGCCTGGCCAAAAAAAGGTCACCAGGTGCTGAAGGAGGAGCTGCAGCAGGCAGGTTGCAAGATTTATTTCCATCCAATGCTGCATTAATTTTTCACCAAGATCTTGTATTGATGTTAGGAGAGTCTGACCACTGCATGAGCAAAGCGCATTCAAAGATTCTCAATGGGGTTGAGGTCTGGACTCTGTGGTGACCAATCCATGTGTGAAAATGATGTCTCATGCTCCCTGAACCACTCTTTCACAATTTGAGCCCAATGAATCTTGACATTGTCATCTTGGAATATGCCCATGGCATCAAGGAAGGAAAAAATCCATTAATGGAATAACCTGGTCATTCAGTATATTCAGGTAGTCAGCTGACCTCATTCTTTGGGCATAATGTTACTGAACCTAGACCTGAGCAACGGCAGCGACTCCAGATCATAAGACTACCCCCCCATAGGCTGGTACAGTAGATGGTAGGCATAAGTCCCAGTCCCTTGAGTTCCCTTCATGTTGTACATGTGGAAATGCTCTTACTTTTACTATTAAACATATCCCTGAGTTCTGCTGCTGTTTTTCTTCAATTTGATTGGACCAAATGTTAAACTGATTGGCAAGGACACAGTTCTTCCTGGATGATGATGGTTACCCACTGTCCTTCAAGTTTTTAATGATACACTGGACAGTTCTTAACCCAATTTTAGTAGTTTTTGTTTCAACCTCCTTAGATGTGTTCTCTTCTTGATGCATGACAATGATTTAACCCTTCTCAAATAGACTTTGAATTAGTCTTCCAAAACATAATGTTGTTCAACATAGTCATTTAAGAAATAAGAAGCTACTCATTGCATCAGTTGGGGTTACCAACTTGAATATCTTGTTGAATCAACCTGTTGCCAGTTGAAAGATAATCACCCATTATCCAATAAGAGGCTCGCACTTGCTTAGTTAGCTCCAAAGTTTGTTGTGCTCATGTGCTTTTAAGTCAGAATGAATAAATAACATAAACGCTACAGACAAGATATCTTGAAGATGCACAAAAATGCTAGCAAGTGAAACTGCATCAACATCTGCCACAGTTGAGTTAGGGTTACTTATAGCCATACTTCTCTATATTGGACATCTACTTCTTGGCAAATTGTGCATCCAAAATGTTGCTTTCTGGGCTGTAATGTAGTGCATTTTCTGTAGCTGCAATTTTCCGATAATAATCACTTGGCATGCAGGCTGTCTGTAGCCTGCTAGACTAGCTGGGTAGGTGTCACGAACCAAACTCAAAAATAAAAAATACCTCCAATGTATTATTGTTATGAAGTAGTGTGGTACGGAAACTTCCAAATCATACACACATAATATCACACAAGTTGCAGTCTTGTATCTGTCTGGTCCTGCTCCATCCTGAAGTCTAAGCGGCCGTTGGCTTATCTTGAATGAACCCTGTGCCAGCCCAGCTAATAGATCACTTTTAATGCAACTGGCCAAGAACATAAAAGAATAATGACAGAACCACTGAACAACATCAATCCTAAAAGGACATAGTCATTAGTCTGGTTTCAAAACTACGTGTCTTGTCTGTCTTTCTGTTGTGCACCTGCAGATGTGTGACATTGTCCGTTGTTTTATCATCTCTGACACAAGCTTCAAGGCTTTCTGACCTACTTTTAGGTTTTGCACCTCACATCACTCACAGACAGAAAAGATTTGAAACTGCCTGCACGGATGCAGCGGGTCTATTTTGTACACACACAGAAGAGCACATTGATTCACAGTGTGAGTGCCACCTCCCTGTTGTGTCATCCCGCTGTACCCCTGAGATTCTGGCTGATGAAGTAGCAGATAGAAAACCTTTGAACTGAACACGACAGAGAGACAGAAAGGGGCTTGGAAAAGGCATTTTATCATGGTCATGCAGAGGAGAGTTTGTCCAGTTTGTGCCAGAAAACCTCTCGTCTCCGCTCGGTACTGCTGCTGTTCATCCATCTTTACCTCCTCTGTCATTCTTGATCATTTTCTTTTTATCTTCTTCTGTTTTTTGTCCTTCTCAGTGCTTCACTTTTTTTAAGAAATCTTTGATAGACATGATGCACTTTCTGTACAGACAAGTCAAGTCAGTGAAAAATTTGTTGTCCGTGCAACTTCATTCATCCTTTGTCCTCATTTCATTTGCTTAAAATTTAAAAACACTTTTCATTTCTCTTCTTCCCCACCCATCACTCTTTTCTTTCTCTGTCCATGCAAAAACGCCTGTGTCTCTATGTGATACATAATTCATTCCTTAGCCCCTTAACCTAAACCTAACCATCTCAACTAAATGTATAACCCAAATCCTTACTCTAGACCTAACTGGAGTATTACAATAAATTTACAGTGACAAAATGTCCCCACAACACCAGTAGTAGTATTAAATATTAGCTTCATAATTTAAAAAAAAAAAAAAAAACTACACACACACACATTGCTATCCATATCTCTTGGCGTCTCATTTGTCAAGGTCTAACACTAGGTCTAATAGCCCAGTCACCACTCCGTTCAGGTGCATGAGTAGGTAAAAATGGTTTACGTATCGCGTGTCCTCTAAGATTTGAAACTTGTGCCGCCACACGAGATGTGATTTTGGATTATTAATGAGGCTCCGCCACACTTTGTCTTTCCCTCCATCATGTGAGCAAACAAATGAAGGGGGTCAGCAAGTGAACAAATGGCTCACTGTAACAGTGCACTGACAAATGGAGGGTGAGATAATGTGTTTAGAATCATGCATTCATTACTGCTAATGTGACCATAATGCCGCCATAATCAGCTTACTAATTGGGTGTCATTACATGCCATCAGAGCGCTGTGTTCTCCCCGCAGATGCCTAATGTCACCCTTACTTATTGAGTGGAAGGTCGTAAGAATCACTGTATGATGGTATGTACTGTTATATAAAATGTCCTAATTATCGCTTTATTAGTGAAGCTTGGGGCCTTTTTTTAATGGGTGTCTCTGTTTCTTTTAGGTGGGGAGTGGTGCTCTGCCTAACCAGGAACATCTGATGAACCCTGGTCGCATTTGGTCTCTGCTGAAGATTGCTGGAGAAACGCAATGAATGGATTCTGCCTACAAATAAGGCCATATTTGATTTGTGATTGACACTTCAGCGCACCCGATAAACAAACTCAGAGCTCCTCACAACCTTTTCTACCACTTGTTGCTACTCTGTTTGTCAAGGGAGGCAAATTTTCAATCTATCGTCCTGGAGGGAAAAGGTGGAAGGGACTGACAGCCTGACCCACTTATTACGCTCCAACTACCCAGACGAGGGAAAACTTTTCATTTAGCAGACAGCATCAGATAAAGTTACGCACTGTTTTCATATTCAGGGCCTGACCTCCTGATCTAAGCACCCACACACAAACACATGTACACACACAGACATACACTTAAGCAGCTGAGCCTAACTGGGTGTTAGAAGTGTGTCTGCACACTGTGAACTCCCTGGGAGAGTGCTGACCTTGATAGCAACCAGAGACGGTTTGTGCTTGCATTAGCAGGAGGCAATGTCACGTCCTGTCTGCTCTGACTGAGTGTGAGAATCAGAACTGATGTGGCACCGTGGCTCTGATAATAAATACGCTATAAAAGAATTACCGCCCCAGGGTCGGCCACTCAAATAAGAGAGCCACCAAGCGTCATTAGGCTTTTTAGTCACTACCTCAAATGTGTGACACAGAAAAGTAGTCCATATTAATTGAAAAGTGTTGGTGTGTGAGTATATGCGTGGGCCTGTCACATTGTCAGAGCAGATTAGGGCCATGCCTGTCTAGGTCATGTCACGTCGACTGACCCAGATTTGACAAAATAAACTGGCCACTAGAGGCACGTTCAACACCTGCCATGATCAGAATACACATCAGCTTCTCTGAACTTTGAAAACTTTATATGTGCTTGCCTGCTAACTTAGGCTACGTCACTTCTTGTTAACGCCACTCACCTGTCACCCAACTATTGCTATCAGGGTCTGCTACATAAAAGTTGCCAGTTGACGTCTCCAGTTTGACTTCTCCCTTAGCATCGCCCCTCATGAACACCTTCCCTTCTTTCTCCGCGCCTACACCCAACACACCAGGCATCCAGTTAGCGTGCAAGCCCTGTCTTCGGGCCCCTTGGAGGATGAATGATGTGCCCACACTTGACTATGAGTTGCTGCTGTCCCCGGCTAGCTCCTCTCTCCCTGGAATTCCTGGGGGTGGCAGCAGCAGCCCCCCTCTGACCTTAGTGGGTGCGGACAATGAGCAACGTACCGCCTTGGCCTTTGTAGGCCTCCTCATGCTGTTTCTGATCTTCCTGCTGGTCAGATGCTTCAGGATCCTGCTGGACCCCTACAGCCGTATGCCTGCGTCATCCTGGACTGACCATAAGGAGGGGCTGGAGAGGGGTCAGTTTGATTATGCTCTGGTTTAGGATGAAGTATACCTTTGGTGTGGGCAGGGAAAAATCTAATCGCACACAGACAGCATGGACCGTAGACTGTAGAAAAAAATTGCCTCTCCACTTCCTCCCATTGGTCAAACTGCTGCTAGAATTCCAGGGATACAGGCAGCGCCAGAGACTGCGCAGTACTGTCCAAAAGTGGAGCCATGCTATCAATGACTTGCCCACACTTCTGGCAGATTTGCTGGCGTTTGTGTTTAATTAATACTGTGCTCTGCTCTACCTCTGCAAATTACAAAAAAAAGTTTGAATTATACATTGAACTTATTACAATTTTTTTTTCTTACTTTCCGCTTCACAAAGCAGATGTCACATCCTGTTTCTAAAGAGTCAAATAACTAACTAAAGGGAAACTTCGTGGTTAAATGGACACTTGAACATATATCAGTATTCTATTAACTACCTAAAATGACAGAAACCATTCTTGAAAAGAAAATATATATATTTGATGTATACTTAAGTGTTCAAGTCCCATCTATTAACATGGAGGAGGTGGAGCTTATGACATGATACTGCAGGAAGCCAGTAGGGGGCGCTCCTCATGCTTGGCTTCACTTTTAGAAGCTGTCATGACGTATTTAGAGACTATGGCATTACCATGGAAGATTGTTATGGGGGGTTCAACAAATGGCTCACCCTGCAACCTGAACACTCACCCAGTCAAAGCCCAGTTTTGTACCAGAAATAATCAAGACAGAAATAAAGAGCTGCACAGCTGCCTTAACCTGACCTACAGTAAGAGTCAAACATGCTACCACAACATCATATTACTTTAGGGCTAGGTTTCCAAACTCCAGGGCTTGACAAGTGCTAAACACAACTTGATTTGCGGAGTAATCCCTCTTTATCCTCAAAGCTACACATTTTCAGAACACCCCTTGTGCATAACACGGAACCAAAATGGAGTTTACACATAAGCAGATGCCCCTTTAATGAACCATGGTCTATTATAAAGCATCCGAGTTTTAAGTGCTGACCAAGGAGCACAAACGCTTTTTTGTGCTGATTCTGATTTTGGACACTGAACCTCAAGCACCACTGCAGATGCTTTTTAACAGCTAACCAGGTAGTTTGTGTCTCCATGAAATGTTGCTCTGTGTATGTTTTGTGTGTTACTGTGTCTATAACTGAGAAGCCATACTGAAACTATATTATCCCTTCTTACTGCAAATAGAGTTCACATTGACTGGTTTGTCCTTTGCTCTAGTCAGCCTGCCAAGTGTGGTGATGAAGCAAACAACAACCTTTAGGCTGAAGAAAGCTTTATTTTTCTATTCTCGGCTCAAGTTTTGGAGTCCTCTTTTTGCTATCTTTTTGTCTCTTCCTCGTATTGTATCAAACTTTAGGAGTGTGGTTTTTTGAGGTAGTCATGCAGCCTGGTCTTAGAAGGCGGCAAAGCAAACGACTTTGCCTTTTTTGTGTTTTGTAATCACATATTTTTCTGATTATCTGCTTTGGTTTTGATACACTGGGTTGAAACAGTGAAAATAATACGGTTTTGTTCCTTAATTACTCATCTCTAATTTCCACTGATAGCTCCTGGGGCCCGAAGAGCCGGACTGGAGCATCCACATTATTCATGTTGGAAATTAAATAAAAAGAACTGCTACTACAGTCTCTCCGTGTAGCTTTTATCAACTTTGGACACACAGAAGCCTACAAGGGTGGAAAAACAACAACACAAAACTTAAAAATATAACCCACAATACTTTATTGCCATTTATGTAATTGGACAAAAGTTTACATTATTAAGTGAATCACTCTAATTTTACAGACTGCCATTTGGTGTCATAAATCTTTGGTTTTCATCTTTACATAAAGATGACGATCATTAAGGATGATTTCTTTACTGATCGGCAGCTAGCTGATAAAGCTGTGGCCGGATGATTGTCACATCAGCTTTCAGTTAAACTCTGGCATCAACAGGCTCATCATAAACAACTGAAACTTCAAGGTCTTTGTTTTTTTTGAATCATAAAGTACGCAATACTTCTATGCAGGCAGATGATCATGACAGTATTCAAGTTTGACACTGAAGCTGAGATACAGTAATCACACGCAACGCGCTGCATTATTAAAAAAATAGTGGCAAATACAAGAAAAATTACAAACTGACAATAAAGATACAAAGTATACAAAGGTTCCCAGGTTAGAAAATGGTTATGTATTATAAACATTGTCTAGGCTGTGGGACAGTGCAGCAACCTTGAATGTTCAAAGAAAGATTATCACCTAGCACCATTGATCCTTATGGCATAGTACAGACAGTGTAAGCCTCCCCATGTGTTAGGTAACAGACAGAGGGAATGTTGGTAGTCTTAAAGTCTGACGTGTTTTAATTGCTCATGGCTGGTTTGAGTGATGAACAGTGGCTTAAAACATCAGTCAGTGATCAATTTTTTGGTTTCTTTTCCAAACAAAGACAACAGCACTTAAAGCCTTCAATCTTGGATTTTACTGTGAAAAATTTGTTTTGGCAGCCTTGACATAAAAAAAAGAAAAAAAATCTACATTTCACTTAAAAATATACAATTTAATTTTCAAGAAGCAAGTTTGATAATATTGGTTTTTCAGCACTGAGACAATACAAAAGACAGACTTACACAACAACAATAAAACCTAGCAAAAAAAAAAAATCACTTTTGTAACGCAGATTCAAGACTGCACTTCTTTGTACAGCGTTAAGAGATGGTATAATGTAGCACCTTTTTTCCTCTTTGAGAGAAAAAATATCATAGGAAATGACCTGGTGGATACTGTTTGTTTTTCAGTGAGGTTTCATGTTCACCTGTGGGTGACCTTACTCTGTAAAGGACTACCTCTAGTTCCAGCTTAACGTGTCATGTACCTTTGAGACAGCTGCTGTATTCAGCTGAGTGTCTCTGTGTGTTGTAAACGCGGCTCAGCCTTCAGACATCGAGCTTGCAGTAAAGTCAAAGAAGTCAGATAAAGTCAGCTTAATGTCACTTCAGATATCAGCCACACGACGCCGGCTGTCAGCATTTATGTGGAAGAGATGGGAACTACGAGAAGCTACAAGCTGTCGATCCCCGATAAAGGAGGATGATTTTAGACTTAATGAAAAAGCTGGCTCTCAGGTCCAGAATCAGTGCACCTGAAGTCATAACCCCTTAAAAGACAAAGGACAAACTTGACCTGATCTATCTTCTTTAAGGTCTACTAACTGGTCAGTTCCCTGCTCGTGATGGATGCTGAGGCACACTAGCACCCTCTTTTGTTTTAAAGTCAGCATCACAGCAGAGCGTCAGGGTGTGGATGCCGTGCTGTGATGCTGACTGTACTGAGGTAACCAAACATGACAGTACACACACGTAAGCTTGCTAATCCCTGCTGGCTGCTGCCCACAGGTGCAGGACGAGAATCAGTCACATCGGAGTACAACACAGCTCGGTGTTTTCTTATCTGAAAATTGTTTGATATCCAGCTACAAAAAAAAAAAAAAAAAAAAAAGAGGGCTCTGGACTAAAGAACCTGAAATGTTGTGTAAATGTTGCAGTCCTTCGTGTTAACATTTTTCAAGCAGCACAAATACATTAAATGACAATACTACAATACTGTGAGGGGCAAATGTGACAAACCTTGATCCCCAGTGTTGTGATTTCTACTAAGATCACAGAGAGGTGAGAGAGTCCTTAGACCACTGTGACAGCACTCAACCTCTTATCTTGAGCCTTAATATTTATGCTTCTAAACAAAAAGACAATTTTAGATGCTGCCCTGTGATTTAAATGCCACCATACATGTTGCATTGTAACAGCCTGGGCCACTCTCAGCACTCTCTACTTGGTGTAATGCATTGTTTAATACAAAAGTGCTTCATGGACTTGTGAGCCTTCTGTCTGCTAGTTTTTGTGATGTGAGGTGGCTGTGGTCCAAGCACAAAGGCGCCTCTCTGCCATCTCGTCCACTGTCTCTCTCAGTGGAGATTGAGTGCTGGGTCATTTAGGAGTGGAGGGGCTGCAAGAGTCAAGGTTAAAAGAAAAACACAAAACACACAAAACATGAACATATAATAATGTGAACAGTAACAAAGTGGTGGTAGAGTTGGGCTGTTTGACTCAGTCTTTCATAGCCCTTGATTACCCCCTGTAGTGTGATGGTCCTGCGGGGGGGAGGGGTTACTGGATAAAAGATTAAAACTCAAAGGCTTTAGGAACCAGTCCAGAGCAGGATCAGAGCACTCTGAGCTCAGTGCAGGTGGATGTGAAGCTTGATGCGTAGGGCGTCTCCTATTTCCCCTTGTAGGTAGTCACTGTCATGCTGCTCCTCCAGGTGGTGTAGTTTCCGGGGCCCAAAGAGCCGCAGGCTGGCAATCTCCAGCCGGTAGGATCCCGGTGGAGGTGGTCTCTTGCCAAGCCGGAGCACGCTCTTCCCGTCACGGCGTTCCAGCAGGCGGAAGTGTTCATTAGCGTTGCCGTGGGTTATGACGTAGCGTACATGGTGCTCCAGGGGCTGCAGGGCGGGCCGAAGCTCTAGCAGAGGCTCTTTGTTGAGCAGCGAGGCCAGAGAGATATTCATGGGGAGGGAGGCCTGGGTGTCCACACTGGCCATGCTCACTGTTGGTTCCTGTAGGAAGGAAAATGGACGACCAGTTCAGACCCTGACACTGACTGTGAATAGCAACTGAGAGTCAATTTTGTTAACAGTTGTACCTGGTTGAGATCATTTTCGTCAGCGTTACGTCTGTGCCGTCCGTTCTTTCCTCCTCCATTGATCTTACACTCATAGCAGGCCTCAGGAGACAAACTGTCTTCGTCTTCACCCTCCACAAACTGGCTTGGGAAACCTGAACCTGACAGACAGTGACTGGAAACAAACACACAACCAGAATGTTCAGTTCTCCCGTGATAAGATGCAACATTTATTTAAAAATAGAATCTGCTGAATGAAATCTCTACTCTGCGCTCCCTCACCCCTGCCCTGCTCTGTAGAAGCCTCCGGGACAGCCACACAGGTAGCCTCCGTCGGTGTTGGAGCAGCCGTAGATGCAGGGGTTTGAGCTTGTGCTGCATTCATTCACATCTTGGCAGCCACCAGCTGTCTGCTCAAAGTCAAAACCAGAGGGACACACGCACTTGAAGCTGCCCAGTGTGTTGTAGCAGGACGCAGAGCCACAAACGGTGCCCGCCTGACACTCGTTTTCATCTGGGGGAAAAGGAAGGAGAGGAATGAGAGAGGTTTGTATGATGGAAAACTTAGGCATAAGGAAAAAGACATGTCTATTCTTTCTATAACAAATGTATATTTACATCTTAAATGATATTTTCATCCTGACATCTATCTTTTATAATGCACAGCTGTACGTATGATAAAATATTGATGAATAACAAAATGCAAAATGTACAGAAATATCTTGTACTACAGTGAATTTCCACACAGTAATGTTTAAACTGGCTTTTCAGGCAAATAGTGATAGAGATATATTAGGGAATAGTAATTCTGGAAATAAAAAAACGATCAGATTCGTAATATACTGAGTAGGAACTGTGCTTTTAATAAGCTTGGGAATTGACTTCATATCCTGGCTCTTACATAGTACTTGTAGTACTCCCACTCGTGGCTCTGTTCTTATTAGTCACAACATAAAAGTCACAGTCTGAGTCACAGTTACTCACCCACACACTGGTTCCACTGGTAGTGCTGCACATAGCCCTGAGGACAGCCACAGCGGTAACCTCCCAGCATGTTCTGACAGCCGTGCTGACAGCGGTGGTTACTGCTACATTCATCAACATCTGAGGAAAATAAAAAAAAATAAAAAATTCCTATTATTAAAAGTGACACCTAGTGCCACTCAGGGCAACCACAATTAATGGTCCCCCTTTCTAATGACCTGAGAATGTCTGGGAATGGAAAACCCTTTGTCGTCACTCTCAGACTTAGAAAATGTGTTTATTACATTAGGACTCAACTATTACTTTGTTACCACTAAAAGAAACGTCCACAAGCTTCGGACAATGCCGCTGCTCAGCTTTAACTTGCTCCAGCATAAGAGGCCGCGTTGCTCAAACTCTTGTTAGTCTCCCCTGTTTGCAAGTCAGCTTTAGAATGGATTTTAAGATTTCACTGTGGGTGTTTAAAGTGTTACACGATCAGGCTTCTTCAGGTAATCTTTTAACTCCTGAAATCGTGTTTACTCACCCTCACACTCCAAGCCTGTGGTGTCCAATGAGAAACCTTTAGAGCATTCACAGTTGAAGCTACCGGGTGTGTTGATACAAGAGGCCTGGGAACCACACACACTGCTCTGACCCGTACACTCATTGTTGTCTACAGAGAAATGACAAAGATTAAACTCATTTTGAGATGAGAATTTTATATAAACAGTGTGTGTATCACATTTAATTAATTGTCTCTTTGTTTACATCTAGGAGGGAAGCTCCGAAGTTCTTATACTAACCAATGCAGGCGGTCTGGTGCTGGGTGAAACCAGAGGGACACTTGCATGTGAAGCCTCCAATGGTGTTGACGCAGAGGAACTGGCAGTTATGCTGTTTTGTTGAACACTCATCCAGATCTTGGTGGGAGAGAGGAAAGCGCAGAGGTACCATGAAAACCAAATCACATAGAGGGATGAAGCCTCAAAGTCATAACGCTGGTTGTTAAACATGATATTAGAGCAATATTTCATTTAAAATATTGATAATTAGCATTATCCACTTAGTGGAGCAATATACAGAACACAGACTGGTGAAAAGAATGAGATTACTAAGACAGCTGATTATAACCAAGGCGATCGAGTAGCACCTTGTGTTTTTATGAGGCTTCGAAGAAGCCACAAACGTTAAGTTATAATTTATGCACAGATAAAAAAAGATGAAGAGTCCATGAACCTTTGCAAGTCTTGCCATCTGGCTGCAGGGTGTATCCTCTGGGGCAGGAGCAGAGGTAGCTGCCTTCTGTATTTTTACACAGGAAGTTACAGGGTTTGGGAGACAGACTGCATTCATCCATATCTGAAATATGCACGAAGGGAGACAAAAAACAACAAATGTGAGAAATGCAGAACGTGTAAATTGCTGGAAGTCTTAAACTTTTTGCAATATTCAACATCACTGGGCCGTACCGACGCAGGAGGTTGCTGTGAAGTCAGTTTTGTATCCCACATTACAGTGACAGCGGAAAGATCCGATGGTGTTAATACACTGGCCATTGCGGCACAGATCTGGCATCACCTGGCACTCATTTATGTCTGGGAAAACAGAGACAAGTTAGAAGGTGATCTGGATTAAACATATGTTCACAGAATCTCTATGTGACTGCTCTGTTTCTCAAAGCTTTATTTAACTCACAAATTACAATTCTATTTGTTTAGCTATTGTAACTAACTCTGATTATTCCATTAAAAAAGTTGAAGTGATATTGTTTACATGACTTGGTGTATCTCACCTCTGCCATCTGTGGTGTAGCCAGGTCCCAGTGGACACATCCTCTTGTACTGTACGGTGCCAGGCAGTGGGCAGAGCTCACACTGTGAGCCCCAGCCTCGACCCGTGTTACAGCAGCACTCAGACTTGGTCACACTGTTCCTGTTGGTGGATGACTGCTGGCACATAGTCTGCAGAACCTCTGTGAAACAGTAGCCCTTTCTGTTGTCTGAATGAAAAGATGACAGGAGTGTCTGGAGTTAGAAATGACATTAAACAAATTGACTTTTTGAGTCTTTGTGCTTCTGGACAGGCAGGTGCGTGTAGTTCCTCAACTGAATTTACAACAAGAGGACAGTTTTAATTATGGCATCTTCAGCAGGTTCTTTATTAGTAGAGATCTTACCAATGCATTCAGTTCCAGTGGAGCTCGGCTCAAAACCGTCATTGCACTCACAGCGGTAGCTTCCCACTGTGTTGACGCAGCGGCCGTTCTTACAGATGCCAGGCTTGGCACGGCACTCATTCAGATCTGCCAGTGTACACAGCAAAGGATGGCAGGATGAGAAGAGAGAAGAGGAGAGTAAATCCAGTTACATACTTCACATGTGTGTGAGATTACTTCTCTCTGTCTTTTTTTTACTCACCCATACATCCCTCTCCATCTGGTCGGCGCTGCATGCCAAGAGGACAGATACACATGAAGGTACCAATCAGGTTCTTACAGGTCATGCCCTTGGAGTCACAGTCATCCAGTCCTTCTGAGCACTCATCCTGGTCTATGAGTTGCAATGACAGATGACTTTTAGGTTACAAAACCAGCTAAAGCACTAGTAAGACAGATGACAGATGCTAAAGGGATAAAAGTGTTATATGATTAGCTATTGAAAATACTCAGTTATAAGATCCCAGTGTCCTGTACAGTACTTGTACAGTACTATATCTACGTATTTAACTTATGTGAAGAAAATACACAATCAAGGGACAGATACTAGGCAAAAAAGCTATTACTAGGAAATGAGGAAAGAGGAAAGGAAGACATCTACACAAAAGCCTACAGGAAGCTCAGCTCGAAGATAAATGGATGAAATGGACGATATTCAAGACCGAACAGCGATAAAGACAAGGCTGTGCCAAGGCTGTAACTCTCTTGTGTTTGTACTTGCTCTTGTATTTACCGATTTTTATGCTGATTTTGCCCTTATTTAAAAGAAAAATTCTCAATAAAAACTAAAGTGACCCTCTCACCTCTGCACATGCGCTGGTCGTCTCGTAGCACATAACCAGCTGGACACATACACTCGTAGGAGCCAAACGTGTTGACACAACGGAAGGCACAAAGCAGAGGATTCTGGGAGCACTCGTTGATGTCTTGAGACAAGAAGAGAGGGAAGGGTGTTTTAATTGGCTGACACATTATTCTGATGATAAGTGGAACTGTACAAGGACATATTGCTTCTACGACTAACCTTCACAAGTCATCATCGATCCTGGTTCAAAACCCTCCTGGCAAGAACACTCAAAGCCTCCCACGACATTGGTGCAGGTTCCATTTCCACAAGGGTTTCCTATCGAGCACTCATCAGTGTCTGGAGCAGCCAGAGAGCAGGGGATAAAAAAAGAAGACGCAATTAAAGTCAATAAAACATTTATACTGTACCTAGAATTTAAAAGCTTTTATTAGAAGTTAAACCCAAAAAAAAGGTCAGACTATACTGCGGGAAATAAGCCAAAGCATGGCTCTACAAAAAACAGACTAGGATGTTAATATTGATTTTCTGCGACACAGCAACAAATATCCTGGCAGTCAGAGTTCCTAAAACGAAGCTGTTGATATTTCATGGTCTGCTCAGCTGTTTCATAATAATTGATCAATGACCAATGAGCAATAAAAGTGATATGTCACATTAGTTTGGAAACAAAGCATGAATTACATAATAGTCATTGTTTAGTTTAACTGCATTAACTATCTCACCAACACAGTTGACTCCGGTGTAATCCAGGTTGTATCCAAAGGGACATTCACAGCGGAAGGAACCGTCTGTATTGATGCAGATACCATTCTGGCAGATGCCTGGGTTATCCAGACATTCATTCATATCTACAAAAGATCATTAGCATGGTTTAACAATACACCCAAAACCCAGCCATAATTTCCATTTCTAAGGAATCAAAGTGATGAAGCGGTCACCTTCCCGAGCATCACCAGGTCCAGGCAGGGCTCCGTGGCCGTAGGGACACAGAGTATCAAAACCAGCTGGAGACACAACAAAAAAAAAATGTCAGTTTTATGTTTTTGCAATTCTCACTATATGTGTGTGTTTCTGTCTTACAAATACACATGTGTGTCTGTGATACACACCATCGCTTTCTCGTGGACACAGCTCACAGGGCAGCCCCCATCCTTCTCCGGCCATCTTGCTGCAGCAACACTTGGCCTTGGTGGTGTTGAAGGCCTTGGGGACAGAGCACTTACCTGCCTCAAACTTGGTGAAACAGAAGCTCTCCCTGGTATCTGTGAAAAGGAAATTCAAGTATGATTATTCCGGAGCTTTTCTGTCAAGAGTGAGGCTTTCAGTGATGTAAACATGTGATCTTGACGGTTTCCTCTCACCATAGCACCGCCGTTTGTTGTCAGAGAGCACGAAGCCCGGCTGGCATGAGCACTGGAAGCTGCCAGGGGTGTTGGTGCAGGTGCCAAACTGGCAGATGCTGGACTCCACATCACACTCGTTGATATCTGGGAAGGGAGCGCAAGAAGACAGGGAAGATGAGGGAAAATGGAAATACTGGAGCATGTACTGCATATTAGAGCAGATGGTCTGAGTACTAATGTGTTTGACTCCCTGATGTTAAACTGCAGATGTTTGTCCAGGCTCGTGGCTATTTGAACAAGCTGTTGTGAATATGTGTGGAACGTGTAGTGCGTACTGAAGTGTGTCTATCACTTTATACGTGTGTGTCTTACCTATACACTGGTCATTTTGCACCTCGTAGCCTGGAGGGCAGATACATCTGAAGGACCCATCCAGATTCTGACAAGTTCCCGGAGAGCAAGTGCCAGGCAGACTCACACACTCATTGATATCTGTGGAAAAACGGGATATTATAATAACGTCCTGTAACTTTATGACTCTGTATGTCAAGGCCATACATATCTAGTGACTCACCAACACAGTTCTTCCCATCAGGCGTATTCTCATAACCCTCATGGCAGAGACACTGGAAGGAGCCAAGTCCATTAATACACTGTCCATTTCTGCACACTTGACCCTGGAGGGCGCTGCACTCATCTATGTCTGTAAGATATATGTTAAGTTAGGGACCCAGCAGTCATTCCTTTGATTTTAGGTACACTTACAGAAAATGAAAAGGAAGATATTGCGTTACCTTGACACCTTGAGTAATATTCAAATTCAAAGTAGTCTGATATATTTCCACACTAAACACAACGTTAAAAACACAAACTGTATATCTAAATCTCATCTCATATCCGTGCAAATGTAACACAACAGCAGAGAAGGTCAGCATTTATTGAAATGTAAAGACTTAATCTTTAATAATATGCTGACTAAACCCTTGTCAAGGCTTTGACCTTTAAAAGAAAGTGATATATGCTAACTAATGACCTTTGTGGAGCAGAACAGTAAATGATTCATACCCATGCAGTCATTGTTGTGTGTGAGCTCAAAGCCGGGGAAGCAGAGACAGTTGTAGGATCCCACTGTGTTTTTACAGGTACCGTTACCACATGGCTGCCTGTCACACTCATCAATGTCTAAAAGACACACAAAATAACACAAGTGGGTAAAAACATCAAACATACTTCAAATACAAAACAATACAAAACATAGTCTGTGGCTACATTTGTCCCATTTTGCAGGATTACACAAAATAATGCTGTGTATTTTTAGTATACTTTCAGATTGGACTCCTCACCCATGCACATAGTCTGATCAGCTGTAGCTTTGAAGCCATTGTGGCAGAGACAGCGGTAGCTGCCCTGTGTGTCAATACACTCCCCATGGCTGCACACATTAGGAATCTCCTGGCACTCATTGCGATCTGTGAAGAAGCAACAGGAAAAAACATGTTAACATAATATAGAGTAGGACCGATACTAACGCTCGTAATGTATAGGTTGTGTATAACAGAATAAAGTCAAACAAGCCAATAAATGATCTAGTCTTGAGTGAAAAGCGGAAGAGTAAATTATCATCCGTCTGCAGAATTCTATTGCTGAGTACTGCAAATGCAAATTATAACACTTTCCTTATCTGTCCTCCCCCTTGGTCTTTTATGACAGGAAACCCCAGTGAAGGCCTGTCAGACAGGCTGCACTCACCCACACAGGCCCCGCTGGGAGAGAGTTTGAAGCCTGGCGAGCACTCGCAGCGGTAGCTGCCTGGAATATTGATACAGTTGGCATTGCGTTGGCACAGGTTGTCCCCACTGCTGCACTCATCAATATCTGCACCCGGGAAAGAAAGAGAGAAACAGTGGACATCAATTGTAGGCTCTGTAACTGCCTCGTCAGACTAGGCTGTCAGCTTGTGGACAGCAGGACAGAAAACACTACATGGCCAGTTTGGCTCTGGTAGAGTTCAGACAGTCGCTGGCAGGTTTTGGATGATTGATGCTTCTGGCAGGGGATCCCAGTCAGAGCTACTATACTTGTCTTTGCAAGGACGTAATTCACGTTGGTGAAGGCAGCATTAACTCCACTGAGTGGACCGATTGTAAAAGTGTCTCTTGGCCAGACAGTGAATGTCACTGTGTGAGTCTGTACTGTTCTTTGATAGTGTATGTGCATGCTTCTAAGTGCATAATTTAGTGTAGTAGTATATTAGCATGCAGTGACTCAGCAGCTCAGTGAGGAGACAGAGTTATGAGGTAAAAATGTTTGAATGTGTATGTATTTGTGTGTGTGTGTGTGTGTGTGTGTGTGCGCGTATATACGTGCAAAGGCAACAGATAAAAGAAAAAAATTGTGATTTTGTTGTACTGGAGTGGTACTCATCAATGTAGTTGCCGTCGTGGAATGAGTCACAGAGGAACAAAACCATAAAACTAAGTAAAGCCTGAGTCTTACCTTCACAAATGAGTAGTATGTTGTTGTAGCTGAAGCCCATTGGACATTCACAGCGGAAGCTCCCGATTTGGTTGATACACACTCCATTAGCACAAATTCCAGGGATCTCCCTGCACTCATCGATATCTACAAAGAAACACAGCAGAATGATATCGTGCTAACTGCAAACATTTCAGCTTGAATGGTTCATTTGAAGGTCAGATTTCTGATAGGCTGCCAGAGTTAATCTTACCAATAGGCTTGCCAGTGTGAATGTCAATGATGAAGCCAGGAGCCTGGTTACCACACAGTATCTGGTACTCAGCTGAAAGCAGGAGAAATATATATAAAAAAGAATATTCATTCATTCAAAGCAAGGTTTTAGCAGCAGCTTTGAGATTTTCAGCAAACTCACAGGTAGCAGGAGTAGGACAGGCCTCGCATGGCTTGTTCCAGGCTTTTCCCACATTGTAGGCGCAGCAGCACATCTTCTTGGTCATGTTGAAGGACAGCTCATTCTCACATGTGTCGTTGAAGTTGCGGTAACACACACTCTTCCTCATGTCTTCATTGCAGGGAGGAAAGAACAAGTGAAACATTTTGCAAGTTTGCTTTAAAATGTGACATTAACAAAAACATATGACTGTGTGCCTGATGTCTACTTCACTCACCCATGCAGTTGTTTCCTCCATTAACTTGCATGTATTCAGGAGGACACACACACGTGTAGTTGCCCAGAGTGTTGTAGCAAGTGCCAGGCCCGCAGATCCCAATGTGAGCTGTGCACTCATCAATATCTGCAAATAAAGATATGATAACGGAAAGATTAAGTGGCAGCACTCATGTCCCCAATAAATTATCCAAATAAAAATATCTAAATTCAATGTGATTTTCCCTTCTGTCCTTACCTTCACAGATGCGAGTCTGTTCATTGAGATAGTAGCCTGCTGGACACTCACACTGGAAGCTGCCAAATGTGTTAACGCAGTTTCCGCCCTGGCAGAGACCTGGAAGCTCCTGGCACTCATCAATATCTAGTAAATAATTGAAATTGTTAAATTCGTCAGTGCTGCTAATCTATAGACATCTTGTTAGATGGCATTTTTCGCATTTTGTTAGCAGTGCTTGGCTGCTACACTAGTTATTGACAGCAGGACAGTTTACCTTCCAGGATGACAGTAATGGGATTGGGCCTGAACCCTTCTCCTCCTGGACAGAGAGTCTTGTATTCCGCTACAGACAGAGACACGCAGTAAATAACTGTGACTATTCTTTTCAAAAGACAATAGTATAAGTAAATGGCTTGTCAAGGTTCTGTGGTGCCTACATGAGTTAGCGGCAGGGCACAGTTCACACGGGTTTCCCCAGGCTCTTCCCTCGGAGCAGCAACAGGAAGCTCGGGTCACACCCACTCCAATCTCTGCACTGCAGGAGATTCCTCCATCACCACGAGCAAGGATGTCCAAGAAGCAGTTTCCAACACGGGTGTCTGAGAAAGACATACAAAGGTGTGTGAGTCCAGAATGAAAGAAACAATTGTTTGTCCCACACACCATTAAGTATATGTTCAGTTCAGTTGTAGTGAGTCAGACATAAATCACAAAATTTTAGTCCATTACCCAGCAGTTATCTTTTTGCCAGAGAGAGAGTGGAGACTTCCACTTTGAACTTGTAAAAATGTACTATATGGGACAATAGTGGCTAACTATAAAAGACCTTACCTCCAGCCTTTAATGACACCCAACTATACATATAAATGGTTAGTGTAACTCACCTACACAGCCCACCCCAGTGGGGTTGAGCTCAAAGTCGGCTGGACAGTTACACATGTAGCTCCCTGGTGTGTTCACACAGATTCCATTGATGCAGTTCACAGGGTCTGCACATTCGTTGATGTCTGCAGTGTAAAGTGACACATATTATAGATTGGTTTTACACTGCTGAGTTGAAATCTCAAATCTTTTCATTTCTCAAAAGCTTACTTTTGCCACAAACTAAAACAATGTGGACTAAGAAACAATGTGAAATAAAATATCAGATAGTTGGCAAACCATTCCATTCTGCAGCTAAAACAAATACAGTAGCTGACACAGATAACATTACTTAGAAATTATTCAAATAATCTGTTGGACTATCATCTAAACAATTTTTGGTTTAGCCAAAGAAATATACAGTAAGTACTAACAAGATGCTGCACTCTGTAGTGTCTTATTTTAGAGATACAGTTGCTGAAGTACTACACTAACCAGTGCAGTTTCCTCCACTACGGTCCAGTTCGTAACCGTCATCGCACACACAGCGGAACATCCCTGGAAGGTTCTGGCACGTCCCAAACACACAGATGTTCTGGAAATTACATTCATCAATGTCTGTGGAAAATCCAAATAGGAGAGCGGAACTGTTTGTTACAACACTGAAAAAAATTAACAGCGAAAATAAGAGATTGAAACAGGACTGAATGAGTGGGGCACCTTGGCAGGCCTTGCTGTCTTCTGTGGGAGTGAAGCCCATCTCGCACTCGCAGCGGTAGCCTCCTGGAGCGTTCAGACACTGGCCATTCTCACACAGGTTCACATTGTCTGCACATTCATCCATGTCTGAAACAGAACAAACCAAAGCAGTATAAACTTACAGTACAGTGGATGCTTAGAAGGTAGTATTCAATCAGAACAGCTTTGACAGTCTCACCTGAGCATGAAAAGCCATCTCCATTGAAGCCCTCTTTGCACGTACACCTGTAGGATCCTGGTGTGTTGACACAGTCTGCGTTGGGGTTGCAGTTGTGGTCCTCTGCAGAGCATTCATCCTCATCTGCAGAAAGTTAGAGGAAAGTGTGAAAATTCAGGGTAAGACAGATTGATTGTTCAGGAGACATAACGGCTAAGACATGAATCATGCTCACCCTCGCACTTGATGCCGTCTCCCACCCAGCCATCTCGACAGCGACATTTAAAGCTTCCTGGCACGTTGATGCAAGCGGCATGCATGTCACAGTTGTGAGCTCCAATTTCACACTCATCGACATCTAGGAGAAAGTCCAAAAGTTCAGTTATTGAAGGAACTGGCAATAAGTTATCTGTTTCTGTGTAACAGCCAATACAATAAAACAAAATAACAGTTCATAATAGCTTCACTCAACAACTCTTTTATTTAAAGACAGGACAGGACTGTCTAGAGGAATAATTCTTTCAGCAATGACTTTGGTAAGTATACTGATAAATAATTAATTTCTAGAGTATAGACCTGTAATAGACCTGCATATAGTAACCACTACTATATGCATGAATAAACCATCTCAACAGTCAGCCCACATATGGACACATGGAGTCCCAGACCTCTCAAACACAACTGCCCTGATTTTCAAATCTGTATACCTGTGCAACCCGTGGATCCCTTTTTGACAAAGTATCCCAGCTGACAGTGGCAGATGAAGGAGCCCTTGGTGTTCTCACAGTCGCCGTGGAGACAGATGTTTGGGTTCAGATCGCATTCGTTCACATCTGGGAAGCCAGAAATGGACAGACACAGATTATACAAGAATGTTCTCACCTTGGAGATTACAGTGACAGAGAACAAGACTGACAGGGGACGTCCCACAGAAGGCCAGATGGACGCAAAAACACATCTATATTTATATGTAAGTCAGAGACTGAATGAATAAATGAATGCGTCAGAAAGGAAAAATAGAAATGGGGAAAAACGGATTCAAAAATGGAAGGTTTGTTATTAGTCCCACCGATACAGGTCCTCATGTCCATGGAAGCCATGAATCCATCGTAACAGAGACAGCGATATTCCCCAGGAATGTTGGTACATTGTCCTCCATCACAGATGTCTGGGGTCTCCTCACACTCATCAATATCTATCAGACGCAGCAGAAAGAACGGTTTTATTGTGCTAGGGGCAAGAATACAATGTACTTTGTGACATTGCTTAACAGATGGTACTTTGGAATAAAGATTTGACCACAACATATGTGATTTCTTCTTACCTGAACATGTCCTGAGGTCAGGCATGAGAGCATAGCCCTCACTACAGCTGCACTCATAGCTACCCTCCGAGTTGGTGCAATGGGTTTCACAGCCGCCATTCATAATTGTACATTCATCAATATCTGCAAGGAGATGCCACAATTAACAAGTTAGAAAAAAATGAATAATATAGAACAATATATGCAGTAAAGCTTAGCTCTACTCACCAACGCAGCCTTGCCGGTCCGGCGTGGCCTGGTAACCAGTGTCACAGGAGCACTGATAGGTCCCCGCCATGTTGACACATTGGCCATTCTTGCACAAGTTGTCACTCAGCTGGCACTCATTCACATCTGGACCAACACACAAGCACAGAGAATTTAATATTACAGAAGATGGTGCGGAAAAATTGCCTCTCCTCTTTAAGTGAGGACTCAAAATTGCATCCATTTAGTTTGTTGGTGTGAATGCACTTAGAGTATATGTGTAACCCACCTTCGCATGCAGAGCCATCGGTGCTGAGCGAGTGGCCAGCGGGACATTCGCACTCATAACTGCCTTCTGTGTTCAGGCAGGTTCCTCCGTGACACAACAGGGGGTTTCTCTCACACTCGTCAATGTCTGTCAGCAAAATGTGAGGAATGGAAGGAAGGATGACATCGATAAAAAGGTGAATAAATTGAAAATAATGTGAGAGGAATGCAAAAATTGTGTGAATGGCCAAACATGCTTTGGACTGACAAAAATTCACATAGTGTGTTTTGCGTCGTTTTCGTGTTTCAAACGTACCCATGCAGTTCTTCATCATCATGAAGCCGCTTTCGTAGCCCTCAAAGCATTCACACTCAAAGCTGCCGGGTGTGTTGACACATGTGCCATGACCACACAGATCAGGGGAGATGCGGCACTCATCAATGTCTAAAAACACAAACAAAACATATCAGAAAAGGAAACTCATTGAGCAGTGACTTCACTTATTTGAAACTGGTTTCACTCCCTCTGCCATTCCCTCATACCTGTGCAGTTCCTCTCTTCGGCGGTGAGAGCGAAGCCATTGTTGCAGCGGCACTTGAAACTGCCGATGGTATTTCTGCAATTTCCGTATGTACACAAACTCTGGAACACCTTACACTCATTGACATCTGGAAAGAAACACATACAAATGTATTGAATTGCGGCTGTAATGTGAATGGATAGCTGAGGACAAGTAAATTCTAGATTTCCTTTATGCACCAAATATGTAGACAGATTCATTAGGCTGAGAACGGTACCTTTGTAGAAGGGCCTGCCAGTCAGAATGTCTCCTCTGTTGGCAAAGCCAGGTCCTCTGGGACAGATGGCTCTGAACTCAGGTGTGCCTTCTTTGGGACACTCCTCACAGTCGATGCCCCAAGCTGCACCCACTGTACAGCAGCACATGTCCACACGGTATCTTCCTGGCAGTGGCTGACCACACTCATCCTCATGCCACTTCATGTAGCACTGCTCACTACGCATATCTAGAACAATGAATAGGGAAAACAAAAACATCACCATTTGTGTCTCTCCATTACACAGCAAACAGATGACGTCTGATTTCTTTTGCGGGTCTCTTACCCACGCATGTGCGACCGGTACTGTCCAAGGTGAGGCCTTCAGCACACTCGCAGCGGAACGAGCCTTGGGTATTCACACACCGGCCGTTTGTACACACTCCAGGGAACACCTCACACTCATTAATGTCTACAGGGAGTGGGATATTATAAGAAACGTGATTTCAAGATGAAGCAAAAAAGATACACATTTTTTATTGAGGCACATTACAAGGACAAAAAGATAAAGGGTCAGTGGTGGATGAAGGGAACACTGCAAATGTGTCACCCCTCATTAAGTTTTCAACTTACCTTCACAGACGAGGCCCTTCATGCGAGCAAATCCTCGAGAACAAGCAGTGTCTGAGGAGACAAAAGATGAGATTAAACTACTGTATATTATATACGTGATACTGCTTTACCTTAAATTTAGATTTTACACAAGTTATACATATATATGTTCTTACACCAGTGAAGTTTCTTACAATATGTTTGCATTGCTTTTTCTGTTTTAGTTGTTACAAGCTTAATGCTGCTTTGATCCAAAATGTCTTAACAGTTTTTTAATTAAAACCATTTCCGAAAGTCAACACTGCACAATTGTGTCTCTGCGTGTGAGCTGACCGAGCTCGCAGGGTTCACAGGGGCTGCCCCAGGCGGCTCCCAGTGTGGAGCAACACTCAGACTTCAGCGTGGCTCCATTGATGTTGACCTCACAGCGGTTGTCCTGGATTGTAAGCCAGCAGGTACTCTTCATACTATCTGTGGAGCCAAACAGAGGAGATTTCATTAAAGGAGCCCTGTGGAGGTTTCATGGAAACGCAAAAAAAACAGTCATGTTTACACTCAGTTTTTCCAACAAAACAGACATTAAATATAACAGAAATTAAATATAACAATAATAATAATAATAATAAAAAAATCTAATAAATATGTCATTTGTTATTTGTTTTTTCTTCCCAAAAAAACATCTGCAAAGCCACAGGCCCACTAGTGGTTGAAATGTCCAAAGTTCCTCTAACTTTAGCAACATAAGCAACCACAAAAATAAATAATGTCACCTTCAACTACACACAGGTAGACCACAATTCACTTTCCCTTTCTCCCTCCACAAAATGATGAACTCTGAAAACATAAACCAGAAATGAACTGAACCAAAGGACTCGTGAGCCCTCTGACAGAGCCAGCTCATGCAGTGTGTGTGAGTATTTATTTAATGACTCATTCTCCCTTCCACTTGTAATAACATCTGTATTCTATACTAGAATGTAGCTTTCTCAAAATGATTTCCCAAAAGTAAGAGACTTCCAAACAAGTGGAATTATTAACCTCAGCAGAGAGTCTCACATACCACATGTCATTTTTAATCTGTGGCAGGCCTCTGTGAAATAAGACAATCTCTCTGTGAACTAAGGCTATGCATGCAAGTATGTATCCAATAAATGATCAGTGTTTCCCCTCTGAGATCGTCTGAGGATGATTGATGCCAAAACAGTGCTCCAGAAAACATTAACTTCCTTGTGTTTGTTTACCAGAATAAAGACTAAACATGTATTGGAGGGATTATGAATAAAAGATTAATCATCGACTGTTTCATGGAACCTGCAGTGCTTCCATTATTTGTGTGGAGCGTTTGGGAGAGGTGATGTCTTACCCACGCAGATGGTGTTTGTGGAGTCCAGTTTGCTGCCATGGGTGCACTCACAGTTGAAGGACCCAGCCACGTTACGGCACGCTCCGTTGATGCATGGGCTGGACTCACACTCATTGATATCTGAAACACGTGCACAGACACACCTGAGGTCAGGACTGACCGGATGATTCAAATTCAACATCACCCGCATTTACAGGAAAGTTAACGCAACCCATCTGGCAATGATGTCAGCGCATAATGACGGCAGTTGTTGGTAAAAATGATAAAACACAAGTGAATGTGTTTGTTTGAGTGCTCACCTTCGCATGTCTCTGAGTCGGGTTTGAAGACGAATCCCTTAGGACAGGAGCATGTGTAGGAGCCAGGAGTGTTTCTGCACAGACCGTTGTCACAGAGCAGTCGGTTCACCAGACACTCATTGATGTCTGCAGGCAGGGGAGAGAGATTACTCTGTTTGTCATGATAACTGTCTAAAACAAGTACAATCAATAAAGGAAATGTTGTCCAAAATATCACAGATGTTTAAAATGGAGACAAACTGATCCAGAAACAATAAACATTTGACTCCCATCACCATACTTTGACTGGCATCTATTGACTAATCTTAGCAAGCTTCCCAAAGATTAGAACTTTGTGCCCTCCCCACTTCCTATGCAGCTGTGTCCTAAATGTAGCCTGAACGTCTTTACATTAGGCCACAGAAAGAGTCAAAAAAAAAAGTTTTGCTGTAACAACAGGGACATGGCAAACTTTGATAGATAAAAATACGCTGCTTTAAAAAATAAACTCACCAACGCAGTTCTTGCCACTCGTGTCAGATTCATAGCCAATGTTACAGATACAGCGGTAGCTTCCCCTGAGGTTTTCACATATGCCATTCTGGCAAATATCAGGGTCCAAGGCGCACTCATTGATGTCTGTGGGACATTAGTAGATATTTAGGATAATGAACGAATGAACGGGTGTTTTTTTACCACACTATCGTAATATTCACACATACTCACCTCTTCCATCAGCTGTGATGCCAATACCACTGCTGCATACAGCCTGGAACTCAGCTGGAAGACACATGACATCAGAGGTGAGTGTATTCATTTTCCTCATTCATTTAGATTTCAAAATAAGACAGTATTCAGATATTGCGAAGTGAAATCAAGGATGCTACCTGAGTTTCTGGACGGGCAGGGCTGACAAGGCTCTCCAAACCCATGCTCAGGGTTGGCACAGCAGCACTCCGACTTGGTCACTGCACCAGGGAACGGACGTGAGCATGTGCCCATCTTTATGGCACCGTAGCAGGTGGTCCTCATGTGCGTGTCCACACACACCCTCCCATCGACATCAACTGCCAGGCCCGGTGGGCATTCACAGCGAAAGGAGCCCTCAGAGTTGATGCAGCGTCCATTCATACAAATGCCAGGTGTCTGACACTCATCAATGTCTGATGGAGAGGTGATGCAGAAAATCAATACAACACATTAACACACACCATTAGATACAGCAAATGTCTGTTTGTAGAGGCAGCTTACATAAATTAACAAACCAGAGTGAAATTCCCCCAGAAATCAGTGAACTCTGTAATGTAAATTGTGAACATGCAAGGATTTTCTTCTACAGGGTAATATTTATTTGTGAATTCCAACTGGATAATGATCTGAATGTGCTGCAATTACAGAGATTGCAGGATGTTTAATATAGAACCAGGTCATGGGAAGTTAACAGTGTCTAGTTTAGATAAGTGTATTTGGGATGTGCACCTGGGCTGCCTCTCTTATAGTGTGACTGCAATGGAATGACAGCATCTCTCAAAGCTTCCAGGCTAAATCACTCAACAGAGGCCTATAAATTCAAACATCTATTAATCTATTTCTTGACAGTTCATAATAGCACATAAGGGAAATTTCAGATATTCTCTAATAATCTGCGCACACATCTATTCAAAATGAGATCTGCAGGATTTCAGAGATCACCAAATCTGTCAACGCAGATTTGAAACAGGCGGTTTGACTCATTGCCCGGGTTTTATGGTCTGCGTTTGTAATTATACATACCTGTGCAGTAGCGTCCGTTAGGTGCAAGGGCAAAGCCAGGCTTGCAGATACACTTAAAGCTGCCATCCTCATTTATGCACATGCCGTTGAGACACATGTTGGTTGTGGCACACTCGTCGTGATCTGGAGGGGAGCAAGAGAAAAGGTGAGGCGATTTTTATTGACATATATGTTAATGTATATGATATATATGACGGCATACATATATACAGCCTGTTTTTGTTTTCCTCTTACCGATGCAATTCTTTCCATCTGGAGTCAGCTCAAAGCCAGCATTGCAGATACACTGAAAGCTCCCCTCAGTGTTGACACAGCGACCATTTCGACACATCATACCATTCACAATACATTCATCAATATCTAAAAAAAAAGTTACAAAGGCTTTTAATAGTCTTTTAAGAACCAAACATTAACCTAAACTAAACTATTTTTGACTGCTTTTGTGATATTTGTGTACGTAATGAGCATTTTAAAAAGTCCTGATATACCAATGCAGGCTTGTTTGGTAGGGGTCCCCTGGTATCCCTCATGGCACTTGCAGTGGTACGATCCGGGTGTGTTGGCACAGTCTCCATTGATACATGGGTTACTCACACACTCATCCACATCTAGAGAGAGAAAAATAAATCAAACAAAAACTCTGACCAAACTGCAGAGAATAAGACAAACGTATAGAATATGATACACATTTTATCAGATCTCTCCTGCAAGCATCTCCATTTGTGTCAAGTTCCTAAGACTGTCAGAAGATGGCAGTGCAGTGCATGCAGTGATCTGCAGTTTGTGGCGGCTGCCTGTCTTGGGAAGTGACTAACACTTATGCCGAATACTGTTTGTGTTTCTTACCAATGCACTCCCCACGAACATCCTGCTTGTAGCCCATGTTGCACTCACAACGGTAGCTTGCGTGTATTGGGATACAGCGTCCATTCAGACACAGGTTGGTAAAATGTTTGCACACGTCAATAGAGTCGTTCACGGAAACAGTGCCTAAAAAGAAGCAACACAACAGACAAATGAACAAAACAAATGCAACACAGAAACACAACTTGTTTAAACATACAAGCTCTAGCAGAAATGTGCCCTTTTGTTTTGTGTGATTTAACAGACACACTCAGTTCCTGAGCTTAGCTACTCACCTATGTGTTGATGGGTCAATACTCCTCCATTACCCCCAGAGCTGCCCCCGTTGCCTCCAAAGGTTCCTCCTCCTCCATTGCCACCGGTCCCTCCATTACCGTTGCCATTCGGCCCACTAGGGAACTTGTATCCATAATTGAATCCGTTTCCATTATTGTTGGGAAAGTGTCCGTTGGGGTAGCCATGAGGGAGGCCATGTCCTTGGGGAACACCCACTATACACAGACGCCTGAACTCATCTACAAGATACGTGAGATCACAGGGAGCAAATCAGTGAATGCAAACAACCTTAGGTTATGTTTATGGTATGAGGAAGGAAAAACAGTTCATATGGACACACAACATTTACTCTTCGAACGTCACGTCATGTGCAAACAGTGGTCCAGTCTGCTGAAGTTGAAGTGAAGTTTTTCTAAATATTATAGTATATTTACATGGACTTATACAGTACATGTGTACACATGTCTATCTTTTATATATAAATGCACAGTATGATAGTTTTACGATGATTTTATGTATTTCCTCCCCAGTCACAATAAATCAGCACACACACACCCACGCACATCTCAGTCTGGTGGTGAAGGAGTGGAACTAACAGATCAGTTATGGATCGTACGGTCTCACGCAAGCGGACACTTTTCCAAATTCCAGCTTAACTAAAGAGATGATGGGTAATTATCTTCTGACGCATGTTTTTCATCCTCTGTTTTTGGACTTTGCTCATGACATTGTGCTCATCAGTCTGAATGTATGCTCTTGCCTCTATGTCATACGCACAAACTCAAAGCAGCCTGCTCCCACAATGTCAGGCTCTTCTAGATTTACATTACTGTGTTATATTAATTTGGCTTGCAAACTGTTAATTCTGTCAGAGCTTAATTTATTGGCTGCGTTGTAGTTTTGTGTTCTAGACAATCTATCGTGACCATTGCCAAGTTTTTGTCAGCAAAGGAAGGTGACGAATGTTGTGTCCTACTTTTAATTTCACATCCATCCCTTTCATGAGGATCAACAAGCTAGATTCATGTGTAGTTGGCACTAAGCCGCGAGACTTCTCCCCTGCTCATCATGTATACTCACCGGAACCTCTGACAGGGCACATCTCAGGGATCTGCCCCAGAGCCCAGCAGCGTCCATTGTCACAGCAGCACTGCATCTTGGTGTACTGGCCAGTGAGTTCTCCAGTGCAGCGGCCATTAGCCAGAGCAGAGAAACAGGTGCCCACACGCTGATCTGGAAAACAGTAGACGAATTTACAGAATTAGTCAACTGAACAGACGGCAGCATCAGTTTGAGCATAAAAGTGCCAGACAGACATACTGCATGACTGCATTGAATTAGCATTTTATATTTTCTCATAATATTGTGGAATTGTAACAAACATATCCACACATGATATTGTAGAACAAGGTATTTCAGATTCTTTACTTTAAATAAAATCCTAACAACTGTAGACATTTATTATTTTTTCCTGTCCTCCTGAACTTGCTGCAGTGATGTAAAAGTGTACTCCAAGATGTCATTCCACTGTGACCTAACTGTAGAATGTAACACACCTTACACAAGCAAGTCAGTGAAACACTGCTTTTTCAGCCTGGTGTTGAGTTACTATTTAAAACCTCAAATCAGTAGAGCAGAAGAGTGGCCTGCCATCTCCGTGGAGGCTGAGGAGGAAGCTTCTTTATAGACTAGCAGTGGGAAAGGCGGCCCGGGGTCTCAAGTAACTCACGAGGGCCTCCAAAAGAGGGGGTCTTATTTGTTACTGTTTCCCAGGTCACGGTCGATGGGACGGAAGAGGGGGCTTGGGTTGAAAGAGCGTGTGTAAAGACTAAATGGAAGGGCGAGACCTGGGGTTTCTGGGTATTTATTTAGGTATTAAAGGGAAAATATACAGAGAAATATGAAGACAAAGCGAAGGAGGGAGTGTGTGGTTACCATTTAGAAAGCGATCAGAATATGTGAATAGGAATTTTAAATACATCCATAGAAAGAAAGCGAAAGAAAAGGGAAAAGCACAGTTGAACGGCGGAGGGAGGAGCACAAGTCGATTAACTCACTAATGAGCGAGCAGTCTGGAATTAATCAGTTCCATGTGGAGCAATTCTTGCCAATTAGATAGAACATGAGGGCTTGTGCTGTGTCTGGGAACACATACAGCACAGCGAGCGCGCACTTACATGCGATCAAACACACAAGTATGCATTCCCATACATATCCGGAACGTGTGCACAAAATAACATGCTCATGTGCTTGTACAAATGTGTCCACACAGATAAATAGACATTCAACACACAATCCAAAAAACATCCCATAGAAAGACCAAGCTGGAGGAATGGTGGAGGAGAAAGGAGAAAGGGAACGGAGGGGAGGAGTTTGGGGTTTTCTGATGAGGATGATGATGACTTAAATTGGATCCAGACCGTGGCTTGCTCGCTAGTGTTGCTCCACTACACAAGCATATGCTTTCATTTGGTGAGGTGTTTTTACAGACTGACTTACTGGACAGGTCTTCTCTTTTTTTCGTGCTTCCGTCGTGTGACAGGGCATTAGGATCTGATTACTGTCAGCCTCCACCCCCCCAACAGCTCCCACTGGCCTACTTCATCACAGTACAGTACATCCCACAAAACACAGGCCACATAGCTTAGCCTCCAGACCAGACCAGACCAGACCAGACCAGACCAAACATCCTGCTTCTAAAACATGAGGCAAGACAAACCCTAAATCAGCCCTATAAAAATAATTAAGTATTCACTAAATATAAATATTTTGACCCCTAAATAAACCCAAAAAATCTAAATACATGGGAGATGAAGAGGAGATGAGTCAGCCACATGAAGAGGAAAGAAGTCTGGATTTGATTTGTGGCCTGAAGAACAAGAGAAGCTCTTTAAGAGGGGGCTGCTGCGCATCCAGCAACAAACAAGCTAATCATGGCCGAGCCAGCTGAAATATACTTTATTTTGAGCGTATCATTTAAATGTAGGTGACTAAGAATGAGGCCTAGGGTGTGAGATGCCATCACTGTTTCTGTATTCTCCTGATCTAGCCTCATCTATTTTGGGAGGGATAGCGGTGGGGGGTGGGGGGGTGGGTGCATGAGGTTTGTCTGGCACCTGTTTTATCTATACTTTCTTTTTCTCTCTCTTTTTTTTCTCAGTGAGCTGCACAAGAGCAACCTGAAACCACAACTGAAAGAAGCAAGGTGCAGGATCCAGATGCCACAGGATACAAGGGGAAAAAACGTCAAGAGGGAACATGAAGATAGATAAGGAGGATGGGGGAGCGAGAATCTAGCGTTTTTGGGGATTAATGGTTAAAAGAGGGAAAGGGGAAACAAAATAGAAAATGGAGACAGAACAAAAAAAGCCCAAAGGAGATCCAATGTGCATAGTTCCGGAGTAAACAGCAAAACGTACCGCTGTAAATCACTGAACTTGTAGAGGATGGGAAGATCTTTGGTATCATGTATGGTTTACACAGAAGAATGACAGAGTGAAAAAGACAAAAATAAAGCGAAAGAGTGATATATAACGTCAGGGAAAAGAAGAAGAAAAGGGATGAAAGTGAAAAGGGAGAAAAAATATGGACACACATAAAGACAGACAGATGGAGAAACTCTAAGTTGGGCGATTGGAGCACTGGATCAATTTGCGATCCACATTCTCTAGTACACGCACACACGAGTATGCAGGGCTGCCAGAAGGGATTTGATCTATCTTTAACTTCATCTTTCTCTCCCCTCTCCAGTACTCCACTGGATTTTAAAAGAAAACACAACTCAGATAGTTTGAATTTCTTACATCTCCAGTCACCTCTTCATCCTTTCTTTTATTGTGTTGGCTGTTGTCCTGCCCATATTTAAGTCTGATCTATTGCCTCACACGTTTTACTTTTTACTTCTTATTTTTTGTCCACTGTCAGTAGTGTTTTCTTTCCCTTCATCTGATTCCCTTTTTAAGAGCACCCTACGTCTGAGGAAGAAGAATCTGCTTCAAGAATCCATTTCAAACGCACACATTACCTGTGTCAAAATATAATAAGGAGGAATAGGAATACATTAACACCAGGTAGTCCTTCACTGCACGTCACTGAGGTATGCACTATACTGTATGTGTGTCAGCCTGTGTGGGAATGAGAGGTCAGAGGTGTAGTAACAGACTAGACTAGGTTAATACTGTCACAGCCAAATAGTGTGTACAAGTGTGTTTGTCTGCACATGGTGACCACAGGTCTGCAGGCCAGCGTACCTCATCTGGACGCCACTCGCAGGAAGTAGTGATGAAGAGAGGGAAGTTACCGGCCAGACGTGAGGGTTTTAGCAAGAAATGTTGAAAAAGTGTGTTGATCTGTGACTCACCCACACATCTGGAGCCATCTGTACTGGAGATGTAGCCTCGCGGACAGGTACAAACGTAGCTACCAGCAGTATTGGTGCATTCTCCTCCATCGCACACACCAGGAATGGTGCTGCATTCGTCAATGTCTGAAACGCATAGATAGAAAATAAATACCTTATTTCATGACATGGTGGGATACATCTGTCAATGTTAAAATGTTCAAAGTTTCTCTTTTTGGAAAGATGCAGTAGCACACCGTAGCAAAGATTTATGGTACTGGAGTTTCCCTGGGGGAAAACTATGGAAGGCAAACGGATGTGCATTCTACCTAAATAGAACTGCAAGCTAAAGTTGATACTTAGAGCTCATCAGCCAAACATAAATGACATGAGTAATCATGAGGGAAAGTACAGCTACAGCTCAGACCAATAACACCTAAAACTACATGTACAACCAAAAAACGAAACTATTTACAGCTACATGGTAGAGACTAGCATCCCAGCAATAGACTGATGGTTTAACCATCCAGGTATTGAGTCAGAATTCAAGATGATCATGATGATTATAAAAAAGTGGAATAATTAAAGGAACAAAGAGCCTGTACAGAGGCAATAATAGCAATCATTTTACTGAAAACAAACAGAACCTGTTTCAGGATGAGACAACAAAGCACTTTCTCATTAGAGAACGAGGACGCTATCTATTATTCATTCATTCTGTTTCATTTCTGTGGCATCAATAACAATATGAGATGTCTCAAGACACACTTTACAAAGCCTAGCCTGAAACCAGTCCAAATCAGCCCCACAGTATGTAATGAACATTAAAAGGCAAAACCAGTGTGGTGTAATGATGGCCTCTACAATTGCTTCCAATTTACAAATTAGGACTTAACTGAAACCACAACAGGTTAAGGGTAATAAGCTGACCTGATTTAAACATACTTTAAATGTCTGCGAGTACCTGGGTGTGGTGCTTGGCAAGGCCTGCCTCAGTGTGGTGCACTTTATGACGGCATTAAGTTCTATTATTTGATGAGAGGGGGCCTCATTGCTCCATGACGGGGGACCCCTGAAGTACAGCTCCACAAGGTATTGGGTTTTTATGATGTGTCATGCTTATTTCTACGTATATGTAATTACCGCACCACTATGGGGCAATTACAGCATTTGTGCAGATGTGGTGCATAAGTTGTGTGCATGTGCCTTATGCATTCATTTGGAAAGTGTTGAGTTAGGAGGATGCAGCTTATATGCATGTGTCTGGGACTTATAAGAACACCCGCTGTGGAAAGCTAAAGAGGCAATTCTTCCCCTGGTGACTCCTGTCTGACAGCAGTGGCAGGAGGTCTAGGTAAGGCTGTAAAAGCCCAGCCAAGTAAACCTTGTGTCAGCAGCAGCAACAGCGCACCAGACATTACTGCACACAGACGTAGTGCTGAGGGACTGGACAAGTCTGTGAAGGGAAATGTGTGTAACCTGGACAAACGTCTAGAATAGAGCCATCAAGTCCGCCACATGCATATAACTGTGCAAACGTTCCTAAACCTTTGTGGTGTATGTACAACATAAGTGTGTGAGAATCTGTTAGTGTCAGAACAACCGGGAGGTCTGTGGGTGTAATAAGAAAGTCTCCCAGATGCCGTAAGTGTTTCTTTGTTCAGCACTAACAGCTGGTTTGGGGCCAAAGCACTGTATTTATGGAAGGAAAATGGAAGGCGAACCAGAAAAGGTAGAAAAAGGAGAGATTGTTAAGAGCAGTCAAAACTAAAAGCTGGCTATAAAACCAGGTGCCTTGTTGCGCCCAAAACGACCAGACAGCCATGACATCTTAACTGCACTTTATCTTAACAGCTCCAGCAGCTCAGTAATTTCACCGTGAAAGCTCTCAGTGAGCTTGTTTAGCTAAAAGGGCATTTCAATAAAAAACTTTCCCAAAGGACCTGGTCTGATTGTTTGTGAGATTGCGCTAAACACAGGCTTCCTACAAATACATAATTAAAGACACAATTGTTGTTTTGTTTATAAGAAGTTAAAAACACTGAACTCTTTCTCTCCTTGCTCTGTATGGGACAAATGAACATTTATCATAACCACACATCACACACATCTTAAATGTTAATATTTGCTGTCATTTTTCTAATTTATATCAGTCTTTGTTGTCTCTTCATTGATGATGGGAAATAATCACCATTTGCTGTTATAGTCCGTTTAGACCACTATCACTTTTTTTCTGAATGAAATAAAGCGCACACTGTATATTCAATTTAACATGATTTGAATTACAGTAAAGATACAGAAACACAGTGTCAACCTCTCACAGTCCCTACAAATTAGATGTCGTCACATAAT
The DNA here is from genome assembly GCF_022458985.1 of Mugil cephalus. Lineage (NCBI taxonomy): Eukaryota > Metazoa > Chordata > Actinopteri > Mugiliformes > Mugilidae > Mugil > Mugil cephalus. Next base: position 2,869,972 of record NC_061775.1, read on the forward strand.
CATTGGTAGCCAGCTTAATCTGTTGGTAGCCAGCTTAATCTAAAACCTGATTATCTACTGGCTGTAGGACTATAATTCTCAACATTCGGTTGTCAGGGAGGGTCAGAAAGGTCGCAGAGACACACTAATCCCGAGTGCTTTTTTCAGTATCTGAGTGCCCCTGGGATTTGCGTTGTAACTGCTTAGCCCTCCCTCCACTATATAGCACCAGCTGGAATTTGCCTAAACATCCACGCCCAAATCTGTCTAAGCAGCACTCAAGCACTCTGGAAACGCCTATTCTCGCCTTACTGTAATTCCCGGACTAAGGTGGCATTCCCCAAAAACCACAACTGATACTGGGGCTCTGGTGAATTCAATGAAGTCACTCTCCCCATTTCCTCCTTTACTGACTGAGGCATAAATCATGTTTTGGAGTGTCATGGTAATTGCTTCTCATGAATCTCAATGTGGAAACACCAGGTTTCCAGCAAAGACAAACAGTTGTATTCTCCCTGCATCTGGTGCAGCTCTTAGTGTTGCTACAAGCTTGTAAAAGCAGAGTTAAGATAATAATTCATAAACCCCTACATGATACCCAGTGCAGCTGAGGTCTTGTTCAGTAGAATAAATGTCATTTGGCTGAAACAGTTTAAGAGCTTTCTGTAATCCTCCCAGAAGACTGAGAACACATCTGCCTCAGTCCAACAGACACAACCCCTGCCTGGCTAACTATCAGACTGTTTAGCCTGGACATTGTCTAAATTCCAGCCAATCAACACATTGTAATGTGACGCCACTCCGCGGTGTCCATGCATGTGTCGCCATGTGTTTCTGTGTGTTTCTGTGCTGATGTGACGACTACTTTAACTCTGAACACATCGTCTCTTTATAAGCACCCGTGGAGATTTGTCAAACCAATCCCAGCAAACCCACACTTATGAAGTGCAGAGTCCGTGACTGTCACAACATCAACGCTAGTCTACGTCCCACAAGGTTCTGGCTTTAGAATGCTTTTCTTTGCTTCATCTAAATTAATTGAAACTTTGCATCTGAATTGTAGTTGTCCTGAACCATCATGTGATCCATTTTCCATATCTGTAGAGAATAACATTAGCTATATATTTGTAACCACAGAGTCCATGTCTCGTTCAAGGTCATTTCAGCAGGACAGACAGAGCACATTTACCACCCCTCCCTCACTTTTAATATTTCCCCAGTCACTCAGCAGCTAGCAATTTACACAATGATGGTGGCATATCAAAGATGGGTCCATGTACATGTTTCATGACCAGGATTATGTCGGACTTTTGGGAACACATTTTTAAAATACAGACAATAATAAATTCAGTTGAAAACATTCCTTTCTTAATTCTTGATAATTATTTGGTGCTTTCCTCTCAGACTCACCTTCACATTTGTGGCTGGTTTCACTCTGACGGTGGCCGGCGGGACATTTACATTCGTAGGATCCCACTGTGTTGATACAGTTACCTCCAGCACACAGACCTGGCACTGCCTGACACTCATCCACATCTGAGAGAAGGAAGGAAATACTAAAATTAGTAAGAAAATGCAAAAGCAGATAAAACTAGAGATGGCGTCTGCAGAGTTTAAATTTTAAAACTACGCAGACTAACTTAAGACATTATTCAGTATGTATTATTTCAGTGAATTTACTTCAGTTCATTTGTTTCTGACACATATTTTCTCACTTATACACTTTTCTTTGTTCTTTCAAACTTGTGCAACGACAGAGTTAAAAATGAGCAGAAACTTGGCACCGGCTGTGATGTCTAGTAGGAGGCCAGAAAGGCCCACTTTGGCTCTTGTTTGCACAGGAAATGACTTTTTAAATGTACGTTTTTCCCAGTATTTAACGTGAGTCACTTTTACCAGTATTGGGGATATTTGAGTGGGTGGGTTTCTGTGGATACTTCTGATTGGGTTTACAGTACATGCACCTCAGTCAATGAAGAAGGACCCATCCCAATAATATATACATGAGAAAGAGAGAGAGAGATAAAGAGCAAGATAAACTACTGTCTAGTGCAAAGGAACTCTCTACTGCAAAAGCTGAGAGAAAGAAGGGGGAGGGGATAGAGGGGGAATTGCCAGCTAACATCCTGATGTGGAGCCTGGAGTGGAGTCCTTACATTTGGATTCATGGTCATGTGTGCTTTGTACTGCTGCCAGCAAGACGCTGCTGTAGGCTCTCTGGCTATTAGAAGTCTGTTTTGTGTGTTTTCGTGTGTGAGCGAAAGAGTATAGAGTTAGGGAGTGAAGAGAAAGACAGAAACAGATATTCAGAGAGAGGAGGAAGGACAGTCAGACAGCGAAAATGAGGGTCATGGTGGACTTATGTGAGTCACATGGGGATGAGTTATTGTCTCACACTGCCATACCTATAACATATGAGCATACTGGCAGCCTCAACAGAAGGAGGGGAAGTTGTGGTTCAAATCATTTACTGATCCCAGATGCAATACCTTTTTACCCCCATAAATAATGTATACAGACTTACACATATAGCTGGATGGGTTGCGTTATTACTATATCATATGGAAGACCGTGTTGTAACCCTGTAATATCTTAAGAACATGTCTGTCTACTTGCCAAGTGTAGTTTCTCTAAAGGTTAGGACTAAACTCAACTTGTAAAACCTTTTCAAAGACTCAAATATACGGATGGCAAGTAAGCATTTAGTGTCAGCATAATTCAAGCCATGAGAATCACTTGCTTCCACAATTTTATGACAAAAAGAGTACCAGTAATATACTGCTACATCCATTCCCGTCCAAGTGGGTTTGATATGTGTGATAAAACTACTACACAATCAGATGCAACTTTACATGCACCCTCTCAATATAGTAATTATTAAAGCTCAAACTAAAAATGATACCATAATGATCTAAAAAGAAATGCCACAACATGGTAATTCAGACTGGATAAATATAATCCTAAAAAGCAAAATGCAAGATCATGACGTGCTTAGCTCTGAGGCTTTTGAAATGTTGCCAGGTCATGTGAGGATCAACACAATACAAGATTAAAACAAAAATGCTTCAGACGATAACGTTCTCCTGCCCTGACCATCAGACATTACAGTGGTCTCGCCTGGTGCATCCAGGTGAGAGGAACTGGATGAAGGCAACAAATGTCTATTTAACAGGAGACATCACCTCTACATGTGTCATATATTGATGCAACTCACTGGCTAGTCTGGACAGAGATATAGATTATTGGAAACCACCCGGTGTTCTAGGACAGTAACCTGTTAAAGAAGTGTGTGTGTGTGTGTGTGTGTATGGAAGCTTCATACAGGTACACCTGTACTCCTTAGAATACTCCTTCCATAATGTTAGAGGGCTTGCATGACACAATGTAAGAATGAATGGTCAAACTAAGACAGCCATGTCTCTAATTTAAGACTGGATCCTATTTATCATAAAATGTAACTCAATAGCGGGTGTTAAAAGACCTTCTCTTACTGGTTAATATCATCATCTCTTTGTAACGCGATAATGGCTTTCTGCTTAAAATGTGGGTCTCTAAGCCAAAACCAAGACTGCGCAAATCAAATGATCTCACTTTCACATTACACAACTGCTTTTACAGGTTAAATACTACTCCCAGTATTCTAGTAAAGTGAATGTAAGACGTCCAGGCAGTAGAGCGGCCTCAAAGCGGCAAAGTTTCTCTTTGAATAAGCCATAATTCATCACGTTGCAGGATGTATTATACATGCACCATATCAGGTTTACTGAAAATAGAAATACTCTAATAGCTTGACTTAGAGAAAGACAGATGTGAGGACTTTTGTAGGTTGATTTACCCACTTGAAAACAGCAACACTGCACACTGTTTACATTTTTTTGACTGAGCCAGGATACAGAAATGCTGCATGAACACGACATGGTCATTTTGGTGAATGAGACCCTAGCAGGAAAGTACAAGTCTGTATCCGGTGTACTGTGTACATATAAACACTCCCTGTGTTGTTAACACTAGTCTGAGGATGTAAATGCGTCAGAAAATTGCAGCTGAGATGATGATAGATAAAGTAATGGTTAGAATGTGTATGATTGTATGTCGGCATTTCAGAATCCGTGTGTATGTTATTATTGGTGTCCTCCTTCATTGCAGTTAGTATGAACCTCCAGGTGTGTATACAAGACGAGAAAGAGATGAATCTGACCTTGGCAGGCCCCGGTGCGGATGTTAGGGATGAAGCCTCGCCTGCAGGGGTGGGGCTGGGCTGGACACTGCTCACACGGGTGGCCCCATGCTCGACCGATGGTTGCGCAGCAAAGGGTTTTGGTGCAGACGATTCCACTGAGCTGCCCCTGGCACATCTGGTTGTTAACCTGGGTGAAACATGGCCCAGTCCTGTAGTCTGTGGTTGGGGCGACACATGTATCTTTTGTTAGTTGGTAGCTGATTTAACATTAAATGGAATGATTAAATGCAGTGATTCGTTTCCTGAAACACATCTGGTGACAGATGAACAAAACCAGATTAACAACATAAATGAGGAAATTCTCGAGAACTCCTATTCCCTGCAGCATTTGAGTCAGTGACCCTGTATTTCTTTCATTCTTAGTTTTACTGAAGCAGATGGCAGAAGGGATGTGGCAACTGGCACCAGATTAGAAGGTCCTTTTGAATGACTCAACAACCACACTACAAAGAAGAGCACTTAAAAGGAGCAGGCTTTAAAGGAACTTACTGTGAGAGTTGGTAGCAGCGTAACAGATCACATTAGGCATGTGACTTCAGACATCATCCTATTAAACCTGCTCAGATAAAACAGCAAATCTCATCCACGCTGTCTCTTTAAGCAGGAACTTTAACCGGACTGACATACTGAAGCACATTCCAGTACTTTAACGAGGAGTTGACGATGAGTTTAACAGTGGTGGCTTCTGTTTCCATTAAAATGACAGTCCAACCAGTTAATGACAGCATGATTATCGACAACAATCAGTTTAGTACTAAATGGGTTGCTTTAACCTACGTGCAGGTCATCTTTGTGACAATGCACTTGTGTGTGACTTTGCAAAAACACACTCACAACAAACTTTATAATGCAACACTTGCTACAAATCACCTCTTGTGTTGAAAGGTGATACATGTATTCAAACAGTTTCAAATATATTACAAAAACAATATGTCCTCAGCTTCAGTAGTCACCTTGCCTTTCGCAAAACTGCTGTTTGCAGGAAAACTGGCATAATCTCGTTAAAAGCACATCACCAATCAGACACAATGACCTCATGTTGAAACCATTTCAGCGATACGATGTTCGTCCTTCCAGTCAGATACAGCCTAACGATGGCTTCCCTTTGGGAGCGACCCTTAATAAGTCCTCTGCAGTGGCGCCAAACTTAATATAGCCTTCATTAAAAAAGTAGATTGTTAGATTGTCACAGTGCAGATGAAAGGCAAGCTGCACGGTTGACCAGCAAAGGCTGTGACAGCGAGATGTGGTGAAAGAGCATGGCCTGCTCAGCACTCAAGGAGAGAATGAGATGCAAAGATAGGAATCAGTGGTGGTGTCTGGTGGTAGGATTACAGCACTTATTAGTTCCTTGTGCGATATCAAAGGGGAAAACGGAAGAAGGGTGCAAAGAGTAGGAGAGGCAGAAAGAAAAAAAGAGAGGAGAGATGAAAGTAGGTCAAACTGAGAATGTAGGTTGGGGCTCAAGCCAGGTCCCCTTCTCATCCATCTGTCTTCATTTCTCTTAGGTCTTCCTGTCTGTCTGTCTTCACTCTGTCTTTCTGCTTGTCTATCAGTCGCTCTTTGATCTTCCACCTTCAAGTGACCTGGTTGGCACAGCGGAGTACTGATCTACATCACACATGTATCTATTTATGTTCTGAGGTCTAGAACAACACATTACCCGCACACACATTAAATACTGACAAATCAACCAGAATAGTTCCTCCCAAAACTAGGGTTGTAATTTAAAAACATAAAAAACTGCATCTAGGCACTGGCATTTGTGGATCAAGTCGCAATGTAGAACTTTAGAACATACTGTAGAACATATGTCACTCAGTAAAGTACAACTGATTTACATATTCCTAGACTTGTCCTAAAAACCGAACAGTTGAAAATGAAGAACAAAGGAGAACACTATGAGAAGGAAAACAAAATGACTTTAAAAAAAAAGTCATCTTCCAGTCTCCCAACTTTGATTTTGTCCCCTTGGCAAGAGTAAATGGACTCTCCCACGCTCAGATCATCTAGCAACACTAGACAGTCCAAGTTCAGCAGTGTATGCATGTGTGCTAAATTAAATATACATGCTTACACATTCTTTCTCAAACACTGCCCCAGTCTTGTCTGCCTCTGACACGCACAACACAAAAATGCTCATACTTGTCTGTGTACATACACATGCCTGAAGAAAAACATCAGCATCTGCCTGAGCTACGGCATTGAGCCAAACAAAAGATTAGAGCAGAAATCACAGCTTTCTTTAAAAAATAACAGTAAATAAAGCCCATCTGTCTTCCTGCCTTCCATTCCAAGAAATCAATCATGTGTACCCAAGAGTTCAGGTTTTTGTTTGCCATGCACATACGTTTGTAAGTGGAAAAACTATGAAGATTTCATGTGCATAGTTGTGAGTCCAGAGGTTATGTCAAAGCCCAGTGGTACACACATCTGTATATTATACTTGTAAATTTAATGAACACATGCAAGCAAGAGCACTGGCAAGTTAGGACGAGAGAGCAATTAAACATCCTGACTCAGTCCGATTGACAACATTCGGAAGCAATTTTGTTTAATTAGAGTTCAAATTGCTCAGTAGATCAAAAACATTCTGCTAACCCTTCTCTACGCCTTGCACCTAAATACACTGTTAGTGACCTGTGTCTTTCATCCAGACATTTTTAATCAGAACATCCATGCCATGTATTCTATGTCCAATCACCGTACACCTTTCCTCCAGTAATGGAAACTTGTCTACTTTGTGTTAGACATAGTGAAGTCTTCATATTCTTGCATATTTATAATGATTTGATTATAGCATGAAGGAATTCCTGGCAGACCTGAGATTTTGTAAAAGCCACTGATGCACTTAAACCTAGTTTGTTGGCCAGCCAGTCACATCAGATGAGGTTAATGGGATCTGACCTTTCATGCATGACAATGCTTCTTCAAGTCAAGCTAAACTGTAGAATCTGATATTGTAGGAAAAACATGTGATCATTCATCAGAAACAATTACACTTTGCGTTGATGAAATTTGGATTTAAGTAAGATAACATACAGTAACAATATTTAATCCTGTCTGGAACTCAAAGCCTTCTAGGAAAACATTTTCCCATCAACCCTTTCCAGCTATGGGCTCACGAGGGATGGGACAGGCCACTGACCTGAGTGCTGGGAGGAGAAGAGAGGGAAGGAGAAATGGCACAAGAAAAGAAGAAAACTCTAGTTTCAGACTCATTAATAACTGCTGAAGTATTTAAAAAACTCTCGAGGGAGAGGGTCTGGGAAGATAAGGAACTTGAAATATGAGTTTATTAGATTAAAATGAGGCTATTATCATTTGTACATTCTTTCTTTTGACAACGGTTCCACAAGTCAAATGAATAAATAGAAGTATTATGTGTCCATGCACATGTTTTAAACCGGATGTCCTCTCTAGACTTTATACAGCTGGAAGATTTACCCTGAGCCTAAACGTCATGGTGTTACTCACCTGTTGAGAAATGTTCTAATTATTGCTGTCCATATGTGTGTTCGGGTGTATGTATGTGTGCATATGTACTCCATAAGTGTGCTCACGTCTGGTTGCTGAGCACATGTCTGGCGGTTTTGGTGGAATATCTGATTGGAGCATTTTGTTTGTGCCCATGCATCCTTCTACTGATGTGGATGTAAATAAATGATTTAAATGTGTGGGTTTGTTTGTTTGTATGTACATGTGTGCACGTACATCGTGCAATTGGATCGTTTATCTCCATCCTGACCAACCACACTGGTCTCTGTTAGTCTTATCAGCGCCATTATCAACGGGCTTGAAATCACTCCTTTCCTTTGGCTGTAATCATTCCTCAAGGAGTCTGCTCCTTTCATTTCTTCCACACCACAAGTAGCCACTCAAATGTGACTAAATGTTTAACACAGCACAAACACAAATGCGTACATAGAGGGGCAACCACCATGGGAGGATAGCAAAGAAGATAAGCCCTCAGCATTCAAGCACTTAAGAGGCCGCATATCTCGAGCTAACTGCTGCATGTGAAGGCAACTATATGGGTCACATATGACAACATACGAGCAAAAAGCTCACAGAATAGATGAAAAACTGTGAGATTTGTTCTTAAATATATTTTACATTTTATTTCATGTACTTAGAAAAAGGTTATGTGATGTGGTATCTTGTTGTCAATGCTTTACTTCCTCTCTCATTGTTTCTATATTTCACCCATTGTGGTGTAAAATTGATCTTAACTTCTACAGCTATTCTTGTCCATTTTGGGACACTTCCTGTAACAATACTGTCCAACAGTGGAACAATAATTCAGCCTCTATTGAATGCAGACATCGCAGACATGGCAAAAACATAGCCGGGCAAGTGGGCTCCAGTCTCCATCAACAACTACCAATCATGGGACATTCTACTTACTCAACAAAAGGGAAGTCTTTGTAGTGCTTTCTTAACTGAACTGAGAGTAAATCGGTCCATTTTTCATTCTGGCTAGATCAAATTACAGTCTCCATCACAATCCCATGAGGTCATTCAAATATGGACTTGAATAAACAACAAGTCAAACAACATATCTCAGTAAGCTAATCAAAGTTCTGTCCCATCTCAGAGAGATGAATTTGGTTAAAACTTTTCCAGTATTTGCTTAAAACCTTTCTGTTCAAGTAAGCAGAGCGTATAATGAAACAATTTCAGGTTAGGAATAAAGCACCGTTGCACCATTTTAAAATACTCTCAGCCAGTTCTGAAGGCTCTCTGTTAATATTTGCTCCTTTGTGACTCAGTAGGGATTATTATGTATATTGCAGCAAAAATGTCCATCCAGACGTGGAAAACACACATATGGTCGACATTAAAAGGCAGTATAGATCAAATTTAGCAAGACTCAACACTGGCTGACTCAACTTGAATTGTCATTGCGGGTATTTTCCACACAGCGACCTGTGTCTGCCCCTAGTTCCACCCACCCTAAAGTGCAGCCATCCTGTCCAGCCATGTTCTGTCCTTTCTTTTCCAGAGTCAATAGAGCACAAATAGCGCAACTTCCTACAATTCCAGCACCTCAAAATGTCCTTGACATCATCCCTAGCTGGGGGGCAGAATAACTCCTCTGTGACTATCCGCTTGTTTGGTCTGGATGGGATAGAAACTGGCCAGGAGACTCTATAGATCCACAGAGACAGACTAAACTGAGTAGCCCTGAGAACTGGATCGATGGGCCAAAGCTCTGCAGACACACTTCAGCACCACTCCCTGCTGTATTCATGTGTGCGAAATGGTGTAAAGACATTAAGACAAACGATGAATGAAAAGTGCACAAAGGTCCATACTGACTTATAATGCGCACAGTTTGCCGTTTGGATTTCCTTACGATTTCAACTGACAGAGAGAAGAAAAATGCACCTGACACAACTGGATGGTCTGACTACCAATCAGAAGTATTTTGTTGTGTTTCTCAATATTCTTATCTGTTCTTGTGGATTTAAGAATATTATCATTCACTAACGAAGCACTGTTCCAGTTGTAAGTATGCATCTGACCAACAGTCCAAATGCCCAATGTGTTCTTATCTCACCATTTTATCAAGAACGCAACTGGGGGGTAACTGGACTAGAGGAATCCAGATATCCCAGAATACATTTCATGAGTGTAATCAGTACTGCTGTTCCAAATTACCAGCTGATCACTAGCTGTCCACCAGTCCTCAAGGGTCTATACTTCATGTCAAGTGAACTACCAGATATACAAGTCTGAAATTCTGATATTGATAAGTACTCACAATCATCATCATCACAATATGTCATTAGTGTAACAACCAAAGGATGCAGAGAAATGTCTAAATAAAATACAGACAATTGACTGTAAAACACAAATGTCCATCTCATGGTGGCAGTAAAGAATATCTGTTTATGATTCATACCAACAGGAGCTTGATGATCTATCAAAACTCATAGCAATCTATTCAGTACTGGGTTATATGTTTCAATCTGAACCAAAGTGGTGGACTGAATGTCATTGACTGACCAAAAGACAGACCAGAGACACACTTCCATCATGACTAAAACTCAAAAGAAGGTATAAGTGTAGTTTTCTGTGCATGCACACATATTGCAGTGATTATGGGTGATAACTGTGATTTAATTTTGAGACTAACTCAGCTACATTCATGCTAACCATAACCAAAATCAGAAAGTGTATCACACATAGCTGCACGTGCACACATTACCCATAAACGCAGAGGATTTCCATGACTCCATCCCGCACACCCAGTTCAGCCATATTGGATGACTTCCATTGCGTTCATAATCACAGTTCATCAGAAGTCCTCGCACTGAATCACACAATAAATCTACTGACTCATGACCTCACTTACACAAACTCTAAAACCGCAAAATACAGCAAGAGTACCAAAGAGTACACCAGGGACCCTGCTAACTGTTCAGGACAAGCGCAATATTCACAAAATTTACTGGTCGTTTGTCAAACTTATTGACCATCTCAGATGATATTCGGTTTCATAATATGACTTTTTTATGACTTTTATTTTGGTCAGTGTGATTAAAACATCCATTGAGGATAAATATTTAGAAGTCCTTTTGACCTGTGTGAAAGAGGTTCAAGCAAATAAGTAAGTAAGACAACTAAGTAAGATACATGAAAATTATACTCTGGCTGATTAAATTCTAATTGCTGTTGTGCCATTGCCACCGTGCATTATTTTCATGCCTGTTACTAATGATCCCTTAACCTATCAGCTTTTGATATCTGGCACCAAAAACACACAGAAATACAAAGATTTTTAAGCGTCTCCCATGTGGCTACCTAAAGGTTATTTGGTGTCCCTGTTTCTCCAACTTGAAAAGTGTTAGTACTCAAGCAGGCTTTGTGTACACAGCTGGGGAGTCCATTTTCCTTTTCACCCTGGCCCTCCCACTCTGTCACCCCCTCTTACCCGGTGTCTGCTTCTCTACCTTGTTACATTTCCCATCAGGAAATGTCCACGAGCAGTCATTTAGCCATTTTTGTAGCGATGTTGTTGCGGGGAGGGGTATGTACCGCCAGACGTTCTAAAGCCCCCTAAACAATACCCAGGAATTTCATAAATTATGGGGACAGAGATAAAGGCTCAGGGTGTACATATATATATATATACATACACACAAGTGGCTGAGACAAACTGAGTGCAATTACAGGCCTTTCTCTACCCTAACAGCAGGGGGGAAGGAAGGCGCAGAGAAGGGGAACATGGAAGGCAAGGGTCAGTGGAAGGTAAGATTGTTGACAGAACACATCTGAAGCTTTATTCTCCTTTTCTAAGAAGGTGAATTTAGGTGAGCAGAAAGAAATTAAGCATAGCTATTAATTCAGACATTCTTTAATCTGTCAGAGTACTTCACCGCCTACCTCCAACACCCTGCCATCACTCGCCACCACACACATACCTCGGGCTACTGTTCAAAGAGCAAGAGACGGACACCCACTGTCTGTCTGAGGCTATGAGGTCACCCTCGTTAGAAGAGCCTGTAAAGTAATGAATTAAGGGAGTGTCTGTACTGATAGCAACAGCACCCACATAGGCGACATCAAAGCCTTCCTGGTTTCGATATCTTTTATTGACATTAGAGTACATGTGTGGGAGGGGGTTGATAAAAGGCTGATTCACACCACAGTAACCCAATCCCAGTCTGTTTGGTGTCCATCTCCCTGCAATGCTGACTCTAAAGTAAGAATAACAACTGAAGCAGTCAAATGGTCACATACAGTAGGTTGTGTCAATGTCTTACTTTACTATCACCTAAACATATATTTGGAAGTGAAACCAAAAGTTTGCATGGACATTGCCATATTAAAAGTACATTAAAGTGGAAGCCCATATTAAGTAAAATCTCAATATCAGGAAGTTCCTCAGCAATACCAAAAACACCTGTAAAGTTAGCAATTCTGCTTGCCATCCATTTTAATTCAGAGGTAGGAATGAGATTTATAAAGTGATTTGCAACTCATACTCTGTTCATCCCCTCTACATTAATCCGTAAACCACATGTATCAGCTATGAAGCTGGTGAGTAAAATGGTTTTATAGGAATTAAATAAAAAGCACAAATGTAAGGCCGACGTTGATTAAAAATGCCAAAGAGCCTCTTTCATTTCTATGCAAACTGAGCACAATGGAACAAAATTATAAACCTAAGAATGAGGATCTCTTACCTCTCTCGCACTGCGGGCCAGTGAAACCATAGACACAGGCACATCTGTTGGGGCCGATGCAGCGCCCACCGTTCTGGCAACCATTCTCACAAACAGCTAATGGAAACAAAGAAAAAAATGTGATTCACTTCATACATTTTGTCAAACACACAAAGCTTGAAATGATAAATACAACACAAACATATTGTTGTATGTACAAGTGCAATTGGTTTATAAAACGTTGGTTCCTTAAAATTTCCCAAACATATGGTATTTCAGCTGTAGACTCCAGTGGTCCAAAGACAAAATTATCAAAGCAGAATGTTTAGGAGACTGTTCTTGAAAACTTTTAGTCTTTAACTACAATAGCCCCTGTATCCTAACAGGTGGCACATAAAAAATCTGCATACATGCATAGCACATCCACCCTGACTCCACATCAGGCTGTACTCACGCTGTCCACAGTGACTGCCTGTGTATCCCTTGGGGCAGGAGCAGGAGTCCTCTGCACAGCTGCCTCCATTCATACACCTGACATTACAGGAGTGCACTGAAAGTCAGAGGAAAGATATCTTTTATTTTATTTAATTATTACCCATCAAATGTATTTCAGGAGTGGTGTTGAATGAATATGGTCGTTTTATTCCATAAGAGGCTACTTCTACTTCCACCAGGTTTGCACAACTTGGATGATTTGGAAGCTTTAGATTGACAGACAAGTCTCAAAACTCCCCTCACAAAACCAAAGCTAATCAAACGGACTTGCTTTAGGGAATCGGATGAACCAGCTGTATGCTACAGTCAGTCAGGAATTCGCTGCGAGGAATAGTGGGTGAGGGTGCTACGTGAGAAACAGAGGGAAGACAAGTGGGGTACAACGGACAAAACAATCTAAACATAGTCGAGTCAACAGTGGAGTGAGGCAAGAAAAAGAAAAAGTAACTAATAAACAGAAATGTGCTGTAGTGGTATAAGCACTTGAATGTGAAGTAAAACCTCAAGGCTGGAAGGCTGCTCAGCCTTAGTGAGGTTTCCCTGCATCCTCTTTATGTCTTTCATTGCAGTTCAAGTGGGCATTTTATTGTCCTTAAGTCTCCAAAGTACTCTTTAGCTTATACCTTTCTTCCTTCCTTTGCTTTTCCCTATAATCTCAGTGCCTTTCATGCTTTTCTGTCTATATTTTAACCACAAGTTCAGCATTCATTTCCTTTCCTCTATCTGCCTCCCTCTCCGTCTGCCTGTTTGTGTGTCTTTCTCTCTTCAACATTTCTGGCATGTAGAGCTCTAAAACAGAGGGGAAATGACTGAGCTTCCTCGTAGCTGAGTTTGTCTAATGAGACTTTTTGAGTTTGCACACTTGCCAACAGGAGGTATTTTAGCCACTATAATCCACCCACTTAGTTTGACTCTACCAAAACACACTAAATAGGAGTTGTGTAAGTCATGATGAATGAATCTAGCTTTTCATTGTGATCACCCCATGCCTGTCTTACTGGAAGCTCACACAGGACAGACTTCAGCTGCATGAGTCAGAGCACAATAGAAATTGATCTTGAAAGTGGGCGAAATTCACAAAACTGATCAACAAGGCTTTCATTTGTTCCATAGATTTAATGCATCTGGACGTCTAGCAGGCATTCCAGTTAAGTTTCTCACAAGCAGTTCTTGGCAGCCTCCATGTACAGAATTGGCAGAAACTACATTTGTCTGGATTGTGCCTCATGGCAACATATGGTGATAAATTAAAGCAAATTCTTTGAGACTAGGTTAGTGTACTAGTGTGCTGTCTCTTTTTTTCATTTCTTCTTCACTCTCACGGAAATGGGTCAGGGTTTCCTCTCAGGTCTTAAACTTCATTCAAGAAATGTGGTTATGCAGTGCTGATTCTCTTTCTTCACTTAAGATCAAGAGTAGGAGATATGACGTGAATGATGATTGAAATGAGTGATTACAGTTTTCCCTGACCATGGAAAATATAACTGGAAATAAAAGTGATCCACGGTGTCGCAACTAAGACTAAGCTGAGTGGACCTTAGGTAAACCTTCTGCACAAAACAATAGTTTATGTAGGTCAAGGAAGCATGGGGGAATACTTGGCTAGAGGTAAGAGACATGCATCAGTCTGCCTACTAGAGACTGATGAAACAGGTGACTGTAAAGATGGAGAGACGGAGGTAAGAGTAACATTTTCCATGTCGTGTGTTTTCTCTGTAATTGGAACAAGTTGGGAAATTGAGAAGACAAAGGAAACGGGCACATTTGGACGCAGAAGGAGATGATCTCACTGGATAACTTCCCCTCTTAAGCCCCTCCTCATGGCACCCCATCTCCTGCAGGTGGAGAGATGGTTTGGCCCAATGACCCGTGCCTTGAAAGCTGCGTGTGCAGAGTAACTTGGTGAGGGGGATGTGCATGTGTGCCTGTGTGTCATCCAGACGTTGAGCAAAAGGGGTTAGCGTTGCGCCAGCACAATGCACCTCTATTTTCTGGTTGTGTCGTCGGTGAGCTGCTCACATCTGGGTGTTTTTTACGAGAGGCTGCGAAACACAGGAAGTCCCGGCTTGTGTGTGAATGCGTGTGTGTGCGTGTCGACGCATGTGGGTCTGATGGAAAACTGAGGAGCTTTATAGCAGTGTTTTGTCGTGATTCACTCCAGGGATTGGTGACAAGTCAGCCACAGTTTCAGTAAGGATAGAAGATGTGGTGAAACTCAAAGCTATGTAAGAGTCTGTCAGAACAGGCTGAGGTCCAAGTGCAAAAATATCCATTCTAGGAAACTCCGCCTTGTTTTCAGTCAACTCTATACCTCACACACATCATCAGTTCTCTGGGTAAATTAGAGCAGCTCATTTGGTTAACTTGCTTGCTCAAACCTCCAATCTAACAGGGCAGAGCTTGGCTTTACGGTCAAGATGGACTGTCGAAGCAGCATGGTTTCTAATTAAAAAGCCCCCCTCTGTTTTCCCATGGCTTCCTGCTGCTCCCTACTGCTACTAGTCAATTGCCAATGGAAGGCTGTCAGTCTGAAGACAGCTGTTTCTCAGCACTAGGGCGAGAACATCCCTGCTAATGATTTCATAATTATGGTTATGGGAAGACAAGGTTATAAAGACAACCCTATACGATCGCCAGCACATCTGCTCTGCCTTAAACACTCGCGGGTTTATTACAAGGCTGACTTTGCAGCATGAACCTTCGTTGTCTGGGAAGTGACAAGACATCTCCAGGTTTTTAGTAAATGTGACTCATACAGTTATAGATTCACCTTGGCTTTAGAGAGACTCTTCTTTTTCTGGAAATGCACACATTTCTGCCAGGCCTTTCATAGAAACATGACCTTGTATTGTTCAAATTCCAGGAAAAGTCATTAAAGAAAAAAAAGAAGACAGCCAATCATCAGCATGGACACACCAATCATCAGAGCCATGTGGATTACATGAAGTAAGTCACCAATGTGTTGCTGATTTATTTAAACCTCTGCATTCCACAGGCAAGATGTGAGACATGAAGATGCTATCTATAACCAAGCAAACCAGGGTGCTAGAATCAGCCTGTATAATTAAGGAAATTGGTGTTTCAAAATGGATCTCCATAGAGCTGCAATTTGTTTCCAACTGCACTGAATTATCCTGTTAAATTGTGGACTCTTGCCAACAGCTGAATTAAGGATTTAGCACATTTAGGGAGACAAGCTCTACAACGAGAGTATTTGGCTTTTCTTGACAAGACCTAAAGCTTCTGGGACCGATAATGTTGTAAAAACAGTTTTCAACTTAGTCATTAGTTAAACACACATTTGGGTATAAGGGAATTCAATCCAAAACTAAGCTTTATAACCAAATATTATTGAATCAAAGGCAATTGAAAAGAGGGAAGAACTCTATAAGGGAAGAGAAATACTTGTTATAATAGATGAAGAGTAATGACCAAATAATGTGGCCTCTGTGGTCTCGCAGGGTCATCCAATAGCAGTTTCCTTACTCACAGGGCTTCACTTTATCTTAGGTCGTAAAGCTGTTTGACCCCTGACATTAAAACTGTCAGAGAGGCCAGAGGAATGTCTTGTGCAATAATACACTCTTAGCGATCCATTTTAACAACTTCCCCAGCAACTAATAATAGAACATTAAAGTTGTCTCCGAATAAACTTATCACACAATATCTCAGTAGCTTCTTTTCTTTCTTCTCCACTTTCTGAAAACCTGAATCAATCAGTTTAGGACAACTGAGAGTGAATTAACGTGACAGTCAATTCAGTCCAGCTCTGCAAATCTCTCGCTCTAATTTATCACTTTACTTTCTCAGGCCATTCCTGCTCCTAAGGATCATGACTCCATAGCTCAGTAGGATATCTGTGCACGTCCGGCCATACAGGTCAGGGGAAATTTTTCTTCTCCCCACCCTCTGTGTTTTCTGCTAAGGAATAGGCCCTTACTCACGGCTGGAACAGATCCTGTTTTACACCTCTGGGTCACAGCCAAATGATGCTCGCTGTGCATGTGTTAGCTACATCTGTCTGTTTGAATTTAAGTGTGTGTGTCCATGTAAGTGTCTCGCGGCGTGTACAGTACATCGCAAGTAAAACTGTGTGTGTTAGTGGACTTAATGGAATGTGAGCATGTGTAAAGGGTCTGGCAGGGACCAGGCGTGACTGACGAGCTGACTTTGTCCTGCTAAAGCAGCGAAGCTGAACACATTGAACAAACTGCGATGCACAATGCACATGCTCTCAGAGTGGCATTTAACAGCATGTCCTTTTGCATATTAACTTCATACTTGAACCCTGCACACCCTGCAGTAATCTCGCAAAACGTGATTTGACACACTCTGCATGTGCAGTAAAACACTTTGCTCCACTCCAAACACACACATCCTGAGTGGTCTGTAACTAAGCCCAGTAGACTGATCTGGGGCTGCCAGACTCTCTCCTTTAATCCTGACAAACCCTGTGACCTGTGCTTTGGCACAGGCCTTGGACTCTATACATTGCTATTAAACTGGATAATATTCTGGATCCCACAAGGGAAAGGTGGGACCAATGCATTTGACAACTGAAGGGAGGTACTGCACAGTGTAACTGACTACAGCAGAATCAAACTGTAAAAGGAAGTAGCGCTCTAAGCCACTCAGCGGAATAAAGGGAATTTACTACAACAGTGATATATTAGATTATTGGACCAGAGTACAAAAGGAATCAGATAAGGTCATCAATGGGCCAAACATGCTGTTTCTGTTGTATACACATTCAGAAAAGAGTATATTGTGTTTTGAGTCTTTGTATATTTTTTTGCTTTGGATTTTTGAAAGAGTTAGAGAATGTGTTAGAAGAGATTGAACCAACCTTTTGAAGTAGTTAGTTTGGCCTTATTTTCTAGGAACAGCCAAGAGTCCAGGTATTTACTGTTTCCAGCTAATTAGATGTGCTGGTAGTCACCTTGTAACCCACTGACAGAGCCAGGTCTGTCGTTTCCTCATGTAGTCAGACATATCACCCTCTCAGCCAGTGAACAAGTCCATTTTCCCAAACATCAACATGCTAAAATATCTTTGTTTCAAAATATAATATTCTAATCACAAAAGACAGACAGTGCTGTTTTAGAAGTTGCAACCCGAAATTGTTGATGATCAATCAATTATTGTCCTTGAAATGGATCAGCCCATGCTAAATAGTTATTCCCTTGTCCGTTGTCATCTTATGAAGGGGTTTGATGTGTGCGTGATGAGTGGCACTACTGACCTCCTCCTGCTCCACAGCTGGGAGAGAGCTGGCCATTCGCACAGGTACACATGTTGGGTCTTGAACAGAAGCCATCGCCGCATGAGTTCCTGCAAATCGCTGGGAAGAGGAAGGGGAAGAAGCCGAAAGTGAATTTAATTGGTCCCTTTATTTTTCCTAGTCTTCAACCATACATTATCACATGCACAGATTTATCATATTTGTTATCTTCTCGCTGAGCTTTGTGTTATTGCAGAGGATTTAAGGACGGAGGAACTCACGAACAATACACTGGTTCCCTCCTGGCAGTGTCTTCCAGCCTGGACAGCAGTAGGAATGGAAGCGAGAGCCACACACATTGGGTCTGACAAAAAGAAAGAACAAACAAACTCACTACTCACCCAGACCTCCCAAACATATTCTGCTGCAATCCAAAAACAAATACACAAAGTTCTGAATTATTTTCTGAGCTGTACAAGGCCTGCATGGTCTCTGCTTTGAGAGTAAACAAAACAAACTTTGATACAAAGCCTGATGGATAGACGTCTTTTCAGACAAGGGAGGAGGGAGGGAAATTGCAAGGGGCCTAAAACATAAGGAGTAGCATTTTGTTGCTTTCAATGCAAACTTTGAAGAAGAACAGGATGTGTAAAGTCCTCCTTTCCTTCAGATTTCATGCCTGACTGTGCTATTTTCTGGCAAATTTCCAGCCCTGCTCCATGTTGTCGGGCTCAGTCAACTCTTATTCTTACTGGTGGAGAGGCAGCAGAACACTTTGACCTGCCTGACAGATGTAAGAGTCATCACAGATTACGGAGAGCTCGGCTGGCCTGACAGGTTAGCCACAAAGTTTTCCTCTGAGGAAATGGCAAAACCACATCTAGAGATGACTGACTCTGCTCTCACACGCACAAATACACACAGAAACCTACAGTGGGTTTACAAGATAATGTGAAGGAACAGTTTGTTATTTCGTCATCCATAGATGAGAATGACACACCTGCCTATAACTATGATTCTTTTGGATACTGTGTCATTACAAAAGCATTTACTCTCAGGAAATGAGCGTGAGATATGCCATGCAGTTTAAAGTTTTTAAGCAAACTGACATGATTCCAACTTTGCGGCTAAATAATGATATCCTTAGTGACCTTTCAGACCATATAATGAGGGGTTTTGTGGTCGTCTGTGTTGGTGGTTAGTTGTTTGCATTTGCTGATGGCATGACTAAGAATTAAGGGACCACAGCATGGTAAATTGGGATAAAGCTTGATCCAGATGCACATATTAAAGTCATTTTGGATCACATCTCTTAAGTCTAGACTATTTCTGCCCCCACAAAATAATTCATTATGTCTCTTCTGGTTAGAAACTGTTTTTAGTAACAGTAGATTACCCAGTTTTGATGCTGACCAAGGACTAGTAAATTTAGTATTATCAAAAAAGCATCTGCCAAAGCAAAAGCTGAGATATTCTAACTTTTAGTCGCCAGATGTAACAGTTGAATCCTATATTTCCCAAGTGCAGATTTCATCTGACCTTGCCTTTTAAATGTCTGACTGTTTTAAATTCCATGTATCATTTCTGTTATATAGTTTAATGCTGAAGTTGAGTTGTTTTTTTAAACTTTGCCAAGCTATCTTCACAGCTCTGGGAAGTTTTAAAGCTGTTTTCTGACTATGCATAGGGAACGATGACATGTTCATGATACAGTTGTATACTCAATATGGGCTTAAAGTGCAGAGCTGTCTCAACTGTAATTTTAGGGTATTTACATACAAATTGGACAAAAGGTCCAAGAATTGCAGCTCTTTGATATGAAGGTGTCTCTTTTACAAAAGCTATTACATTGGATGCAGGGGCCATTCCCTCATCCATCCTTCATTATTTAAGCAGGTACAAGATCTGGAGTTGATTTCAGGTGTGGCATTTGCATTTAGAAGCTGTTGCTGTGAACCCACAATATTAGGTCAAAGGAGATATCAGTGAAAGTTCAACAGACCATTCATCTAAAAGAAGAAATCCGAGGGACAGCATAAATATTAGGAGTGGCCAAATCAACATTCTGAGAAAAGAAAGGCACACTGGTGACCTCTGGAACTCAAAAAGGCCTGGATGTTCATAGAAGACAGTGGTAGGATTCTTTCCACTGTAAGAAAAACCCTTTAGAATAACAAATAGAGAAGATTTCATGAGAGTAAATACAGAGGATTCACCACAAGGCACAAACCATCAATCAGCCTCAAAAATTAGGGCCAAAGGCCAGATTACACTTTCCCAAAAAAAACTTCTGAAGAAGCCAGCCCAGTACTAAGACAGCATTCTTTGGACTGATGAGACGAAGATCAAAATGTGCCAGAATGATGGGAAGAAGAAAGTATGCAGAAGGCTTGGAACAGGTCATGATCCAAAGCACACCACATCTTCTGTAAAACAGAATAAATTCTAAAGCGTATAGGGATACACATTGTGCTCAAATTCAGCTAATGCGCCTGAATGTATTAGATGTTGCTTCACAATGACTCAAAACATACAGCAGAAGCAACCTCAGGTGTTTTTTTATTTTAAGGTTAAGAAGTGTAATGGCCTAGTCATTCAGCAGATCTCAACTCGGTCGAGCTGCATTTCACTTACTTAAGACAAATTTAGTGCAGGAAACCTAACAAATAAGCAACAACTGAAGACAGCTGCAGTAAAGGCCTGGAAAAGCATCACAACACAGGAAACCCAGTGTTTGGTGATGTCCATGGGTTCCAGACTTCTGGCAGTAAAATAAGGAGACTTTGTATAAAAATGGTTGTACCAACGATTCATAGGATATTTTTGTTCAACCCCTGAAAGTCTGCACTTCAACTGCATCTTAGTTGTTTAATTATATGGTAGCATATAGAGAACAAATCAAGAAGATTGTGTCACTGTCCAAATATATATGAGCCTAACTGTACAGCTAAAGTGGTGAAAAGTCAAGATGACGCCATTTGTAGTCTTAAGCTAAATATAATTCAACTGGAAGGCTTTAGCTTGGACAGGCAGTCAAAACCAAGAGATTAAAGGTCCTCATTTGGAAATGAAGTGTGTTGATCTTGAGTTGCTACTGTGTGAAACAGATGACCTTCCTCCCCTCCTCATGAGACAGCATCCGTAGTAACCCCGGGCTGTCACCAGGGAGATGACAGCTGGGGTTTGAGTCTCTCATGGATGGAGACCAAAGCACACCTCCAACCACATTACCAGATGGCACGGGTGGGGGGCAGAGAAACAGACAAACAGGTGGGAAGACAGACAACACAAGATATTTATGTATGAAGAATTTGTGCACAAAGACAGAAAATAAAAAGAAAAAAAGGGGTGAAAATGGAAGACGTGAATCCTTCCATGAATTACTTTGGGGACATTTGCAGACATTTAAGATGTGATATTCAAAAGTGTGAAAAGAGTGAGAGGAATGTCGACTTAGAAGGGGGAAGGCTGAGTGGTGGGAAAGGAACAGGGGATCAGTGGGAGAGAAAGCAAAACAAGTTTATGTTGAGAAGAGGAGGAAGCAGGAGGAGGAGTGGGAGCGGAAAACCAAGATATGGAAACGAGGCAGAGAGCGACGTGAGCACGGGAAGGCAAGACCCTTGGTGGGGGTTGAATTTCTGGGCTAAACACACAAACCAAACAGTCTTCGAAAAACGTTTAGAAATTGATAAAGCCAGACATAAGCATTCCAACATTTAATGAACAGTCGACCAAAGTTCCTCCCTGATCTATTTCTCCATAGCGCGTTGAAGATTCTCCACCATTACAGACCTGGGGGATGTGAATATATTAAAGATTATAAGGGTCTGACCCTGGGGTGAGAAACTTAGGTTTGTTATTCTTCTATTTTTTCTCTCTCCTGTCAGTGCCTGGTCTCACAGGCTTCAGCGGCAAAAGTGAAGCAGAACACAATGAGAAACAGCCCTAAAAAAGTAGTTTAGCTCTAAGGCTTTTCCTCCATATATGAAATGTCCTACTGTTCAGAGGGCTTAATCTAATGGAGATTAACTCGTCTGTGGTCATGTTGCTGCCTTTGAAGTTGCATCTCAACCTGTGGATCGCTTGATGTTGAGTGTCATTAATAGTAATGAAAGGAGAATGGCTCCCATTTCAACAAAGAGGAATATGTGGAATGAATGACACTGTAATCAGAGGTCAAAGTTGAATGGGAAGGCACTTTCGTAGAGATCTACACAAGGAGGCCAAATAACCATAAGAACCATAAAAATTTAAAACCACATTTACATACTACATCACAACATGTCAAACTTGTAATTTTACACTCAAAACCACAACAGTCTGATGTTGCTGAATTCGACAAAAAGGAAATCCTTCTAATGCACTTTTTTTTTACTGTCTGCTGTTTTTAGAACAGAATTCATCAGAGCCAAGTGACTCCATAATGAAAAAAAACAAAAACAAAAAAACCTTTGAGCTTCGCTTTTAAACTAGTCTTTTTTTAAAAAGGATTTAGACCAGATTAGAAACTGCAAAATAAACAAATTATATGGCTATAGCCTGAGGGCCTTCTTCAAACAGGAATCCATGCGGTCAAAGGTTAAGGCAGTTTAGAGCAGCCAGTCTCCGCTGGCCTACAAGGAAGGGCACTGCCGGCCAGGCATGGAAAATGACTACAGACAGTCTGTTTCCATAAAGACACTGACCAGAAGTTCACAGTTGCCAGGGCTCAGGGTCAGGTGTCTGTGTCCATGTATGTGTGTGTTTCAGTGTACTGGTCATAGGTCAAAGGTCATCTGTGTGGTATATGACCTGCCTGGGGAAAACTCTTACACATTACGGCTTCTAGCAACACCTGGGCCTGTAACTCTCCTATCAGATCTTGGGGCAGGATGATATGGGAATGTAGGATACAGAAAATCCAAAGATAGATCCAATAGTAGATGGAGATGAGGGGAATTGATCAAGTTTTGGTTTTGAGTTTGTATTCAAGTCAGCATTAACACGTATGGATGGAATAATGTCTACACGTATGAAAAGTGCTCAAAATATTGGTTTTCATGCCCTGTAAAGGTTCAGTTCAAAGTAGATGAACAAAGCAATGGAGGAAAAAACAAAGGACGGAATTTATGGGATGGGAAGTCAAAACATTAGGAAATAATCTTATGATCAAATGAATATATCCACATTTACAAACATCTCATTGGACTAATGGGATGTTTTAAATGTAGCTGAGTATTAAATTTCAGTGTCACAAAGTATTGGAGAAAATAATTTTTTTACAAATGTGAAGAAAGAGAAGTGGAAAATTTGATAATCGTGGTACAAGTATTGTTTTCATAAGCCATATCATTAAAGATTTGAAGCTTAAATTGAGGTGGGATTGAAAGCACAGTTAAAGCAGAAGTTAAAATGTTGGTGATGTAGAGTGCTGTAGTTTATGCAATGACTATTCCAACTGACAGGAGATTAAGTTATATAGCACAGTAATATACACTGTGGTATACCACACAGACCCCCAAGGGAAAATCTGTTTATTCTTCCATCAAAATAAAAATAAATGTCTGTCTCATGATTTATGGCAAAGATAAAATTGTTTGTGATCAGTGAACATGTTAGTTCACAGAAATGCGATCATAAAACAAATAGATTTTTGCACATAAATAAGCTCAGTTAATGTCTGTGAATGTGTATGTTTTGTTACTTTGAGAAGTAAACTGATGGCTGAATGTTTCATACAGTCTGACATTATGTAGAAACCACATTTATCACAGACCACATGCCAATCAGCTGTCCCAGATAATCCCATCTTTACACCTCACTCACGCACAGGTGTGTCAGCAAAATGCAGACACACAAAAAGCTAAAACGCACATAAAACAAACTGGCAAATGCTAACTCATACCAAATCTAATTTCTTCTCAAGGTTTTTTTGTGGGTCTTCCTTCCCTCTGTGCTCAAAACACACAAATCTTGAACGCTTAAATTTCTAATTAGACATATGCCAACGTAGGCTATAAATACAGGACCCTGTCCAGGCCATCAGGGTGGTATTGACATTATCCTGGAAAGAACTGGAGTGACTAAATATAAGTTTCTGCTTTGGGGCTGACTGTCTGCCAAGTTTGCCAACATCCAAGAGCTGGGAAAAGCTAGGGAAAGTGGGCAAGTTCGGCAAGTTAATAAAGTGGACATCTGCAAGAAAATAAGAACCTGGCAGGATTTTCAAATCAAAAATACAAGGGCACTTTTTTAAAGTAAAAAATGTCTGTGAATGTGTATGTTGTGTATGTCTGTGAATGTGAATGTGTATGATCTCCTTTGGTTGTCAAGTCACTAGAAGGAATAAGAGAGGAATAAAATAGATGTCTGCCTTTGCCTCACACTTTCCCCCATCTTGTTCTACCAACCAGATAGTCAATCAGGGGCCAGGCAGTCAACCAGGCGGCTGTGGTCTGATCAGATACTGCCCTTGAGTGGACTGATGCCAGGCTGCAGTGTGCTGTGAGAGCCAATAAATCATAGTCAGTCAGCATCAGACCCAACGCTACTAGAGACAGACCAGGGGATATGGAGCTGTAGCCAGCAAATAAACAGTGCGCCACGGCCCAAGGCCAGTGTAATGACCATCATTAAACGAATGCAGCGTTTACTTCTCCCACGCATTCAATCTGTGAAACCCCTACTGAGTAAATGACTGCGCTGTGATTGGTGCAAAGGCACAAGGGTGGGTTTGCACATATTATAGTGAGCTTGGTTGAATGAGTCTTAATAAAATTCAACAATTCACTGTGTAAGAAACATTAGTCCCACAATACACAAAGCATTACAAACAGCCAAAACACTTACACATGACAAATGTGATTTCTTCACACTCAAGGCTTTACTCCAAAGCTGGTTGGATGCAACAGACCCAATTGTAGACTAATTTTACCCAATCCCAGATGAGCCAACAACTATAAAACAGTAAGTGAAAGTTAATTTATCGCATTAGGGCTATTTGTTTTAGCCAGACTGCCAATTCAAGGGAGGTAGTTTCAAAATAACTCAAGTGACAGCTACTAGACAACACCTAGAAATCCCACCAAACAAATCGAAAAGATTTTTTCACACGCTTGAAGTGGCTCAAAGCCCGGCATGCAAACACAGCTTATTAACCTCAGTTGTGATTCAATGACGTTGCAAGACCTTGTCACCTTACTTTAGTACACAAAACAATTGTTGCATGAGCATTTCATTCCCAATACTGTAGCGCTTCCAAAACTTAACAATGTAATGGGAAAAGTCTGCAGGCTTTTGTTACTTGTTCTCATGAAACCACATACTATTTGATGGAAATAATATGCTATTGTGCAAGGTTCCCTGGTGGATTGACTCTCTTCTCTGGCTGTTCACTGCCTGTTGGACAAAGTGTGAATGTGAATTATTTCTAAGTCAGTCATATATTTCATGGTTTGAGTTCAATGTCAATGTCAGTTTGCTCAGTGAAAACTTGGTGTCGGACAGGATGGCCCTTTGACAGTGGCTATAAACAGAATGATTAGAGCTGTTAAAGGATGCTCAAACTTTGGTTTAAAACATCTCTTTTAAAATATAAATGCACAGGGACAGCATTTTTTTTAATTTAATGTGGCGAAATGCCTTTCATGTTAACCAGAATGAGTAACAGGGCAGAGTATGGCTCTATGAGCGGCATCCTCCACTGCTAATAAGCCACAACTGAGTAAAATTCTCTGTGTTTAGTTCTGTCTTCCACAAACTTTCCTCACATTTTCTTCTTCATTGCTTTTCTCACTTCCTCACGTGCTCTTTGTTTTTCATACCTTTCCTGTCTTCTGTTATTCCTTCGGCCTCTTTGTCACCTACAGCAGTGAAACAAATGCCCCTTTTCATACCCCCCTCGGGTGATACGAATACCTCATTTCCTGTGGCTTGGCACTGGGGGAAACCATAAGCTGGGACAGATGGGAGAATGATTGGAATAACTGATGCAGACACTGAAAACGGGCTCCAACAAAACATTCTTTGTTTTTCAAGAAGAGGCGAAATATACAATGAAAACTCTTTTTCTCCACTGAGATATATTTCACACCCTGACTCACGGTGTTTAGGTAACAAAGTGAAAAAGTTGGGCTGCAGAAGAGAGAGGGAACAGAAGGCCAGGAGAGGGGGGGGTTGCAGCTGGTGAGAGGTGATATGTTTCCTATAGTTCATTTCACTGGATTCTCCCTACACGAAGACAAATAAACAACACCTTTAAAAACACACATAAGCATGCATATGATGTATACCTCACCACTCCACATCTATTTCCCCACTGGCTGCGTCAACATGAAACACCAGGGCCTGCAACCCCCCCACAGAAGTCCTGAACCACTTGAGTCCAGCTTAACTAATACACTCTGGGGAATGTGGGTCATGCTTTTCATTCATCATCCCCTCATGAGATGTAGAGAAAGACACATTTTTTTCCCTTTTCCCATGAAAACGTCAATTTTCTGTAAATACACAAGGAGATTTCACTGTGTCAAGCAGCCTGTTAAGGTCGAACATGTGCTGTTATTGAGAAAACAATGTGGTAGTATTCAGCAGCATAATTTGGTATAAGGAGAGTTTGGCCTTGGCCCAGAAAGCACATGAGTTGAAAGAGAGCTGCCAGGAAAGCAAAGGAAAGGCATTTATATTTCTAACCTTCTCCAGATACAGCTACAAAGGTTGTTTAGGTAATGTGAATTGTTTAGGATTTTCTCCAACAAATCAGATTCAGTGCACTTTTCGTTTTCATACATATGAAAGCCTGTACAGTACAAAATGAATAAAAGTAATGAACAGAGAGTAACATAGACAGATTCTCACCCTCTCAGTGTCTCCTGACCACGGCGACGAACACGTTGTGCCTCTCTCTGGTCCACAGTACCGGTGAAGCGGCTAGTTTGGAACGGTCCATTCCCAGTTTGAACACAAGCCACGTGAACCGCCCCAAGACACACCGCCACCCATCCCAGCAGCACCTGAGCCAGCTTCCCTGATCCCATTGATCGGCCTCGCTGTCCCTCCGACCGAATCACTCCCTTTCTTCTGCTCACTCTCTAAATCTCTGTTCACCTTATGGACCCAGACTGAGCAGCAGGATCTAGACTTGGATCCAGACCAAGTCCCGGTGTGCACTCCTGAGTATGGGCTAGACAGTGGGGGAAAAAGAAGATCAAAGCTAAGAAACAGGTCAAATGTTAAACACAGACAAATACGAAACTTACACTGAAAATGAAAGAAGTTCAGCCCATGGAACACACCCTGCATCACCATTTTCCAAATTATAATTATTATATCATTACTGCAAACTAGATGTTTATTATTTTTTATATAAAAGTGGATTATGTACTGATAATCACTTCTAACTATTTAATCCTTGGAGTTTAGGTTGTTCGGTGATGTTTGGAATTGAAGAAGATATATCTTTCAACCGTTTAAGCCATTCATTTCAGCTATTCCAACTCCTTATTTATGCGTTGATCTAAAATTTAATTCAATTAGCTAAGCTTGAGCAAGATTCTTCAACAGTTTACATCACACTTTTAGCTTCTATAGCTAGCTACAGTTTAAATTAAGTTGGAATACTTTGCTAAGTGAATATGGCCATGCGGGTTTTAATTATTTTTTCTACTTTTATCTTTTTTCCGTTTATCCGTCCACAGAATTTTAGCTAACTCTTTCCAGTGTCTGTCCATTTTGATTCTTCAAAAGGTGTCAGCTACATCCAGGCATCTCTTCCAGGCAGCTTTATTCTCACGAAATTTGTGAGATCACGTGACAACTGTGTAACTAGCAAACCATCTGGAGCTAAGTATTTCAGTTGTCAGTTTGTTGCATTGAACTAACTATTTCAGCTGTGATTTTGTGCTTTTAGCCAAGTCTTTTTAGCCACTCTCCCGTGTTTGTCTATTTTAGGTTGTTACAGTTTGCTAACTACCTTTAGCTTATTATTATTATTAGTCCACATTTCTGGTTTTTGTTGTTACTACTGGATACCTGTTTATCAGTTTCCTTTATCCACAACCACTTTTATCTATTCCATTTTATTGCTAACAAATCCATTTCTTTTTTTCAAATGGTTCGCAGCAATTGCAGTATTTCAACTGCTTGCCCCACCTGGCTTATTTGGACTATGTCACGCCTTTATTCCTTATTTTTAGCAAACCATTTCAAATTCTCTCGCTTCTCTCAGTTTCAACACACGATGTTGTTACAACTGACTAAAGTTAATGGTGGTTACATGCATATGAGGGGTGAATAAAGATACATACATATGAGGGGTGAATAAAGAAGGACATGCAAGGAAATAAAACACACATAAATCCTGACTTTTAGCAATCTGTTTTCACTATACTGTACTTCAAAGCAGTCTCATGCATGGTTTATCACTTAGCAGACACCAAACACTGTTTGTACTGATTATAGACTGCATACAGAGAGAAGAGTCATAAACTAATTAGAAAGATGTGCTCAGTGTCTAAAATTCACAGTTGTTCAAGCCATTATAAATTATAACAGCTTTTTGCCTTGTGAGCTACTATGCACTGCAATGTTTTAAACATAATAGCATAACATAACATAATGGTACTTGAGGTTTTTTGTTTTCACCCTTGCAACACCATCAGTCCATCCATCTGACAACGATATGTTTATTGTTTATGTCTGAGTCATTGTGTAGTTGTGTAGTTTCCAGTGCAGCACATGACTTGGAAAACTGTTTTATTTTAAGAGGCCTGGGCCATTGCATTAAGACTAGAGGGAACCAGGGGGACGGACTAGAGTCTGAATAGTGTCAAACATACGTCCCCAAACCCAAAACTAGTCCGGCTGAGGGTCCAACCTGGCCCATGGGATGAATTTGCTGGGATGAAGTGTGAAAATTACAATGAAGACATTAAGTGTAATTTTACAATAAAAGTATCTGTCCTTCCTAAATTTTCCACTAGGGGAGCACTGTTTATATATTACAGAGAGACTGGCCAGCTAGGGAATGTACCGTCTGAGCTAACCTTCTATGCTGATTGGTTCTGAGCTTGTCACGTGTTTCATGGGTGCCATGTTAGATGCATCTAACCAATATTCAGCCATAGAAAAGGCAACAGCAGAGAATAAAATTGTAATAAAAGTTGAAATACGCTTCAGTGTTCAGCCTTCGGCTCCAGTACAGGATCAGGAAAGAATGGGGGAAACTCCACAGTTTCCCCAGTGAATAAATATGGAGAATGTTATGGGAGCAGAGTTAAAAGAAAGAACTGGATGTCAACTGATCTCTCCCTATCAGGGGAGGTAAATATCAATTTCTCTCTTTAATGTTTTTTATGATTTTATATAGGAAAAATAAATTCATACCATCATTAAAGTGTACCTTGATCTCACAAACACCCAACACCACTTTACAAATGAATGAAGTTTGAAGTTGGCCAAGCCTTTTGCTAGCCTTGTCCTAGCTAGTTATTCTAGACTTAAGGCTTAGAAAAATAGCAGCTACCATCATATATATTGTGAACCCCGTGTGTGCATGTAATATATGTCTGTGCAGATAGGACGAATTTATTGGACACGTAACTTTGCGTCAGTTACTACTAAGTTATTATTGCTAAAGTGCTAATGTTATCATGATAATACTAAGTAACAATAAGACTAGATTAATTTTCAGTATTTCTGAGCCTTAATCGTTTTTCTGAGTAATTTCAAATTTTTACTGACGATGGATGAACATGGATGACTGAGAAGAAGATAAACACAGCTCTGTTACTGATGACGTGATTGGGCTACAAAGCATTTTTCAGGCGCATTTAAGATATTTAAAGTAAGTAGATGCTGGGATATTTAAGTGAGGGCCTTTTACATATTGCCAGACCTTGGCAATAACACTTGTAGGCCCGTTAATGGTGAAAATCAGCGATTTATTTCAACATAGCACATCCGCCCCATAGGGATACACTATAGAATCTTCCCTATGATATATCTAACATGGCGCCCATGACTTGAGTTGGTCAGACTCTCTCTAATATATGACTCTGGTTGACAAAACACAACAGAGAGACCATGAACGGAACAGCAGCTGGGAGCAATGCGCTAAAATTGCATTATTATTTCTTAAGAAACTGCAAGTTCTCCATAAAATGTTTCGTAAACTAATAGATGATTAAATGTAAACATTTTCATAATGTTCTTCTCACGCTAGATTTGGAGTTGTCGTTAGTTGTAGATACTTATGCTGTTGTGTTACTGGTCTGTAGCCCCTAAACTAAAATTAACTAAAATTAATTGACACCACTGGAAAAGAGGGTCACACAGTCAGGTACAAATCATCAGAGTAGGCTTTATGTCTATCACACATTCCACAACCAGAAAGAAGAGTAAGAACAATTACTCATCCATATAAAGACATTAATTTCATTACTGTCATTCTTGTTTATTGTGAGATTTATAGATGCTGGGTTCCTAAATCAGATTTGTTTTGATTTGTTGACCAAATACATGGCCTATCAAGTCTTACAACTATGTCCTAATGGCATTATGTTATATTAAATTGAGATATCCATGAAGTTTATTTCTCTCTTCTCCAACTCATTATTGGACCACAGATTTAACAGTAAAGTGTGGGCCCCTGGTGATATACAACCTCAGCAGACTAAACCTCCAGCCCTGCGGCGATGGGTCAAACCACATTACATATCTGGGTTGGACAAGAGAAACACAAGAAATATATCCTCACATCCCACTTACTCAGATTCAGATGGGCAGTGAACTCAGTCAAGTATGCAGGGGAAAGACAGGGAGGGAAGCGGTTAGCAAGAATAGACAGGAAAGGCTGGACGTTAAAAAACATCAATGTGTTTATAATTGCCCATGATTATTGCACCATTCACATTTTCCATATTAAAAATAAATGCATCAAAACGTGTCAACGTGTGGCACTGATATGCATAGGTTTAAAGCCTCATATTCTTTTTAGGGCAAAGTTATTCAAGAACTCGACAAAAAAAAAGTTGTAACTCTAGCAGTTAGCAGTGGGGGGAAAATTTTTAAAAAAAAATATGGAGGCGGGATCAATGTCGAACAAAAGAAGTGCACGATCAATTAGCGAGTGGAATCTTTGCGGACCATTTGTGCGACTGTGCCTTCAAAATAAAGCATCACGCACTATCAATTACCCATCTAACCACTGAAACAAAACATCCCATGTATAGTGGAAAAATATTGCAGTCACGCAGAGATCTGAAAGGCAAATCTCTGCACAGCTTTACATTCCGATACGGATATTACGAGTTTATCATATGCCATACAACTTACAGTAAGTTCACTGTTGAGAACCACTATTCCTGGTTCAATCCGCTTTACTAGAAAAGTGAGTCAGGTATTAAAACCATCTGTTGCAAGCTGACAGACAGGCAAATATGATTTTCCACGATACCGCCTCACTGAAACGCGCTGTGCATGTCACCACAACTTTATGAATGGAGCAAAACGCACCATCAGTCCTCACTGAGACACAATTTACTCCCAGATGGAAAAATGCTTTAGTGCGTTTTTTTCCCCAAATCCGCTATTCTCTCCAGGAAAGCTTAAACCGCAGTGAAACTCCAACAAGACATCAAACTGTGAAACGTGACTAGCCTGTTCCTTCTGCTCTTTTTTGATCCACTTTCCCAAACGCCGGTAAAAAAAAAATTAAATAAATAAATTAAATTAAATTAAAAAAAAAAAAATGCGACTTTCGCGCGTCATTGCGAAAACTTTCAATCTACCTATCTGCAACTAAGACTTTAAACTTTTGCCCGCATCTTTTTTTTTTTTTGCAGCCATGCATACACAGATAATCTCCGTGAAACAACGGGCTTCTGAAACAATAGTCCCTCTCCAGTACCACTGATACCTTTATTGTACTGTTGTCAATAGATCAGTAATGAATAGATACAATACCTTGCAGCAGCTGGGGTGGCTATGCGTCGAGGAGCCCAGTCGGAATTTGAGACAGGATGTGTGCCCCAGAAAGGAATATTGAACTATAGCCTTGTGAGAAAAGGAGAAAACTTAGGGAATTGCCCTGTTTGGAAGAGGGGAGGGGACAGAGAGTGAGGCAGAGACGGGGAGAGAGAGGGGGTAGTAATGGACTGCAGGACAAACCCACATTCCTCAAGACTCCTAGAGTTGTTATAACAGGGGCCAAGCGGCATAATCTTCACACTGTGGCTAACTTGGTTTCACTATCATTACTCTGACAAAAAAAAAAAAAAACGCTCCCCCAGGCAACCTAAGTGATGAGATAAGACTCTGTCAGAGTAAATGATCTTTAATGATTGCTATGGAACATTTACATTGACATCAAACTGTAGAAAACGAGCCATCAATGATGGAAAGTGGGGTGAAGGGTCCCGGTCTTTCACCATTGAAGATGAAAAAAAATATATTAATTATAGTGTTGTATGATTTTTAGACAGAAATCCAATTTACTTTCACAAGTTCCTGTATTGCTCTCAGATCACAGATAACTTCACAGCAGATCTAAAAGAACATGTTGTTGCAGTGTGTCAAATTTACGCTTGTTGTTCAAATAGACCTGCTATTTACTGCCTCAGACCACTAGTGCTTGTGATTGACACATCCTTGTGCTTTGTTGCCACAAGTGCTGATAGGAAGTTAACATTAAGAGAGTGGCCATCTGGGTGGTATATTGCTGAGGACAGCTGAGCACATCTCAGATGTTGTGACCTACTGCTATGATTTCACCACTCTCAAAAAAAAAAAAAAAAAAAAATGGTTTCAGTGTCGACCTAAAGGAAGACTGCCTAGGGTTAAAGAAACACGGACAACAAGTTCATGTAGAGGTTCATGCAAATTCATAAACTATCCAAAAGGTAGCACAAGTTCTATGACAAAAAAAGAGGTACTTAACTTTATTTTAAAATTATTTTACACATTTATATGTGGTTCACATCCTCTCTGGGAAAATATTATGCATAGGTCTTCAACTTCATGGGAAAATAACTTGTGGGTTGTATTATATAGTGTTACCAGAATCCATCATTTTTCACAGATGGTCAACATTATGGGCTTTTGTAGGGTTGAGATATTGCGTAGAGAGTAGAAATATTGGCAAATCTGTTGTGTTGCACTGTCCAGCCTCTGTTCGGTTCCATTTAGCACAAAGGGAATGAAGTTTGATGCTTGTTTCTGAATATACCAATGATCTTGCCAAAACGTGAAAAACCTTGTTGTGAAACCACAATTTAAATAAGGTAATTTTAAATCCTTGTTCAAACTGGACCTCCATCACTGACATGACAATGAAGATTTAACCTAGTTTGAATATAAGAGAGGTAATGACCTTGTATGACAGTGGTTCATTCTTTCTCACAGCAAGAAATGCCTTGACAGAACTACTTGTTGGCTGGTCAGTGTGGTCAGAGGCTCACTTCTCACAATTGGTACACTTTTCTGACTTCATAAAGCCATTTGCACCCACTAGGTAGAAATTGGACATATATCCCTCTAGCTCTGTTCTTTCAGTCTCTACATAACTACTTCTGTCACTTTTGTACGACCAAGTGAACACTATGGATGTCTTCAAGATGAAAAGTAAAACAGTAGTTGTCTGCCTGTAAAAGTCAGTTTTTAAATATGTTCTACATATGCTACATGATTGGACAACAAGTCATATGAACAAATGCTTTTCAAGTATAACCCGACCTTTATTTTGGGGAACTAGCTTCGGTGACAAGAACTTCAAAGAATCTCCCAAGAGTCCTCTCAAAGTGGAGAATCCTTGCCACTGCAGCCTTTTCATAAAGGAACAATTCAGTATTTGCTTGAGACACTTGAATTGTCTCTTGTCAAGTGTCATAAATAGTTTTTTCCACAATAGGGCATTATTTAGAACAGAGGGTACCTGCAAATCCTCTTATTTATTTCCCCCAACATCCTCTGGTGAGCTTATAAACGGGCTTAAAGATTTTTTTGTAATGTCTTCGGTCAGTTTTCAAGACACAGATTAACAAAGTTGGATAATTACAACCATGTGCATGATGCTTTTTATCTCTGCAGGACTTGGCACAGTTTAAATTTACCAAACTGAATCCAGGAGATGAGGATTTCCGCAGAAGAGATGATGTAAAACCGCTTTTTAATCATCAGGGGATGTATTTAAAATTTACTTGTACTTTCCTCGTACATTTTGTCCAGTGATTAGCTCGGTTTCCAAAACATGATTTAACAGTAAAAGAGACCAGAGAATTCCCCATTAAACCAGATTTTATATTTTAGTATTACTACTTTCTCCCTTGAACATGCTGACCATACACAACCAACTGTCTAGTGATACCTCCTGTAATTGATCTTATTGTACATGGTCATTTATTCTGGTGAGGAACATACAGCATGCTGTAGGACCAGCTTTTGACATGCAGACAGTCATGTAGGATGATTTGTGGTGTGCTTTAGAATCGGGAAGTCTCGCAGTCTCACACTGACACCAAAGGCTGGGTGGATGGCAACAAAGAATCTGACCCCTAAGGAGTCTCAAGCCCATTTGTGTGTGTGTTTCTGTCCCCTTTCTTTCCTCCTTATCCCTCCCATCCCTCCCAGCAATCCTTGCCCCTCTCCCTCTAAACAGAACCACATTTCATCAACCAGTGATGTGGATACAGTGAAAACACACCACTGTCTGGAGCATATTGTATTTTCAGGGCCTGGGGAAATACTTTTACTAGCGATCTGTTGCCCTCTTTCTCTTTGCACGCTCCTTCTTGCTCACTTGTTTCCAATCTCTTTATATCCAGAACACAGGTTTGTATACACATAGGCAAACACTCATGCACACAGACGCCCCATATGCCCAACTTAGGTAAATACATATGTCTTGAGGAGCATGCTACCTAAATGAATTAGTGGTAGTGGGTGCTCACAATAACACTGACATTTCAGATCAAGTCAGTAAAAGAAGCAAAAAGAAGAGTTTTGTCTTAGCAGTGCAAATGTGTTCCATGGACATGTCAAGCTGCCCAGTTTAATACTAATTATTCCATGAAATCCTAACTGTTCTGGGTGAAACTTTGTGGTGAGTTTTGCGGTGCCTGCATGGGCTCATGGTGACAAAAGCAAGCTGTTTGATTTATATGGACCAGACTCCATTATGGTTACTTGTACCCAGCCCTGCAGGAGCAGGAATGCAGAGGATCGGCCATTGGTGGAGGGTCGAGCTTGGATCCTGTCTTGAAGTTCACATGAGAGATGACAAGCTGGTACAGAAAACAGATGAGGTCGGGTTTATCCTTACATGAACACATAGTTTCATTGTTTTACATTTACATATTGGCACGCACGAAGCCCAACTAGTCATTAGGTGCCACTCATAACTCAGGATCCATGTGTGTTAGCTTTGATTATTAGTGGCTTTTATACAGAGGAGTATGAGACGTGATGCAACAGTGTCCCATTGTCTTTCCATGACTGCATAAAAAAAATTATGTATTCTTAGTTTCGGAGTTGTGCATTGGTTAAATTTGCCCTCTCCGGTGTTGAAAGAAAAAATCAAGAGAGGTCACTAGTGCTTGATGGGGGCTTTCAGATGTCTTTTGCCAAGCCAGGAGAGCCATCACTGAGCCAAATCACTTCCATGACAGCCTCTCAGCAGCGAGAGATTCATGGCAAGTATTAGTCATTCTGTACTGCTGCCCATAGGGTTGAACCAGTCCATATGTGGGTCAGCAGAGGCAGGACTGGGCCACAGGAGTTTATGTTAAAGGATTTAAATTTCTTTCCAGAAATATTTTTTTCTACAAATTGCTACCTAATATTACATTGTATGCCTGTATGTCCTGAAGGAAGCAACAAACATTCTCCTTCATGATTTAAAATATAAAACACCATAAGGTTATTATTCATTCTATAAAGTAGTTCCCACGGTCACAATACTTTTGTATCCTGAGGAAGGGTTTGGACAAAGGTATAAAAACATATTTCAACCACAAGCTTGTCCTCTCTAAAAAAAATGTATACACAGCAAGAAATAGAATACTTGGGTTTTTATGAGGTGTTCAAATATGTAGTAACTCTGACATGCCTTACCTCAGGTCTGAAGCAAAAGATTCCATATGGGCAATTTGTAAATCATATGCCTTGACTTACACAGGTGGTAATGCTTGAAACTCACGAGGGTAATGATGCTTCAGCTGCACTGGTATCAGCTCGATGTTATAGTGGACAGCATGATCTAAGACGTGGTTTTGATATGCAATCCTGAATGATCCGATCACAAGTGGGCAGCTCCCAAGTACACACCCGAGTACAGCGAGGATGCATTTGTGTCACTGCTGCATTGTTTTGGTCATATATCACGCAGATAAATACATAAATATTAACATCATTGGTGGACAAGAGAGACTCCACAGGTCCTTAATTTCCAGAGATTCTACAGTGTGACCATCCGCACACAGCAAGCAGCAGTGTTCATGGTTCGGAAACGGTGGTAGCAAGACACCAGTTATTTGCGCAATATTCTACTGCATTCCAGATGATGTAGTATGTGAGTTATTTGCATACAGAGCATGAAACTGTGACTGGATCTTGAGTGGCCCCTCAAAGATGACATGGAGATGAACGCACATACTCGGATCAATGTTATGGTTAGGTATGGACAGAGATTTCAATTCTATGTATGCTAAATTAGATTCAGAGATTCAAGTCATCAAAAACAGCCAGTAATACTTTTGCTAGTGTGCACACAGACTGCCACAGCTTTGGATTTCTACGCTGAATTTATTGTTCTCTCTTCAGTTCATAGTATGTTTTGGCATAGTTTAACCTTAAGGTCATGGAAGCGGGGAGTTGTGTGTTTGTGTGTGTGTACGCAGTCTGTGTATGGTACGTGTATGTGTGTGTGATAAGGCGGGGCTGCGGGTTTGGAGGTTGGTTTTCAGAGTGTCATCATGGTCTTGGGGTTTGTGGTCAGAGCCTGCAAGGTCAGGGTGGAGTGTGACTGACTCTAGAGATGATCCCAGCTGGGACGCTTGTGGTCCAGTGGTGTTTTCTTCTCTGTGTGGATGAAAATATGATCGATTTACCACACATGCACGGAGAAACACACAAACAAATCCATACAGATTCTAGGTGGAAAATCATTACGTAGACAGATCCGCTGGTAGAGCAACAGTTTTTTCGCCTTTAACTTTTTCACATATTTCTCCCTCTTACCTCTTCTTCCATCATTCCTTCTGTCATTTGCTTACAGGGAGAGCATTTTTTCCCTTGCCTTACCTGGAGCGTTCATTTTCTCAGCCCTGTAAAGAGCTGGCCTTGTGCAGCTGGTCTGCCCCAGTGATGCAGTGGGAGAGGAATGCAGAACTTCAAAGTATAACACGGGCAGAGACAAAGGATGTCAGTGTTCAAGGGGGGATGAGAATATGTGATCTCATAAAACAGCACACAAACACATTGGTCCGTTTATGGGAGGTTAGGCTACAGAGGATGATGAGGAGGAGGGAAGACCTGCCTCACATGTCCCCAGTCTGCTGAGTGGGAACCGGGGGAAGAAGAGGCGGGTATACACGTGATGTTGCTCCCCAGTGGCAGAGCGCGGTGTAACTCTGCACAACTCGCTTGTCCACGGTTAAATGACTGTTAAAACACACAGTGATGGAGAGAGGCTGATATGGCTGAAGTTTGGAAGACTTCAGTTTCAGTGGACCATGGAGTAAAACTTTCTGGATAAGAGCTGTGAAATTCCATAACCCCTGTAACTGAAAAGGACAGAAGTTGCAGGCATGGAACAAAAAGAAGAAATAAAAAAAGGCAAAGAGAGAAATGTAGCTAGATTCCAAGAGAGCGGAAAGAATCCTCAGACTGCTTGCTAATAGTTTCAGGGGCTAATGGCTTTCAGATGTGTGCGATGTCTTTTGTATTTTCAAAGGAGCATAAAACATTCCCTCTCAGAGGAATCCAAACAACGGCTGGAATTGACAGAGAGAAACTCACAACAGCGGTCATAACTAAATGTTTATCTCATGTTCGCTCATGTTTCAAGCGTTATATGTTTCACATCCGCAGACAGGCCTATGTTTTTCTAAAATCATATTTCATTTTAGGGTTCTGTAATGTTGACGTTTTCTCTTAGGGAGCGCTGTAATGGGTGTACGGGTCTGGGTGGGGGTGGTGTTCTCCCTATTTCCTGTTCAAACCTTGGGGGAGCTGGGACTTGGACGAGGTGAGGTCATTTCTTGTTCCAACTGTAAAGCTCACTGCAAAGGGAGGCGACGGTGGACTGCTATAGTTACTCTAGCCATTCTCACACGTGCACATTACGGCTGCTCCGTAATGGCTCATGGTCTCTATTGTGTTGTCATATTAATCATATATATACACTGTAAAAAAAAAAGAGAGAGAGAGAGAGATTACTTTTTTAAAAATGTATGGCGCGGTTCTATAAAATTAGAACAATAATCTGAAATGTACATTTTCACTTTCTTGATTTTTCTTGAGATGGTTGATGTCACCCTCCACTGTCAAACTAATAAAATCCATCCATCAGCACATGTAAACTTCCCAAATAATCTCCAGGTTCCCAGGACAAATCCAGACAACTTTATATTCAAGTGCAACTTTTGGCCTGGACTAAGACAACGTGAGCTTTCCATGCAGTTTATTTTCATTGTCGGTTACTCTTTGATGTCAGTTTGGTGTGTCCGCTCTTTAATTCGAAGCACTTACGTTTCTAGTATCTCTTCTGGGTGCTTAGCAACTGAGGAATGACATCAACCCTCAAATCCCCAGCCCCAAAAATTTGAACGGGAAATAGAGAAAATATGAGATATCTTACATATTTGTTTAGTTCATACATAAGAGATATATCCATCTTCTTTTATCATTTCATGTAAACAAACACAAATGGAGAGTACAACAGTCACTGACTGACAGAAACAGAGGCTCAAGTATGAATGATGCGGAAAATGTTCCCTCAATAAACCCCCTGCCATCTACACGGGAAAAAAAAATGTAACAATTCACATGTGTCTTTTTATCCAGAAAATATTATCCAGATGAAGCAAGATATTTTTAAAAACATATCTCCTTCCTGTGTCCTTTCCATGCACCAATTTTCCCTCCACTCATGAAATAATGTCACATCCATTTTATCAGCGTAGATGTACATTTACATAAATACCACCAGATATACAGTACTGTATGTAAAAAATGTGACTGCATCAGAATTAAATCAAGACAATGTGAGCCTGTTTGACTCTAATACTAGTCAAAGCAAAGCTTATTTTTTTGTGTGTTTAGTGAAATCGTCCTATGTAGTTAGTATAGACCAGTCCAAATAGAAGTGTGGTTCCCCCCAAAATGACTTGTGCCATTGAAGAGGGTGAAATACGAAGTCCAATCCTCCTTCTCCCCGTCTCTTGTTGGCTCTCAGAGTGGGGGATGGGACACAAACCCATAGGAAATGGCGTCTGGCTATTTGAACGGTCCGTTAAGGAGAACCTGAATGTAATAACTTTAATATGTACTTCCTCTTCTCCTCTTAAAATGTTTGCACTTTAGCGTGCCATAAACTTGTCATCTCCATTCCAGTGGCGTAGTGATTTCCCCCACGCTGAAGTACACACAGATTAAAATTTACTGTCGTCTTGTGTCTTTAAAGTGAGCTGAAATTTAAAAAGTCCAGATTTACTCATGGAGGATTCAGTAACACCACTTGAGACATGATCTTGTGGATGATGTTCTCTTCTCCCAATTCTTCAGTCATACTTAGTCTGTGGTGGTGTAATTTGTCTTTTGCACCATGAACTTTAACCATTTCTGCCTCATTTACATCGGCAATTACTGATTCTCTACATTTTCCAGAAAATGGCTCGACAGAACATGGCTGGACTTGTTCCAGTCAACTGCAAATAATTTCTCTGTGTAAGAATCCATAGTGATAACATTAGCAACAATAATAGCAGAACAGACCCACATACTGCAATACAAAGACACAGTCGTTTTTTTCACTTTCTGTTTGAGTGGTGACTTCAAGTCCACATTTTTATGACCAGAACTTGAAATCCAGTGAAAGCCAAAATAGAAAGCTCAGTCACAACTCACAAATCTTTTGAACAAGTGAAGAGGCTGTTAACCGATTTACACCATCTGGATTTTAGACATCTCCCATTACATACTACTTTTGATCTCTGTCGGCTAAATGTAACTGTTTATCCATAAACGTTAATTTGCCGTCTGTAGAACAGGTGAAGATAGTTGTAGGACATCTGATCATCAAAGTCAAAGGATTGAACACAGAGTGATTTCCTCAAGCAGTCTGAAGAGTTTTCTCATTTTTTCCAAGTCATCCCAAGACAATTTTTATCATCTATATGAAATCCCCAAAATAGCACAGCACCAAACATCTGTATACCCATGTGTGCATTAGCTTGCGCACATGCATGTGTTTGTGCACATAGAGAAGTACAAGTATGTTGTCAGTTTGTGGGTTGGAAAAGCCACAAAAATCTTTTTATGAGTGTGAAACTCTTGTGAACCCTTTACTTGTAAAGCAGGTGTACTGGACAAATGGAAGAACAGGACGTCTAGTTAGCAGCCAGGCTGATCCCTGGCCTGCTCTGCTGTTTCTGCTGCTCTCTGATCATTAGAGGTCCAGAAAAAAAGATGCGAAGGTGCTTTGAACATCCTCTTAACCTACATGCCTATAAGAATTCCTTTCACTTTCCATCCATCGCTTCTTCTGGTCCATCCGTCTGTTGTCCCATGTTTGGCTGCAGCTGTTAGAAAGCAGAAGAAGAGCGGATCTGTAATGTTTGAGACATCCAAAGCACAGTTGAAAATGATGGGTTACAATATATCTAGAGATGGCAATCATTAGCACAAGGAAATATGTACTGTATATGTTCTGATAAAATATATTTTGAAAATGCCTCTGTTATCCAGTTTGTGGGAAACCAAAGTCATGCCTCTCAGTCAACACAAACAAGTCCTGTTGTTCCCTGTGACGCAATTGTTTAGGGTCAAACTTCCATTGCCATTAGACATGCATATGCTTTGAGGCCTATTAAAGCTGCATATCAATGGACCACCCAGGAGTTTTACACAAACCAAAAAAAAAAAAAAGCAAAGAAAGGGGGTTGTAGTCTACAAAGACAGAGCCGAGCGTATGTAGTGACAAGAAGGAAGATCTAAAGAGATGAGTCTATTTTCACGCTCTGAACTGCTAATGCGCACAAATGGTCCCAGCACATATGTTTGCATGCACATACGCAACACACGGTACAAGGACGAGTTGTCACAAACATTGTGGTGATTCTGAAGAGCAGCTTGAACGCATCAGGTGACCAGCTGTGTTTTTTACATCTGATACTACAACACAGTTCTGCCCTTCTCTGTCTTGATCTCTCCATGCTTGGCTTCAACACATGACATTTGAGAGCTTATTCATCTAGTATGGTCAGTTTGGATCATTGCAAACAAATGCACTCATCTACCGCAATGAGTTGTCAGTGTTACTTTCATACTCTTGAGCTTCCTCTTAAGTATTACCTATCATGTTGTCATATTGGTTTTCCTGAAATAAGAGGGAGACATGTTTAAAAATACTAGTCAGTACTAAATATGAAGAGTCACCCAGGAGCTGAATAGCTTAGGACACAACTGGAAGAATGTACAAATAGGTAAATATCTTGTAAAAGTGTAAAAGCTTGAAGTAGTGATATTCTTGTCCTAAACTATTACTTGGACTGTTGAAAATATTCATGCCAAGTTACTTGAACTACATTTACCATACGTTTATATTTAGCCAACAGATATGCAATGACTGGCAACCAGGAAAACAGGGCTGTACTAGACTTGATTTAAGGATGCTTTTGTCACAGCAAATGTGAGATTTTGAACTTTGCTGGTACGTTTTTTCTATTTCTATTCTTTGAGCTGTAACAAGAAAACATTTTAATTTCAGTGTATGGAAATATTAAACTGCGTTTTCCATGTTCACCCTGGAACATAAGTCAGTCATCAGTTGGAACAGCCTGAAAACAACATGCGTTAATTCATATCCTGTTCCTATATGTTTCCTCACAGTAATCATTATTTTATTCCTTTTTGGCTTTCGCTCACTAGCCAATCACTCACACTACAAGTCCCTCACACCAAGCCTCCAACATGTGTTTCCATCGCATTGACAAGTGCGATCATGCTCAGTTGGGCTATAGCTGCTTGTCACCTCGCTGCAGCTCCGACGCAGGGCACTTTGAAGTGCTGAGGGCCCCCCACATGGAGAAAGCAGTCCTGTAGGTGTACAAGCAGGCAGAGGCCTGGAGGTGGGAGGGGAGGTGCCGTCAGGATGAAAGACGGTGCTGTGGCAGTCCAGCTGTTTGCTCTGCCAGCCCAACACTAAAGAAAGACACAGGATCTGGAAGAGTCAATATTTGGTGCGTTGTGTGTCTGGCTGAGACCGTGATAGACTCAGTGAACTCTCCAAAGAGTCTGTGATGTTGCTCAGCTGCCAGTTCATCATTTTTGTGGTTCTCTGAATACTTGCAACTCCAAAGCTGTAGAGAAAAAAGGCTTTTAATATTTAAATATATTTTAATACAAGGTACTATTCATTTCCTCCTATTATGTTAATTAGAAGTAAAAGAAACTAAGACATGACAGTGGAGGTGTGTGGTCTTGCTAAGGAAATGCTTGCGCAGGGCTCTCTGTAACGCGGTCTCCAGCATCTGGTACTACTTGAAGGCTGGTGGTTTGATTGTTCTCTGCACATTCGGAAAGCCTCCGCCACAGCAGTGGAGTGTTTGACTTGATTAGCATACTTTGCTCTACTTTACGTCACCGAGTTAAACAAAGACTCCACACGAAGTCTTTGCGCAGATATCAGGGAGCTAATTAGCAGACACTGGATGTCAGCACACATTTGTCAACAGGCAAGGTCGACTTTTGGCTTTTCAGCAATATTAATCAATTGACAGAGAAAAAGCCAAGCAGCAGAAGCCTCTTTTTGTATAGGCCTGTGCTCATTTATGATGAGCATACGCATACTGTGTTTGTGTGTCTTTTTGTTGACATGGAAGGGGAAAGGTCATGAGTGAGAATGGAAGAGGGTTGTTGTTTTAAGTTAATGCTCAGATCACAGCTGAAATAGGATTCAGTCTAAATAAGTTTTTAACGTTAGAGAGAGTTAAAGAGTAACATGGGGCAGTGGTATAAGTCTGAGGGGTGAGTGTGAGATCACTGTAATCGGAGGTCTAGCCTGAGGAATGCGACTCCCACTGTCAGTGCCTCTCTCCAGCCCGTCCGTCTTCATTATGGCCATACCCACATACTGGTCATGTGATTTACAGCTACGGGCCCCAACTCTGGTGATATAGGGCAAATTCCTCCCTGGGATCAGTCAGATTTCATACCCAGCAGGGGTCAGGAGCCGAGAAGAGAGGAGGGATGGAGCAAGGAAAGGGGCAAGGGGATGAGGAGATAATGAGGGGGAAACACAAGGAAAGGAAAGGAAAGGAAAGGAAAGGAAAGGA
The DNA here is from genome assembly GCF_022458985.1 of Mugil cephalus. Classification (NCBI taxonomy): domain Eukaryota; kingdom Metazoa; phylum Chordata; class Actinopteri; order Mugiliformes; family Mugilidae; genus Mugil; species Mugil cephalus. The sequence goes on from NC_061775.1 coordinate 2,913,607, forward strand.
AAGGAAAGGAAAGGAAAGGAAAGGAAAGGAAAGGAAAGGAAAGGAAAGGAAAGGAAAGGAAAGGAAAGGACCAAACAGACTTTATTTGCACTCAGATACATCTTTCAGCAGCTTGACCGAAAAGAAAGTTAAAAGAAAGTAAATATTGAATTGGCATTAATTTGGTGAACACGTTAATACAACAGTCGCTGCGCTGTGTGTAAATAAGTGCTGACACGTTTACCATACGGGGTTGAAAGGAAATACATGTCTTCAAAGGTTTGTTTGTTTAACACGGGACTTTGACGTTTTTTGGGGATTAATCAGAAACTTTTCTGGGGGAGAAAGCTGAAAAAACTAGGTGTGGTTAACAAAATCAGACAGAACAAGGCAAAAGCTTCACAGAGTGAGAGTCATTTCCAAGTGCAGGGTTTTCGCTAAGAGGTGTGAGGTTTTACAGTGTTTAAAAACTCCCAAGTCTTGTTGACACAAGACCTCAGCAGAGATTGCAAGCCGGTTCAAGGAAACAGCCAGCTGTGTACAACCACTGCTGTGGGGTTCACTACTGCTGTTATGGTGCTCAGGTTGGAATGTGATATATAATATTCATGCATGCAGTTGGACTTTTATGCAGGATGTCATACACAGCAATATGTCAGGGCCAGTCACTATAGAGAATAATGGAGATTTAATCCTTGTGAATGTACTTTCATACTATCAATCATACTGACAGATTAACAGGATTATTTATAGTGATATCATCTGTTTATGTTCCAAAAACTGCCTGCATTTGTTTTTATATCAGAGGTGGGGGTGAGTTATTAGACCAGTATTGTTAGACATTGTCCGTTTCATTGTCTGCTCTGCTTTGTCAAACTGTCTTTCTATGAAGTTTAGCCTACAATGTCATAGTGTTATATCCATGTATCATAATAAATTGTGTTTGAACAAACGCTGATGGGTCGAATGAGATTAATTCCAAAACTGATTTAAGAAGATGAGCTGTTAAAAAAAATCTGAAACTTTACAGTTCTCATTTGAACTACAGAGAAGAACCTGGTTAAATGTTATTGTGGATCCACTTTACTGTAGTTTCCTGTTTTAAAACTATGGCCTACAATGCTGCAAAAAATACAGAAACTGTTTGTTAAAAGTGTATTTTGCATGCATCCCAACTCATTTAGTATGTCCCCTTGCAAAAACAAACGATCAAAGTATAGAAAGCTATATCCTCCATTTTACTCACATAGCCGGCTGTGAAACAATGTAAAAGGTCTGTAAAATCTTCAACACATTCCCAGCCGTTGTTGCTGATACTTGATAAGAGTGGCCGTTCCCATCTGAGAGAATGGTCAGTGTGACCCATTGTAAAAACAACACAGTCATTACCTGCCTGAACGAAGAGCCGGGCCTTTCACGTGAGCTAATGTAGGAGACGCGGTGTGTAATTGCTTCTAACCACTTCAAACTCAGAAGGGCAAATAAATGAGGTGGTGGAAAAAGAATCAAAACAGCAGCTGGTGATAAGAGACTGTGGTATGTCTGTTGTCGGAGTGATGACAGCAGATAAAGATAATCAGATGATGATAAAGTTGAATATTGTTATCCATGGTAATGATAAGGGAAGGCCATGTATGATTAGCAACCACGATCTTCTGTGGTCGTATAGTACTCCTCAGATAAAGCGTAAGCGGTCGTAAGCATCAGCGTTATCTCTATTTGTCTCTAAAATATGCACCCAACCCCATCACCTCTTCTTCCTCCAGCCTCCGCCCCACATGCCTCAGCACCTTTCAAAACTGGGCTTTGCCTCCTGTTAACCTTTTTCTCAGGACTGGGAAGGAAGTCAGCCAACCATGATGCCTTTGCGAGAGACCTTAACGTTGGTATGATAATGATAATCATTACTGAAATGATGATGAAAGATGTGTTGCCGTGAGTAACTCGATGATGTCAGTGGAAGACAATGAGAAGCTGAGAGGCAGCTGTGCGCGTCCTGACCTGCAAACCAAAGGGACAAGGCTGAGGGCAGCCAGGATGAAGGAAAACTCACATGATTGAGTGTGATGAACGGAAGGGAAGGTTATCAACTGAGCTATCAATGCCAGCCCTAATAAATGTTTGTCCAGACAATGATGTAATTAGTGTGAAGTCTAGAGCCCTGCCCTGCCTGCTGTTGAAGGACTTGTTCCTAAATGAGTATGTGAGTAGGTAACAGTTGCTGGGAGAGCAGAGGAAATTTACAAGTGATGACGGTATATTTTTGTTCTTAAATACAGACCAAACTCATCTGGGAGCTAAAAGGAACAACGTGTGCAAAGTTAACTTGGCAAGGTCTTCATTTGAACCTGGAAGCTGGAGTTTGTTTGTCTGGAGTTTGTTTCCATATATTAGTTTCATTGGCTTAAGCAATATTTTAAAAAAGAAACAACAACATGTGAGCACACAATACCTACATGAAGCTACCCTACCCTTTTGTTTAAGGGAATAACCAAATCCCCTTTTAAAACTAAAAATATTTACACATGTACTGTATATAGATGTCTGTATGCGCATTTAAATATTGATATCCACAGACACAAATGAGTTTATATGAGGTTATATGAGTTTTTATGAGGTTATAAACTGTGTAGAAAGACAAATGATACGTCCTCACTTCCTCCCACTGGCCAAAAGTGAAGCCAAAACATTTATCCAGGCGCTGCCATGTTGAGTGTTTGGCATCAGCTGGAGTCACAGTAGTGTTTGGGCATGAAACCACAGCATCATGTGCATATACTGCCTAAAGCCAGGCATGCCCTGTAGCCGGGCTGCTTGGATATTGATGGTCTCTGCTGCTAGTTGACTACAGCTGAAAGCTTTTAAAACAAAGATAAACACAACTAACCAAAGTTCAATGATGCAGTCGATTGTTTATGTAGGTCATCGCTGTCAGAAGGAGAGGGTTGTCAGGCAGCTTTTAGAAAATAATCTTTGGTCTAATGTGGGAATCTTTTGACATGTGGGTTATTCTGAAACCTTCTTTTAAATTGGTGGATGATTAAATGTGGATTAATTATTATTAATTAGTCAATAACTATAACTCTATACTCCATGTTTCCTTTAGCAGAGGTCTTTTTGTGTGCACCACTCACATATCATGCCTTCAGTATTTGTCTAACGATAAACGACATGATTTAACATTTTAAAGGTTGGCAAAAGTTTTAACAGAGACTTGATAAATCTTGAAATATGCAGAGTGTTGAAAAGGACAGAGGTGAGGATCTGAAGAAATAGGATGTTAATTGCTGAGGAATGCTGTAAAACAGACCTCTACCTGTGACCTTTGACCCAAACAAAAGTAGTTTAACACCAGGTATGCATAATAGCAGGACATTAGCGAGGTGTACCGTTAGCTGGGGAAAAAATGGCTGGTAGCGATGATTTTACTGCTCAGCTTCACCTGGTTTCTCTTTCCAGAAGTTTTTTAGCTGATTGAGGACCAGGTACAGAAGGTGAGAGGGCCTCTGTTATATCCTCACTTTGCTTTCTTTACATAAAGTATTTGTAAGTGACTCACTCTCAGTAGTCATTACTTAAAACAGTTGGTAAAACTGTTTTTGAGACGTTTCACTTCCTGTTTGGTTTTCTCGAAATCATGGTTCTGATTTTATAGAACACTTTTACTTGGAATGCTGAATGTTTAGTTAAGTTAGTTAGTTTAGCTCACTATCATGTTTTCTTTTAATGGTTTTGTTTTTTTGATTGAGGCTAACTCTTCTATTGTATTGTTCTTCCTTGTGTTAACGGGTAACACTGTTCCCATTTAACCATGAAGAATACACCTGGAGAGATGATTAAAATTAACATTTTGACTTTAATAAAGGGTGTATTAAAACGAAACAAAACTAAGCTTGTGTTTCTCTCTTTATTGACCTCTGTTTTTTTTTTTATTACAAGAACAATAAGTTTGAAAAACTGCATCCCATTACTGTTCAAATTAGAATGACGCCACCGCTCCGCTTTGGTTTGTTCTCTGGGAGGTTACGTCTTGTTATGACCTTGAGGTCTCTTAAATACTTCCAGAGTGAGTCTACAAGAGACTGACCCCCAGCCTGACACGGGGGATGACATAGCCTCCATCTGACTTTAAGTTTGCCTGTTAATTAAGGCCGTAAACAGGTGGGTGAGAGAGGCTTTGTAGACGACTTTATACTTGACAATCAAACGTCCTCGCTCAAAGTTTAATGATGTTTACCTCTTCAGGACCCCTTGAAGGATAGAAACGTACCATTGCCAAGCACACAAACGTGAGTCTGTACGCAGACACACTAACACATACAATGTGAGGAGTACCCGTACAGCTGGTGCTGAATTAGATTTAGTGTTCTGTCTGCTTCCACAGGAGAGATTCATTAAGAAAAATAATGTTCTCATTATTCTTTTGGCATGCACAATGCACCTGAAAACAACAATGGCATATTGTACTAGGCAAACGCTTGGAGAGGTATTTTTTAAGGATTATTCTGGAAATTAATTGGAGGATGTGGTGGTTTATGTCAGCAGCCAAATAAATAAAGCCATAGCTTTTGCAACAGCAGTCTCAGACTATTGTGCACTATTCTTATTTTAACTGAAAAAAATAATATTCTTTCTAACTTTTCTTTTTTGTTGTTTTTCACAGACTTTTTTTTTAAATGAATGGATGGAAAGTCAAAGAAATCTATAATACCTCTGGAATAATAAAACTGGTAAAGGCAAAGTGTACTCCACTTATACTTTGAGCTGCACAACATCATATAAAATATATATGTCAGCGATCTGCCAGTAATTAAAAGACAGAGCTTAGGAACCACGGTTCATTCAGATTAGAGTGCCTGGATGGTTGAGCATTTTATTTAAAAGTATGAAACACAGGCATTTAGCTTCTGACAGGAACAATAAAGAATAAAATGTAACTGAAAATAAAAACTTACAGACAGATAAATGTTTAATTACTTTGAACACAAATTCCAAATCAGATAACATGTATCATTGTTTTTGAATTGAGCTTTAGGGAAATACATAAGAAGTAAAAAAAAAAAAAAAAAAAAAAAAAAACTTTCAAGATTTTCTTTTTGAATATTGAACTGGATAGTTTGAAATGTCTTTACACTGGTATGTATGAACTGGAGCGCCTACCAGAAGTTCCACTAAATGACTTGTGAAGGATGCTGCAATATCTGGTGCCCTCTGCTGGAATAAAGTAGAATCTGCCTGGAGCTGAAATTAGGTCAAACTCTGTCCACAGAGGAGACTTCCAATTACCCCAGAAACACCATTTTTGCTATGTGCCTCCAGCTGTTGCTTTAGCTTTGTCTCATATGATGCATTTGCTAAGACATGGAGGCCTTGCACTGTTGTCTTTAGAGCTCCGAGCTGCAGAATCAACTGGCTTCCCTCAGGAGGTGCCAGGTAGAATTGATGCCAAAAACAACAGACAAAAGAATGGGAAACAACAGTGGAAAGCATAAGAATGCGCCAAGAGAGAATTAATAGAGATGAGAGAGTGGAAAAGCAGTGAGAGAAAAATTCTTCCCAGGAGTCTTCCAAAGGCAACCGAGAACAGAAGTGTTGTTGTGTTGGCTGCCACAGAGGGCCGACAAAACACCTGGCAGAAGAAAAGATAGAGGGCCGGGAGTGTCAGAGCTCAGAGAGACAATAGTGAGGTCAAAACCTGTGGCTATGCATCCACGTGTGTCTCCAAAAAGAAGATAAATAAAATGAGATTTGGGCTCTGCAGTGCAGCACATATAAAATTGCATGTATGCTCTGGGTTAAAGTGAGACATACACATGTATACACATGCATGTGCATACTGTAGTCCTAGGCTGGGTTCCGTGAGAAAGCGTGTGTGCGTGTTTCTTGATGAAGTCCACCCCATGTCCTCCCCCGGCCCTGTCTGAAACGTGACTGTGCTCCAGCCAGGTCCTAAGCAGCTCAGCCCAGCTCAGCCAGGCTCAGAGTCACCATCATTGCTGCTCCAGTGAAGTACTGGTTTCCTGTACACATTCCCCACCTCCCTGGCTGTGTTATTGTTGGCCCAGACAGAGGGGTGCACTGCTAAGGATCTATTCAGAAGGCCTGCAGCGTCCAAAGAGAAGAAACCGGGCGTAGGGGATCTTCTGGGTGTGGAGGCGTTGTGTCATGCAGAAAGTGTGGCGCAACAACCAGGTTCTTTATTCACATGCATTACCAGGTACACACACATTTAGGGGGCTTGGGTAGCTGGTCACAGGATTCCTATCAACCAATTTGGACATTTTTGCTAATTATACAACAAAGCAACATTTTGGAGGTGGTTCTATTTATATGTCCTTCATTTGCATATGTATATAACATCATGTAAAACTTTAGCTAATAATAGTAGACTAGTGGTATAGCCATCAGGTCTCTGAATGAAACTAAGTTTGATATTCAAATTAATCTTTGATAGCCGAATAACAAACAATCATATCACTGATTGGTCCAGTGGAGTCAGTTGACTTACCTGGTGTTGTTGGCTGTTCCACCATCTCCCGATTTGACAAAAACAACAGGATGGTGATCACTAAAGTAAGTCAAATTGAAAATGTTGACAAGAGGGCAATTTTATGGTCTGTACATTGGAAAAACAATGATACTTTCAAGAAGCATAGACATATGACAGCTAGTTAAGACATTGAAGACATGACTATCAAAGGTTGGGCTGGAAGAATATATATATATTAAAAAAGAGCTCCCAGCAGTGGTGAGAAATGATTTGATCTCTTAACAATTTCACACTGCAGACAAATTTACCATAAATCTTTTCAGCAGTTGGTGCAGTTACTCAACAGCTCAACAAGTACTTGTCACCTCTACTTCGCCTCATTATCTATAAATGTCAGTGTCAGTCTGTGCATTTGATCCAAATTATAATTATTATGTCTCCTTTGCGTTTCACCTGAAATTGCCATGAGATACTTTGTTGTTTTGAGTGATATATGTGTATACAATACATCTTCTAAATTTCAGCATGTTAGCACTGTGAACATTTAACTCACTACTACAGAGTGCTCACTATCACTCTTTATATACAGCCTCGTGCTGCAAACTAGTCTGTTTCACTTAACTTTCCATTAGTCTGTATTTGCTTGCTGTATTTATATCCAGATTGATTTTGCAGGTTGTAGAAAACAAATAAAGCACTGCAAATAATTATTAAAAGGCCAGAGTTGAACTGCAACACAGTAAAGCTAAAAAAATCATAATGACTCCGCTGAGAGCACGAGAAGGCAGCAGACACATTCTCAATTAATGCAGTTATTAATGCAGAACATGCCACTTTGACAAAGGGTTTTAAATGGAACAAACTCAAAGTGACATCCTGTATGTGATCAGCAATGATAAATACTTAGCACCTCACCGTCTGCACAGTGCCTGTGGGTCGGTTGTCGCGACTTGCACTAAAGCAGGAAATTAACTCAATGGTTGTCATACCTGTTTGGGCGCAGATATTCCACCCATTATATCAGATATGTATTATCACACACTCGCTGCAGGCCTGTCTGGACACATGCACCATGCACACACTGAGATGAAAAATCATCAGTTCATTTTCATTAACCTTGCAGCTCTGTCACAGTATTCTAGGAGACACTATTCTGCAACCTGATCAAATGCAATAACCAGGCTTGAACTAAGGAATATTGTGTTATATCTGCTGTAGTCTTACTTTAAGGAACGTGCAGACTGTATGTGGGCATGGCGGCACGTGTTACATTCATGAAATACCTGCTCGCTGGTAGGTTTGCTTGAGAGAGCCTATAGGATACGAGCAATTCCGCAAGTATGAAGGCACAAAAAAATGATTATCTCTGGCTTACAAAATGAAAACGACAACAGCTGACCAACAGCTGACCAATAATAAACATGTAAAGATAACAGAACACACCCCAGGTGAGAGGAAATGGTAAATTGTCACACCTGTCGACCATGACTTATCACTGTTTCTGTTGCTCATGTTAGATAATCACAGCCAACAGCAAAAGTGAATCAAAACCCTGAACACATTGTTATTCTAAAATACACTAGAAGACCAAATGATCCATGTGTTTGTACACATTCCCTGTTTCCCGCAACACAATAGCATGTAGTCATCCTCTTCTAAAACATTCCCCAGTCACAAACTTAGAAATCGAACTGCCGCATAAGTCACCCAGCATCATGTGCAACTCCTTCTCGGGTTAACATGCTAGGATGTGAATCTGACACAATATACTTACAACAACAAAAAAAGAAAGAAAGACAGACTTGACTGGTTAAAGACAATGTCATTGTGTAACCCCTTGACCTCAGGTGGTGCCGTCTTTTTGAGCAATTTGTATTTGGAAACTAGAACTTGAAGGGGCAGTTGTCTGACTGTACTCACAGATCTAAGGTTACGGTTAACAGCATTCATTTCAGTTCCTCTTTTGCCACCTAGGCTCTGTATAGAGTGACTAATTCGGCAGAGATGAAAATGTCAATCATTGCCTGTGCAGAGATTAACAGGTCTTTACCCTTTCAATAGTGGAATATTACCTGTCACTACCTATTATTTAAATTGATTAAAGACTATGTGACACCCTGATTATTAGCTTTATTTAACTTTCTTATTGAATATGTATAATGGTGGTGTACGTATATCCAATATGTACGTGTGTATATATTTTATCCTCATAAATAACTATTGGTGGAGTTTTCCCCTTGAGGCCTTTCTCTTTCAGGGCAAGTGGTGCTCAAGTATGACTGGTATGAACGGCAGCGTCATGTGAGCATGCCAGTGAACCTTATCAGCTTCCTCAACGTGACCGCTGTTTGTTAAACGATATCTATGACAGGATGCATCTGAACATTGCGTTTCTTTCTTTACCACCGTCTGTTTTCTGAAGCTGTCCTTTCAATAGTGTTTTCCTCAGCGACTATAACAACAGCATAAGGCAACGTCTACTAGTGAAACCGTATGCCACTGTACCCTGAGGCCACAGTAATGATAAATGAGGCTGTAAGGAAGTACAACAGTAACAATTTCAAAGCAGGAGGCAGAGAAATAAAATTATGAAAACAATAATAATAATGTATAGTATGGCTCGTGTGGTCCTAAAAGTTTTGGCTTTAAAAGGGTGACTTACTAAAAAACTAAATGATAAAAAAAAAGAAAAGAAAAATATTTAGCCTACTTTATAGAATAGAAATCTTCATTGGTCGAGGTGCTCGACTTGTTTTGATTTTCAAATTACATTTACTTTTTTTCACGAGGAGTTTTTATTTTAGTTTTTCTTTACACATGCACATTGTTATAGGCTTGTTTATTTTCTAATTGCAGCACGCTTCAACGCATGATTGAGCGTGTATTGACTCAGAGGAAATACTTATTTCATACCGGTTTACATAGAAACCCAACGAGGTGACGGCGGTGATGATGATGATATTGTGGTGGTGGTGACAGCGCCGCCCCTCCCCGCCCTCAGAAGGAGCAGGGTGCGTCAGACACGCTCCTCCTCTGCCGTCTCTTTCAGCCTCTAGACATTTCCCATCACCATCACAGGAGAGCGGACAGGTAAGCGCAATATCGATCGCATATGTGTGCTGTTGTGGAACGACAGTAATTCGTTTCCGTGAATAATCTCGTTTATAGAAAACAACGAATGTACAAACACGATGCAAAGCGGGGGTAGGCTATGTGTTGATGGAGCTGTTCGGCTCCAGCGGGGTGTTGGAGGTGGGCTTCCTTCCTGCGCACATTCCGACTTCACTGGACTATGGCTCACAATGTCTTCCGTGTTTTTAATCAGTTAACTGATGCATTTATTGATGTAGAGGATTCGTGTGTGCTGTCAGTGCCTCGCACGTGTTGTGATTTTTGCCAGGAGGCTGTGTCAGCTCCTGCTGTACAGTTATAACTGATCAATATGCCAGTCAATGGGACTCTACAGAGAGCTGCGTTTGAACCCAGAACATAATCTGTTCCATCAGCTGAACGTGTGTTTTCACAATGGTTGAAAGAAGTGTGTCCTTATGTGTTTGTGTCTCTTTGTGCGTGTAGACAGAATGTAGGCCTACTTGAATCATGCATCTGTCAAGGCAGCTTTTCTCAGGTGTTTTTTAGGGTACAGGAATAGACTCCTGTTTGTATCAAGGCCCGTGAATCTGTTTTGTTAGTGTCTTGCATTGTTGTTATACACAATGTCCTCATTGCCACTGTGTTTGTGTCTGACTGAAATGCAGATTAAGTGATTACTTGACTGAGGGGGACGTGACGTGCAACTATTTTGCACATCGGTTGATTGCGACAAAATATCCTCACGTTCAGGACTGACGTTCTAATAGAGACAAGAATCTGAAGGCGTCACCAAACTTTCTTTAGATCAATGCGATTTGTGGACATGCAGGTTGTCTTATTTTATCTTTTATTTTGAAGTTTTGGGAATTGCAACTGCTGTTTTGCATGACTATGAATAAGGCATTAATGTTTTAGTAAGTCAACAGTCAGCATATGAAACCTCATCCCTCCTCTCCTCTCCTCTCCTCAGGATGGAGACGCTGTTAAATGAGTGGCTGTGGCAGGAGGACTACTGGCTTCCTCCTGGTATCCAGTGGCAGGACATTAAAATGAGGGAAGATGAGGGCTACTTTCCTCTACCCAGGGATCTCATCTACACTGTGCCGCTGGCCTTTGCCTTTATAGCCCTCAGATACGTCTTTGAGAGGTGAGACCTTTCCAACTGATGACCCAAGAAATCAAAAGATGTATTTTTTTCACTGTTGTCATTAACTTGCTTGATATCTCGACCACATTTGTTGATATTTCTGTTGGACTTGCAACTGTAATCTTAAACAATTTTTCATCAGAAAATTAAATCAGCGTTGTTCGGTGAAAGTTGTTATCTTGAGTCTTGTTTTAACCTGCTGTGTTCTTGCTGGCTGGCTGATTGGCTCGTTTGCTGCCTGCTACCCTGTCTCCTTTATCGTTTATCACAGTAGTGCCCCCTATATACGTATAGGAGGCATAGATCAGCATACAGTGAGAGGTAGGTCTCATGAGTAGACACTTCTAGCTGCTGACTGTGTGAAAGCCCTTTTCCTCCCACTAGGAACTACATCCAGCCTTATACGATTGTGATGTGTGTGGAAAACGAGGAAATTAAAGGCTTAAAATTAACAGGCTTAACTGCTGATTCACTTCCCGAATAACTGTAAAAATGGCTTGGAGAGAGGTACCAACAACTGCATGCTGGCTTTAATGCTCAAATATAAATTCACAGTAATCAGCATCTGGAGATTTCTTAGAAAAGGTCCACACCTTTCTGTGGTGATGACAAGAGACGCAGCATACCTGAAAAGCTGCGTTTGTCTTTCGAATATTTAACAGGAGGTGGAATGTTGTCCTCCACTGAAGCACTTAACCACATTTAACACCGCTTTGTTTACTGAACATCTAGAACTTTAAGGGGGTGATGTGACAATGAGTAATCAGACACTGTACAGACTGTTTGAGACTCAGTCTGCATTTTTTTTTGGTTTTGTTTGTATTTTAGTCCAATGAATGTCCATTTTTTTAAGCAAATTCAAAAATGTAATGCTAAGGTGTCTTCAAATGTTATATGGTTAATTTGGGCCACTCTCTGTTTTGAGGGTGTATGTGAGCATCAAAACTGTTTGATTACATTAATGCAATTGCACCACAACTCATAGAAAGTATTTCTAAACCGCGTGTAAGTAAGTCAAGAACAGCTGCAACAGCTAACAACATGAAATCACAACTTTGAGAAACCCGTTAGGGCAATCTAATTAAAAATGAAACAATCAAAGAATCCTGCATTGACCTGTTAATAATGAGGTTTGTGTTTTTTGGTTGTAACAGCCAGTCACATTCCCCAGCTGGCTGTTCATAATGTTTGTTATGCATGACTGTACGTTGATAGAAGGCAAAGCTGCCATAAAAACAGTCTCAATGTCAGTGTCAGTTAACTAGTTCTGCTGGTACAGAATGAGAGAGACAACAATCAAACACATGTGATGGATGAACAGATAAGTTTTTTTCCCCTTTCCCTTGGATATGCTTCATGCTGAAAAGTTGTATTTGCTCTTTTGGCCAGGCTTGTGTACGTTTAGCATCATTACATGCACCTTCATCAGGTATTTATAAGCAGAGTAGTAACTTAAGATGTGTTAGCAGTGATAGGATAAAACCATATGCTAAATAGCAGCATGAATAATGTGTGTGTGTTGTAGTGGTGGCATGCTTTGTTGTTGTAGTGGACAGGGCAGATATGTGAGTCAGCTGGAAGGTGAGGAGGTGTATCTTCATGTGCTCATGTCAGACCGCAGCTGTTTTTTGTGTTGAGGTAGGGGCCTATATTTGTGTGTTAAAGGCTCCTGTAACCAGAGACCATGTGTGTGTCTGGGTAACGCTAACCTGACCTTCTCATTCTCTCTGATCTCTTTCTCCATGCTCACTTCAGGATGATTATCTCTGAGATAGAGTTGCATGCATGTGATTAAACACGTGCACACACAAGCACACATCAAAACATCTCATCTGGCGCTTGTGTGCTCACATTCTCGGTCTTCTTCTTTGTCTTTTCATCTATCTCCTTCTCCCTGGGACACATACACACAGAGGTCAAGTGTCTCTCGATGCCATATCAGCTAATGGTGAAAGCTGTCTGGTTAAATGTCACACTAAGCCCATGGGAGTGGCTCTGCAGGCTGTCAGGAGGAGCATAATAAGCTATCCTGTTGCCATGCTCTGTACTGTACTGTGTTACCATCATACTGGACATCTGTTAATCGCATCAAACTTTAATCCTGCTTTCAGTTTAAAATAAATTATCCAGGGGTTGAAGTCGCTATAGAAATTACATGTTTTTTTTCTTTCTCTTGCTTGTCTCCTCAGGCTCATCGCCATCCCGCTGAGCAAATGTTTAGGTGTGAAAGATCGGATTCGTGTTCGAGCTCCTCCAATCCCAAAGTTGGAAGCCTTTTACAAACAGAAGAGTCGACAACCATCACAAGTTTGTATTTATATTCTTCTTGATTTATAGTTAAAATTCTCATACAAAGAGACACTTCTATTTAGTAAGGATTCAAAACTCTTTTATTATGGGTTCAGTTAACATGCACAATACAACTGAGTAAACAAATGTTGTGAGTGCAGCAAAGATGTGTATTTGTATGTTATAGAGTGAATCTAAATAAATATAAAAAAAATGTAAAACTGAAATAAAAGAAATCACTGAAAGTGTCCATACAACAAAGACCTAATCTTTAAGATTTATTATTATCTTTTAGGATTGTAAATTCTTTTTTTCTTTTTAAGGAAATAATATATTTTAAATAATAATGATAATAATAACAGCTATCCAAGAACTGCAAAATAGCACTAAAACTATTCAAAGATCAATTTAACAGTATAATAATGAACAGAAAAAAAATAATCAATGTAGTTGAAATTTAAATTCAGTTTTATTTCTTGATAGAATGTGAAATGTTCAAATAACTGCTCTGGCTGAGTAGTTAAGTGCACACACACATTTTTAGCCAAAGCAAAAAATTGCTATTACTTTATCTAGCCAGCACTAAACGTAAAGCTAAAAGTTCATTATTTATTTTTGATCAGTATGGCGACTGCGCTGACACATTTCTGCAGTGAGACGTACCATGTGATATCTGTGTTTATGTCTTTAAAAAAGAAAGCAGCTGACTAATCAACGCAATCAGCTAACGCGAGAATGGAGTAGCTAGCTAGTGCTTAGGCTAGTTACCTTAGGCTAGAGCTGAAACCAAATTTAGTTGTATTCCAACTCACTGTGACATAGTATTAAATGTTGTATTTCAATTAACTGTATTATTTTTTATTACTGTATTAACTGTCTGACAGACAGCAAATACTTTCAAATGGAACTCGACATGAAAAGTTGTACACACAAATGTTAACATCAGCCCTTATGTGTGTATCTAGAAGCCAAAGCCAGTTACGCCCCTCTGCACCTCCACTGTCAAGCTTTATTTTGTGCTTAATCACCTTAACCAGCCACACCTGAGAAAACTGAATAAAGGGCCTTGTTGAAGAGGTCTAGGAGGATCACTTTTCAGCTGTTGGAGCTCACCATATTGTGTGTCACCTGGTGTCTTTTTAACGAAATACACTGGTATGTCTGTAACTCCTTCATGTTTCACCACTCGAGTCGGACCGTAACATAAATGGAGGCTCATCCAGGATAACTTTTGGACTTTTTTTTGTGGAGTCTGAATGCTGGAGTTTTTTTTTTTTTCCTAGGGTGAGAATGGAAATTATTCAAGTTAATGTTGCCACTTCCAGTTATCATGGCCAAATAAAAATGTCACGATAATGATATTATCATATCAAAAAAACTGTAAACGTCAAAATCCAGGAAATGCATTGTTAACTTGGTCATTTTCTCAAAATAACTGAAGAATGGAAGAAAACGGGGGCAGATGTAAAACACACACTGTGTTCAAGTGGCGCTGGATCATTTACACCAGGGGTGTCCAAGTTCTTCCCAGTGGAGAGACACAACTGAGTCCAGCGGAGAGCCATGGACCAAAATGTTAATTTTGCAGTACATAAAGTTAAATATGGTTACATATAGCATACATGTGCAAAAATAAACATCAAAAATTAATGACAACTGGTAATTGTGCTTAACATTCATGTTCAAAAAATTACTGAACATCTACCTGGCTTCTTTAAATAAGAAAAATAATTGAAGCACTCTGAAATATTTGAAGACAGGCATGATTGATTACTAGGCCTTGGGCCTATGTCTTCAAATACAAAGACGTTTACTGCAGTAAACAAAGTAACACAGGACAAAACCTGTCCCCATTAATCATAAAGTTCAGTCATACTCTGCGGTGGAATAAACCTTGGTAAAAAGACATCGTGTTCCCAACTTTTTTTGAATTTTCGTTTCTCTTTGTGCCACTGCCTAACACGCTCCATCTGCATTGTGGCTGGTCTTTTTCACCTCAGGAGCTCGGAGGAGGAGCTGGGAGGAGCTCAACAGCGCCACCCTACCAACAATGTATCACAATGTTATTCTCTGGTCAGGAATGGAAGTGCACCAATAAATAATCCTTAAAACCAAGCACAGAAGTGCTGACGATGGGAATATTTTTTTAACAAAAAAATAATACAATGGGCAAGGTGCAGGCTCCAAATTGGGCAGCCAACATTTATATGATATTATCAAACGCACATTTTAACAAGATATTGAAATTTCATCTTTTAATACTGCGACCTTTAGTGTTATAGGGAAGTCGACCCAATTTCGGTGACTAATGTTGTAATGTTACTGACTGGGTGAAGGCAGCAACTTTGTGTGGTCGTTGTGGATGTGGCTTTTCCATTTGTTGGTAGGTCACTTGACTTCATTGAATTTGCGTTGCACGTGTGACCATTAAGCTGCGGACAGTTCATTGTGTTGGGATTACTTGTGGCTAACCTAAGTTCAAGGTAGTCACTTGGTGTAAGGAATCATCTAGTTCGTGGCTGTTCAAAATGTCATGCAACATGTTTTGTATTTGGTGTCGAGATGTTGTGTGATCGTGTGTAAGGCCATCGATTTTTGTGCTTCTTGGAAGATGGGGTATGACTGCAGAGGGGCAGTCATAAGTAATAGGGAGCCTCCTGGAGGATTTGATATGATTATTATTATTTGCTTCCTTTTTCATAACATAAACCCTTATTTTTGTAAATCTGACATGTGTCTCAACTTTATGTTGCACTTCTTGAGTCAGGTTGTAACAACGGGTCACTTAATGTAGGAAATGTAAAGACATAAGGAATCCCAGGCATTTAGAAACAATATATTGTCCATTCATGTCATTTCTGAGCTTCAAAATGCATCACCACTTTTGAACTCAGACTTAAAAATGTTGTGTTATGATTATCAATAAGATCGATAATGTGGATTGTTATTGTGAATACAGTAGTCTATTTCACATCAAATCAAACTTTATGTAACACCTTTTGTACAAATGCATTGTAACCCAAGGTGCTTCACATATAAAACAAACAAATGCAAAACAAACCAGGAAAAGAAAAAAAAAAAACAGAACCCTGCCTGCTTCCCACACATACGCGCATGTGAACACATGCACAGATGGCCTAATGAGGAAACGCCAACACTAGGGGACTAGGGGACGACACGATGGGGACCATCCCCGTCATGTTTGAACGCATTTGAAGATGTGTCATTTTTAGATGCATATACATATAGTTCCCTCCAAACCTTCTTGCCATCAACAGCTGGCACACGTGAGTCTGACAAGAGATTTCTATGAGTCAAACAAGTGCATGTTTAAACATGTAAGCTGAAGAGGAAATGCAAAGGGAAAATAATGCATGATTTATTAATGCTGGGATATTGACAATGCATGAAAGGAACTTACAATTTTTTGGACACAGTTTACGTGAGTTGGGTGGGATTGCAATGTGGTGTGGTTATGGGTGAAAAGCTCAACAGTCTGGCAGTTTCACTTGGATCTATCGGGTGCGGCAGGACAAAGAATTGTTTAATAACAAGGAAGTTTACAGAGAGACTCTCATGGTTCTTGAGTCACGCTGAGGCTAAGCAATCCTGGTGTTACACAGGTGAAGTAATCAGTCATGGAAATGTGTTGTGGCAAGTGCATACTTTCGACAGTGTGGGAAAAAATGCTCTGCTCACCGCAGCTGGCATTATCACTTCATTTTTAATTGAAAACTGATAAATATCCCCTGTGTCAAAAATAAGACACGAAACACTTCTAAAACTTTACTTGTGCATGGTGGTTTCTGTACTATGTTCTCTCATTACACAGGTACACATAAGAAGCAGAAATATAAAGCTTTACATGGAGATTCTCCTCTCACCTCCTGGTTTGACTTTGCATTGCAACAGTCGTGCTCCCGGGTAAACAAACTGGGTTGTGCAACTGTCATAACATACATATCAAATGAAAATGCACTGGACCATTTTGCATTGTGTGTCTGTCCCACCACACAAGTTATTTTTTCGATGCATGTATTTCTGTGTTAGAATGGGCGTGTCCTAACTAATTTGCAAACCTTCCATTTCCATGAGGCCTTGACAAGCAGCAGCAAAAGACTCTGTTGTTCAGCTATGTAAATACTCAGCCACAAACGCACCATACAGGCTGTGCTCAGTAGGTGCATTTGTTAGATGCTGGTACTGTACATTCACAGCAAAGTCAGTGGTATAGTGTCACATTTTAGCCAAATGAAAGCATGCACGAGTTGTTACTCAGCAGTAAACTTAAGTTAAACTTACTTAAGTTTCACCCATCACAGCGACCTTTTCAAAAGTAATATAAGGCTGTGTAAAGTATCAGAGTACAGAAAGTTGGGACAGAAAACATCAGACTAAGTCTTGTTACAGACTCCTCAGCAGAAAACAAAAGCACATTTATCACTGTGGGCATGTTGACAAGGTAATAGATCATCATGGGGCTCAAGCATCTGAGACTGAGAAAATACTTTGCTGACATGTTTCTGTGTTTGTGTGTGTTCAGTGTGAAGTGGTGAGTTTGGGCAAGCAGTGTGGTCTATCCCAGAGAAAGATCCAGGCTTGGTTCAGACACAGAAGGAACCAAGACCGGCCCAGCAACACCAAAAAGTTCTGCGAGGCCTCGTGAGTTATTTTTTTTTTTTCCGCTCTCACAGTTTGGCAAAATGCTTCCAGCAAAACATGAACAAGTCACTGATTTGTGGTTTGCTGATGTCCTGTTACAGGAAGTCTTTATTAAGTCCTGCTGCTGTTGCTGCTGCTTTACATTAATTTTATCACCATCTATTTTTTTTTTAATTGAACTTAATGCTAATTTTAATTTTCCTAAACACTTAGTCCTGCTGGACAGATATTATATGTGTAATCATTTGACTTTTGGTCTGTTTTTATTTTCTTTCTGATAATTTGCCGGTTTGATTTGAACCGTAGCCTCTAACAAATGATGGTGTTTATTTTTATCTGTGCAGCTGGCGGTTTGTGTTCTACCTTGTAGCATTCATAGCAGGGCTCGGCTCTTTAATTAATGTAAGTAATGTGTTGTAAGTGTTGGTCACGTTTTCTCACGTCCTTGCACTTAGTGACACTTGCAAAGTATTTCTGCAATTTGTAAGAACATCAATGCTGGATTTATTGTTAGGTGTGTGTTTTTCATGGACATAACCTAGATGCAATATGAGCTGCATTCAGTTTGCTCATGATAATCCAGTCTTGAATAATGAATTGTGAATGATTGTTTTCCTCGATCTTCCAGACTCCGTGGTTCTGGGATCAGAGAGAGTGTTGGAGGGGTTATCCCAAACAGGTGAGCATGATTTGAATATTCTGCACTGTACCGGAGTTTATTTACATTTATCTACAGCATCCACTCAAACACTGGTGAGTGGATGGTACATATCCTCGATGGTATAGGGCATCTCCCAGCAGGGCCCTTACAAACTGCACAAGAAAGGTTTGAAGAACGCAACAAATAGCCCAATACATTGACCCAGCCTCCAGACTTCCAAAATCTCTACACGGTCAAGTAACTATGGGATCCAGCCAAACAAATCCACTTCAGAGGTCCCACCACACAACCAACAGGACCCAAAAACTGTCTGTGAAAGCCCCAGTGCCAGATATTACAGGACACCACTAGAGATCCATTTCCTGATGGATAGAGTGGTTTCTCTGGAACAAGGAGGAGATGCACAATTTTAAGCAGGTGCCTTTAATGTTATGGCCACTGAGTGGAGATGAGCTGAGTGTTCAGTCAGCTGAAAATTAAGTAAAATATTTTGACAACTTTATTTATATCGTTTATCAAATCCAAAAAAAAAAAATCCAAACTTTTTCTGCATCAAATAACAGTTGCTTTTCTCACATCATTAATTTAGTCTTCGTAACTACTTACCAGCTATAATTGGGAAAGAGGCGCTGTGCATGTCAATAGGTCACCAACGTAACAGGGCTAGCACTAACAGACAGACAACAATCAAAATAACAGTTATGTAATCGTTTAATGACACACCAGTCAGGCATAACATTATGTCCTAATATTGTGTAGGTCTCCCTTGTCCCTCAAAAACAGTTGTGACTCATCAGAGAATGGACATGGTTCTTCGGAGGGTGTTCTGTGATGTCTGACAACAGGATGTTGTTAGTGGGGGCCTTTGGGCCCTATGGGTTGAGGGGAGGGGCCTCTGTAGATCATCCCACAGATACTTGATCAGTTTGGATCTAGTGAATTTGGAGGCCAGGTCAACTCTTTGTGCTGTTTTTCATGTGTTTTTTTTTGGCTGCTGCCATCAAGGAGTGTTATTGCTACAGGGTGGGGGTCTCTGGTCTGGTCTGGTCTAGGTGGGTGCTATATGTTTAAGTAACATTCACATGAATACCAGGTCCAAAAGTTACCCAGCAGAACGTTAAATATTCGCAAGATGGTCAATGTTATTTACTTCTCCGGTTTTAATGTTGTGGCTGATTGGTGTAAGTCAGTGTAAACTGGTTACTGCTCTGTAGCACTTACACACTAATGGTTTTAAAAAGCAGTGAAAGACAATAGCTGAAACTGAAGGGACAAAACTTCAGGATTCAGCTGGGGCACACTTCCCCAGCACTCAACACCCTCCCACTAACTTTCATATTTATTCGTTCACTTCCTTTACACCAAAACTTTCCTGAATGCTTTAGTGTTTCGAGGTTTTTTTTTTTCTTGGTGGACGACTAATGTCTCTGCTGTTGATGACGGTTACGAGTCAGGCATGCTGTCAGGTCGGCATTCCTCCTGGGAAGCCAGCTCTTCTTCACAGGGTCATGGCACTGAATAGAAAGCACAAGAAGAAAATGTAGAGCTCTCTCTATCTGTAGTTTGACTGATTACAGCTCCTGCACGCGATACTGCTGCTGACCTTTCTCCCTTTCCTTAGGTACTATGGCCTCTGATGGGGGAAAAGGATGTGTTTTTATGGGTTAAACGCCTCAGTCAACTTCCTACCATTGTGTCGCCTCAAACTTTGAATGTTGTGTCTTCTACAAGTGTTTTCATTGGCAATAGTACACCTCAGCTTCCTTTGAATAAAACCCCTTTGTCTTTCTGAAACAGGTCGGGGGTTATGTTAATATTTGCTCTAAATAGAAACAGTTTCGAAACAGCTGGCAAAACTTCTCATTCATAGTACTGCATTTGCAGACAGGCAAAGTTATGTGAAATCCAGGAGAGTTTTAGGACAAAGGGCTCTTTTGGAGGGTTCCATTTCATCCAACCCCCAAGTCTCCAGATCTTTCTCAACAAACACTTTGGAGTCAGTCTGCATCCGTTTATTCTACACTTTTAGCTCTTGAATGGCATATATTTGAGCAACACACAGTTTATATAGACTTTTCATGAATGGGTTTGAGCTTTTGTTTTCTCTCAGATATCTACAGTATGCTTCCCGGATACTGATAAGCTTCTGTTTTAGCCAAACATCACATGTAAATGTTGAATTATGGCTCCTATCTCCTTGTCATTCTTCAGCCTGTAGCTGATGCTCATTATTGGTATTACATCCTGGAGCTGGGTTTCTACTTGTCCCTGCTGCTATGTGTCTCTGTGGACGTCAAGCGAAAAGTGAGTATGAGTTTTAATGACAACCCGCACCAGTTCCACCACCCAGCAGACTCCTGTTCATGTGATTTCATTTACATTTCTTTGTATTTTGTGCCCAAGATCTAAACCTTTGCAAGTTGTGGAAAAAATATTAATAGAATCAGTCAACCACTTGGTCTTTTTTATTATTATTATTATTACTGCAAACCAAATGTTTTTCCGAATGGATGATTATACTTAATACAGATTATGGGCTGGATTATCTGATATTACATCACAGCTTGGTGTACTTTGTTCTCGTTTTAAAACTAGTGAAGTGCTTGTAAAGATCAGCACATACTGTAAAATTCTGTTTGTGTTTGCTGTGCTAAACTGCTATAATGTTATGCATAAATTACCATTGCTATTTTTAAAAAGACGGGTACTGATTTATTTGTTTTTTTTAGGCAGCTTGTTCATGTTTGCATAAAAAAAAAAGGTATTCATTATGCACAAGGCTGCTATTTGCTTATCAAACATATGTGAGCTTCAACTGCATCAACAAATGAGTCGAGAAAATTACATCTTTCTCATACTGTGTCTGCACATGTGTTCCAGGATTTCAAGGAGCAAGTAATCCATCACATCGCCACCATATTCCTCATCAGTTTCTCCTACTGCACCAACTTTGTGAGGATTGGCACACTGGTGATGCTGGTGCATGACTCCTCTGACTTTCTTCTCGAGGTACCTGACTTCTGATTTCACTTGAGTCAACTTTTTCCTCCTTACACCTCCATTCCACTGCTGTATTTAGTTGATTTATTTATGGAGGAACAACAAGGTGGCAAATCACACAAACCTGACCTGGAGAAAAGGGAAGTAGGAAATGAGTGAGCCATTAAACGCCCTGAAAGATAACTGAATACTTGTCTGCTCACATTTAGTACTTTGAAATACCAAAGCAGCACACACACCAGGGGAATTTCACTTGTGTAGATTTTTGCAAATGCTTCCTTATCCTTCCACCTACAGCCATTATATATTTTTTGCTTCCTCATAGTAACAATAAAAAATACACCTGTGCCTTTGGGTCTCTCCGCAAGACAAAAGCACTGTTGTCTTTGGTGTCTCAAGGCTGATTTTACTGGGTGCCACGTTTCACTGATAACACACATCTGAAAATCTGTCATCCCTGAGCGCAGAGGAAACACGTAGAGCTGGTCATGTGACCTCAGGTGTGACTGAGTGGCGTCAGGTCTCTGATAAAAAGCCATGAAGGGAGGATGATGTGGGTGTCATTTACAGCAGCTACGTGCTGGTTTTAGGATAATATCTGCAGACTAGACAACAGACAAGACAGAAAATATTCTATTTCCGATTTCCTCCAAGTCTAGCCAATTAATCTCCTTCTAGATACATTTCATTAGCCTAATAGCATTTGCTAATAGCATTTTTCGGAAAACAAGAAAAAACATGACTTGGCAGTTATGCTGTTAGACTAATGATTTGCAGGTAGGCCCATTGCCTCACTAACGGCACTGTTCTGGCAGAGTGTGTTTAAACAAGGCACAGAAATCCTGCAGTAATCCTGTTTGACTGTCAGGAAAGGCCAGAGTAGTTGCTGTGTGATTTGCTTACTCACATGCAAAATCATTAAACCTTCACCGTTTCCAATAGAAGAGGCAATTTCCTATGCAGAGTCTGTATACTGTAGGTTTGGGTAAAACAAATGCATCCACTCCTCTCTCTCTAGTTTAATTCATATAATGGAAAAATAAAACACAATATCTACCCTCTTATAAGGAGAGGTGTGTGTGTGTGTGTGTGTGTGTGTGTGTGTGTGTATGTGTACGTGAGTGAACTTATATGTGTCTGTATGTGAATAAACGAGTGGGTCTTTATTTTGCTTCTCTTATTTTGTGGGTTTTAATTCACGTGAAGCACTTTGTGTTGCATCTGTATGAAAAGTTCAAGTACAACAGCTGGATCGGTAGCTCCTTCGTTATAATACCTCTGCTTCACACAGCAGGATGACGCCCCCAAGTGTTGGGAAGTTTACCAGATAAAAACTTCTTTCTTATTTAATTTGAAACTTTTTAAAAATTATTACATATAATAGAATTATTATAATCATTATAACTTATATTGTATACATGTTTTTTTCTTTTACTAAAGTCTGCCAAGATGCTTCACTATGCAGTGTGGACAAGGACGTGCGACTCTCTGTTTGTCGTCTTCGCTGTGGTCTTCCTGATCACACGGTTGGTGGTGTTTCCTTGCAGGTGAGACATGGTGGGGGAATGTGGTCGTTTATATTAGGGCTAGACTGATCAGTTTGCTTCTTTTGGCTTATTGCTGATATATAATACTGTTGGTGATTATTGGTGATTACAAATTGCTGGACATAAATGTCTGTCTATGTATTCCTGGGATTTAGAAACAGTTTCGCCCATTGCATAGGTTGCATGGCGGTTAGCGATGTAAAAAACATAGACAAGGAGTCCATCAGCCCTAAAGCTATAATACTGTGCTGTTAAATAGCTTGAACATGAAATCACCACCAGTCTGGGTCTGAACCGGCTGTGTCTCTTTCTCTGTTTTCCAGAGTGGTCTACTCGACCCTGGTAGAGTCTCTTGAATTTTTCCAGCCCTTCTTTGGTTATTATTTCTTCAATGCTCTGCTGTTGGTGCTCCAAGCGCTGCACATCTTCTGGGCCTATCTGATCCTGCGTATGGTCTACAAGTTTGCGTTCATGGGCAAGGTGAGAGAAGTTTACTTTTTATCCAGCACACATAAACTAATGAGGGGGCGCAGAATCGTTTATAAGCTTCTATGTTTTTGTTTTTTGTTTTTTTTTTAGGTTGAGAAGGATGAACGCAGCGATGAGGAGAGTGAAGTGGATGATGGTGAGGAAGAGGAGGAAGAGCCTGAGGAAGAAGAGGATGAGAGAAGCTGGGAGCAAAGGAAGGGTACAATTAACTCCAAACTGGCATCGCTGGCTAACAACTGTGTCCTGAACAACCTGACCAACCAGAGGAATATAAATAGCAGGCTCCCCAAAGCCAGGTAGTTGAGCAGCTTCCTTCCCTGCTCAAACAAGTAGTTATTTCCACTTCTTATTCCACGCTTACTGGAGATCAGTTCATTTCTGCCATATGATTCATACCGTTTGTGTGCATCCAACACGGTCCTTTGATGATTTCAGGTCTGCATCTGCTAATCTCAGAACAATAGGGCAAAAAAAGCACAGATGATTGTAAATCCTCATAACCAGTGTGGGGGAAGAAACAGCATTGTAGTTACCCCTCACTCTGCTTAATGTAAATATAAACTATAAATAGTAAAACAAGGAGGTGGTGAAATGTCCTTGACATCTAATCATAGTTTGTGCATCATTGTGTTGCATCATAATTTTGTATTTATTCTGTTTCTTTCCATTGTATTATAATAATTTGTAAATAACTCCAGACAGAACCTGCTTAATTATTTTTTGTCAACAACATAAAGCAACTGCCTTTATATAAAATCAAGCTGTCATGTAATATGTAGTTCAGTATATTTTAAAGAGACCGACTTATGACTACAGTTTATTAGCAATTTAGCCCTACAGATTTATGTCCACACATGGTTTATTGTAGATATTAAAAGTGTGGACTGTAGTGTCGATAAATCACTTTATACTATACTTTAGACTATTTTTATGAATCATATTGTTAATGTTGTAATCTGTGGCAGAACACTACTGCAAAGGTCCCATAGGATTTTGGAGTTATATTTTTGTGACAGGATCATCTTTGACTTCACCTAATAAACTGCACTGAATAGAATGGATATGGCGTCCCCTAAAGGACAAAGTAAGTCATATCAACTAATCCAAATGACTTTATTGAATTGTCCTTACAAAATACATAGAAATTTGGACTATGGAACCATATTGGTGTGTGTCAGGCAGCATGATTTCCCAGTAAGGTTTTTATTAAGGTTTCCTCCACTGGACTTTTGCTTTGTGCCTTGGCTGCTGTTTTTAAACTATTTTATTACGTGTGTATGCAAAAATGTTTGCTCTTATTAGATAACCACATGAAAAGTACTGAAGTCCATTTCTGCTAATATGATGAAAAAAAAAAGAATCCTCATCATAATGAGATTTTGTTTTGAAATTATGTGTTGGTGTCTCCAAATAATAAAAAAAATACTCAGCAAAGCAATGAAAAGTATGCCAAATACAGTAAAACCTTTCTCAGTATCTTAATTCTGAAATACTAACTCAATATTTTGAGAAGGTTTCTGATTAGTTTGACATACTAACTCATTATACTGCAAAGCCAAGTTATTTTGAGAACATTTCTCATTTTGAGAGATCTTGTCATTGTTTTGAGGAGGTGCAGTTGGACCCTGTTTTGTGACATGATGTCATTATTTCAATAAGTTTTTCCACTATAATGACTTACATTGAATACTTTTTCATCACAGTTGCAGAAATCGGCTTCCATAGGTTAAGTCCTAACTGTGGCTTAAATGTATTTGGTTGAAAGAGAGCATGCACACAGATGGGCATTAGCGAGATACTTTAATAGTGGAGTTATCTTCAAGAATCAAATGTTCCAGATGAATAAACATCCGGGTGATACAAAGAGAGAATTTTTATAAATGTTGATAACATATTTTAGTCTGAGCTCTAACAGGAAACAGGTTAAAATGAATTAAATGTTTTTATCCAACATACTGGAGAAGAGTGAAATACGAGCCAGTATCTGCTGCTGTTGTGACTTTTAATAATATTCCACAGATATTGTTCAGAAACCATATTGTTGACTATGATGACATTTTATAGTGTGATAATAGGAACTCTCCAAAAACAAGTGGCTTATGTGAACTGCACTGTATGTAATAATCTTTCATCTGAAGATGTATGAGATAGCAGTTGAAATAGAATCATAACTGTACAAGAACCTCGTAGCTCTGAGGTCCACAATACAAAATGGGATTAAACAGAGAGCACTAAAAGGGCTGATCCACTGAAATGAAACATCCACTAGAATGGTGTTGTTGTTTTTTAAAAGCAAAAAAAAAAAAAAAAAAAGCAGAGGTGTGATTTTACTCTTTAACTGCATTACATGACTGTTATCTCTTATGAGTGCACATGGATGCTTTGTTGATTGAAATGCTTAAATAAATCACTCCTATTAAACAGAACAGCAACTGGTGTCTTAGACTCATGTTCATGCTTGTTTTCATTTATTTCACTGAAGGGATGTGCACTGATTAAGGCAAAAATATCACTTGTATTTTACATATTGACAAATACTACTGTAGGAGACATTAGTGCTTTTCGCTCTTTGCACACCATCACGTGACCATTCTCATGGTGACACATCCTCTGATGGGCACAGGACAGGGAATGGCATCATCGATCTCAATGCACGTGTCTATGTAAGGGTCAAGCAACACCATGTTTGGAAAAGCTTTGTTGCTCTTCCTCTCACTGACCAGGTATATCTGTCCACTGACGGTCGTGCAGCCACAAAAGAACCTTCTGTCCAGGTATTCCTCCTCAAGCACCGTCCACTCATCCGTCTCCATGTCAAAACGCAGCGCCTGGTCTCCGAACAGGTAGAGAGCACCGTGGAGTTCTGTAGCGACCAGGTCATATCTGGATAAGAGTTATAATAAATACTATAAAACAAATGAATTCTGTTATTTTGCAAGACGAGCTGAGAAGTGAGTGCATTCTTGAGTTTTTACTCACCGTGGAAATGGAGAATAGGAAACCACATCCCACTGATCCTCCTTCACTACGTACCTCTGAATTCCAGCATACACCTCCCCATTTTCATCCAGGCCGCATGCCACGTAAATGCACTGCCCAAGAGCAGCAGCAGCAGCCCTCTCGACTGCCTTGACCAAGGGGCTGACTCCCTCCCAACCCTCCTCTGAGCCTAGGACCAGCCTCTCTACGTCAGCCACAAGTCCCTCGTCCATGCTGCCGCCCAAGACATACAGTACTGAATCAAGTCCTATGGAGCAGTGGCTGTGTCTGGACTTCTGCAGGGCTGGACCATCCACCCAGCGCTGGTTCCCACATTCATACATTGTGACCCAATCCACACTGAACCACAGCACGTCCCGGAAGTAACCGCCAGTCACAACCACATTGTCTCCTAAATGATTGAATAAAGTTTGATGTTTAAAATGTGACAGTTCTAAATGGTTCACTGAGTTGTTTTGTTTATTCTTTTCATGTAAGAATATAAATAGATGTACTGTACTATACAATGCAAATGAAAGCACACACACTATCAGTTTGATTACATATCTTAGTTGTCATAAACATCATACATTATATTAGAAGCATTACCTACTGCAGCTACAGAATACTGTGTGAGGTTCTTCCTCTGCAAAGGTGCACAGCTCTGCCATCTACCACTGAGCGGGTAAACATGGTAGAGTGCTTGTTGTTCCTTATCATGAGGCCCACCCAGGACATAGAGGGTCTCTGCAGCCCTCGTCCTCTTCATTGATCTTCCTACTGACCAAGATGTTGGGAAGTGTTCATTCAGCTGGCAGATGAGCTTGGCTCTGGGATCAGAGCTCTTCATTCTGGTTAAAAGTTCAGTGATAAATGGTAAAGAGAGAGACTCAGGCCTTATCAGCTCAATGAGCTCCAGAAAATGTTCCTCACGTTTAGGGTCAAACGACACCCAGCGCAGGGTGGCCTCAAGGGCCAGATCATCTTTTTGGATGGCCAGGTCATCACTAGCAAGTAGATTTGCTATTGTCTCCTTGGAAAGTGAAAGAAAATCCTCTTCGGTGGAGATAGCAGTGAAGTGTGTGAGCGCCACCTGTCGTGCTGCAGAGTAGAGATCAGTGCAGCCCCGCTGCCAGGCATACTCCATCATTCCCAGACAGTTACTGACGTGCAGCTCACGCTCCAGAAACTTGCAGCACAGCAGTTTGGCTCGTTCCAGTTGTAAAAAGTCTGCAGTCTCAAGGATCCCCAGAACATTTTCTCTGTCCAAAGCTAGGCTGCATGTCTTACTGTATTCCATCAAGACCCTGAAATGTTGCAGACACAAACCTTTGATTTCAACCCGCCTTCTGTTCCTTTCTATACCACAGCCAAAGAACAGAGCCCTGAAGTAGGGGCTCTGGAGGGCCAGGCATCGACGGTTGACATAAAAACTCTCTCCTTCTACTTGTAAAGTAGCATCAGGCGTTACATCAGGCTCAGGGTCCTTCAAGTGTGAAGCAGATTCCTCCTCATCCAGTGTGTTTATTTGCTCAGAGAAAAGTGCCAATCGAAAGCCCTGAGGTTTCAGTTCAGTGTCAGCTCTGCAGGCCATGTCACAAGTAACAGCCTGGCCAAATGTCTTCTGCATAGTACCTCGTCCTCGATCTGGTTCACACCACACCAACTGCTGGTATTAATAGACTCTCCTCCAACTGACTGCTGGCAATACACAACAAGGAAAAGGAGGTCAGTTAAAATAATTCATTCTAATCTAAACTACTCCTACACGTCCTGATTTATGATTTGACGCTAAAATATGTCATATTGAACTAAAAAGAAATCATTTATCAACAGAGTGAATAAAGTAGTGTTAAAAAAAACGATTTACGTCAGCTAAAGGCGCTCGATCATTTGATTGGTTGAACACTCTCCGGTCAAAGTTTAACTTCCGTGTCACGCAGGGAACATGGCGGTGAGTTCGTATGGTTTTCGCTTCCATTCAAACATATTTCTACCTTTGTACACGTTAACATGAGCAAATATATTGTTAGCCATCGTCGGATTATTCCGAACTCCACGTGTGCTCTATAGCAACTTTTCAAAAATAGTATATGGCGTTTTTCTTACATTTGCTAATTTAGCTAGCCGAGTTGAGCTAATAGCCGGCTAGGTTATCGTTAGTTTGGGTTTGTATGCATGTGACTTAAAAACAACATGGATTGTCCCCGTGCAGGATAAAGAGAAGAAGAAAAAGGAGAGCATCTTCGACCTGTCAAAATACATCGACAAGCCGATTCGTGTGAAGTTTCAAGGAGGACGGGAAGGTATGCGGATTAATGTAGTAATATGCTAACGCTAACCAGATGCTTTCGCGAAAGGGGTATTTGTTTTGGCTTTGCTACGTTTGTTGGTTGCGTTTAAATCTGATCTAGATTTGCAAACGTTGCAATGTGTGTTTTTCTCTCAGCTAGCGGCGTCCTGAAAGGGTTTGATCCTCTGCTGAACCTGGTGCTTGACGGCACAATCGAGTACATGCGTGGTAAGTGAACACACACTCACACACGGTCGGCATTAAATGCATGAAAAGTTAATCAAGAACAATAGCCATCATCCACCATTGATGGGCCAAATGATTTCAGCAGAAATCTGTAGGATGCATTAGTGTTGTCAGTCCAGTCTGTTGCTGACCTGAACACCCAAGCACCTGTATGACTTCACAATCACAATCTCCATTCCGCACATGTTCACTGGTAGGTAGGGATGGTGTTTGCACCTGCTTTTAGCTTAATATCATCCATGCAGCACTTGCCCCAGTACAAGTATAGCATAGTCCCCAGTCCCATCTACAAAAGGAAATAGGGATCCTCTGGAGTCTAGGCACTGGTGGTGCTGGGGACATCAGCTGATGACGTCATTCTAAGCATGATATGGAGAGGAGGATGTCTGCAGGACAGACGGTCTGGACGGCAGAGTGACAGAATGAAAACGAATGGCTGTAACTAGGCAAGAGTAGTGACGTCGAAATTGCCTGTGAAGTGATTTTGCCAATGTGGAGAAGCGGAAGTGATGACATGAATTCAATTAAATTTTATTTATGTAGCGTCAATAACAACACAAATCGTCTCAAGACGCTTTTACAAAAAACGGCCTGAAACCTCCAGAGCAGCCTGAAGGTGACGGTGGCAAGGAACAACTCCCGCTTAACAGGAAGAAACCTTGAGCAGAACCCAGCTCATATAGAGGGACCTGTCTGCCGAAGGCCAGCCGGGTAGAAACAGAGACGATAGAGACAAAAGAAGAGCCGGAGACACTTCTGTCATAAATACATGCATCGTACTGAAGGAAACGCATAGAATCTAATAATGCCAGATGTAGCTGATGATCTTACGTGAGTTTGAGAGTGTAAGGGGAATCATAGACAGGTCGGAGAATTGAACTTGAGACTTAAACTACTGTCATCCTGCGGGCCAAAGGGTCGGTCTGTCTGTCTGTCTGTCTATCTATCTATACATCTACACTTTGCATTTACTTTAGATAATCGACAATGGCTCGATTTCTTCTGATTATATTCCTGAATGTGAATCTTATTGTCAGAAGTAGAAGTGTTTTTTAATCACTTTTAAATGGTGATTTTCCCAGGCAAATAAGCCTAATATATGTCAAATGCAACTAACTTAACCACAGATAATATACACTTGCAGATGTGTACATTACACATCATCCTTACTTGTATCCTAAGTTATGCACTGTACATTTAATGAGGCAAATCCTTTCTACCAGATTTAGCTATGAAGTATGCTTGTGTTTTTTATGCAGCTGTTAAAAATGTCCCCTATCCTGACATTTCTCACCGTAGTGTACAGCAGTAAATACAAATGGCCACAAAGAAAGGTTGTATAAGTTGAATATCAGGTCTCTTTAGTTTAATTTTGAGTGAGATTGCACCCATCTTATGCCAGGAAATGTGTTGGTATTTTGAAATGTAGTAATAGCCTAGTGGTTTAAATAATGTTTTATCCTAAACTCCTAAGTACCTGTACCCCTTGTGCTCCCAGATCCAGATGACCAGCTGAAACTGACAGAAGACACCAGGCAGCTGGGGCTGGTGGTCTGTAGAGGAACCTCTGTAGTTCTAATCTGTCCTCAGGATGGCATGGAAGCCATACCCAACCCGTTCATACAGCAGCAGGATGGCTAAGACACAGGCTGCAGCCTGATGAAAGATGCACACATACACACTTGAATTTTTTTGCCATTTTATTTTCTTTTAACCATGACATTAATAGTTAATACAACAAATCAGTTGTGTTAATCAGCAACAAAAAACATTTGTATGCACTTCACTTTTATTTCTGTCTCTTGTGTGCAAAGATTTGTGTTGTAAAGAGTCCATATGTTTGGAAAATGTTAACAGGACAATTTTCTTTTTATGTAGAAGAAGTAAACTTTTTACTATTCTTTGTTGTTTTGATAAGAAAATAAAGTGAAAATCTAGTATACTCTGGGTCTTTGTTTTTGTTTAGTTCTTATTTAGAGTGAATAGATAGATTCAGTGACTGAAATGTGGTTCAAAGAACCCTGGAGATTGCAAAATATCAGCGTCCCCTTGTTGAGCTTCAACTAGTTCTGGTTAATAACACATCCAGAAAGGGGGTCATATTATTGTCATGTAAGAGCATCCACCCACTGTTGTATCTAGTGGTCAATATGAGCAGTGAGTGGCATAAATGACATGTAATTGTGATCTTTGAGTGTTAAAAGGAATAAAGGGAGTGTTTGTTGATTATGTGAAGTCTGTGCTGACAAAGGACCATTTGTTGTTTTAACTGCTTTAAGCAGGGTGGGGAAAATGTCTTAAACTTATTTACTTTTGTTAGCATTTGGTTCCTTTACAGATGCCAGAAGAGACTTTGTGCAAGTAAGACTAACACTATGTAAATTTCTTTTAGTTGAAAATGGATCCAGGGGCTTTGAAATGAGAGGCTGTGGTTAAAACAATAAATGCAGGTTAACTGGAATGTCTCTCTTGTGGAATACATTCAGAAAGGGCCTCCACGTTTCACTTAGGTGATTTAAAAGTCTGAAATGTATTACTGGACTGTGAATAAAACTTTTAAACTTTCTGATGTCCAGATAAGAGTTTTTTAAGTGCTGGAAGGCTGGGACTTTCAGCCAAGAAGAAAAAGGCAGAATTCCATCTGGCTTTGCTCCTCCTCTGCTGCTCAGTCACTGTGTCAATGGAGCACAGACACTGGAACAACAGCTGCAGAGGGCGCACTGAGCTCCACTGAAGAACATATGCACCTTCATGTCCTTTTCATTGTTAATACAAACTCCGGATTTCAGTAGTGAAGGACTATGAGGTGTTTATTATTTACCTGGAGACTACGGGAGCTCTGAAGTGACAATAGAAATGCCTATGCACACCGGGGTGTAACCAAAAGGATCAAAGCGGATGGAAGGTGGGTCGGCTGGGGATTTCTGAAGCTGAGTCGTAAAGGTGAGCCACCTGCGGGACGGAGGCGTCACGCCCCTTGGCAGGTTGGAACAAATAGCAAGAACCGTCGGTGCTATCGTATCGTCTTCCATCCCCGTTTCTGCTCGTGTGTGCACGGAGAACCTCTGGAAATCGGCGTTGAAAGCAATGAGAGAAAAAAGAGGTGAGTGAGTCTATCTGAGGACATAAAGCCTGCATTGTTCTACGCGCCGCAGTGGGATGCACCTGCGGTCAACGTGCGTAAATTAGAGTTTCGGAAAATGTCTTCGGCGTCCAGTTTTCGGTATAACTGTAAAAAGTTTCGCTGTTTTTGTCCATCTTTCTCCGCATCTGATTTGTGATTTCCAAGCAACATGGCCTCCTTAGTCTCTTTCGTGCACACTTCTCAATCCACAATCTCAGCCAGTGCTTCTGTTCACACGCAACTGTGCGCTCATTCAGAATGGATTCCTCAATTACCTACACCATGGTGAACTTTACAATAGTACTATTATATGTGTAACTACCCTTGAGAACTAACGTTACTATCTTATATTATGGTGAGTATACTGTTCTGTATATGGTTCATACTGCTCTGTTCAATAAGAATAATGAAATTTTTTTCTGTATGAAATTGTTATGAACACATGAATTATCGTGTACAAAGTTTGATCGTGATGTCCAGCAATACTCCAGTGATTTACAGAGCTATTGTTTTATTTCCAGCAGGCCTGGATGATTGTGTCTGTCAGGTATTATGATACTGGAGACAGTTGAATGTGAGCTGTGAGGTTGGTGCTGTGAATCCAACATGGAACTGAAGAAAGATGGAGGTGGAGGAGGAGGAACGTGGTCGTCTTCGGGAGCATCTTCTGAACCCTCTAACTCTGCTTGCTACAAGAGTACCCTCATAGCCTTCCTCCTCATCTTCCTTATCATCGGCGTCTTTGTAGGCCTGGTTATAGGTAAGTCAGCATTCACCAAAAAACACGCTTTTGTAAAGTGATGTTTTGAAACTGAGTATGTGGAGCATTTTTTTCTGGATCCCTTTTATGTCCTAACCATTTGTCCTCCTTCCCTGCCAGCGTACCTGGTGCAGGAGCAGCATTATTTCATGGAAACAGTGGAGCTGAAAGGTCTGAAGTATGACGCAGCTCTGCAGGACGAGAACTCTGGTTTCTCCATAGTACTGTCTGCAGTTTTAAAGTCCAAGGTTAGTGCTGATCTCCCGCTTTCACATAATATGTCCTTTAAAAAGGGATAAGCTCATAATTACCCTTACCTTTCAGATTAAAAATGTCTTCATTGCCTCATCTATATCACACCACTACATCGACTGCAGTCTCGTTGCCTATGGGTAAGTGAAAGCTGAAGTAATTCGCTCAAAACAATTAACAGTATCTTAACAATGAAGCAAGCAACACTGTGTGTATTCTCTGTCTTCTCAGTAACATCAATGGTGACGTGATGGCAACGTTCAGACTGGTCTTCCAGGTGTCCAAGATCCAACAGTATTCAGACAACTTCATCCAGGACTTGTTGAGAGCAGGCCTCAGCTCAGTGATGCATGGGAAACCACTGGAGGTGCCAGAGTTTGGACAGATCAGTGCTATCATCTTACTGGGTAGTAGAGCTATGCTGTCATCAGCTGAGTGTCTGTGGTCCCACAAGTGGATGTGTGCAGTAACACAGCTCCTGAGCTGAGCA
Organism: Mugil cephalus; assembly: GCF_022458985.1. Lineage (NCBI taxonomy): Eukaryota > Metazoa > Chordata > Actinopteri > Mugiliformes > Mugilidae > Mugil > Mugil cephalus. The sequence continues at coordinate 2,947,108 of NC_061775.1, forward strand.
ATGTGTTGTCTCACAGGGTCTAATGTTTTTCTTTCTAGGAGCCAGTGGGAAGTCGTTTTATGCTATCGGTGATGACATGACGAGTGAGTTAACACACATCCATAAAAAGAGTTATTCTTGCTTATATAGATACAGTTATACAGTTGCTTATATAATTAAGTTACATTTAGAGTAGAGAAGTAGAGATGCCTAATTACCGCTGATGTATGCCCACAAAGACTCAACCACAGCCATTCATCTCCCTCCTAACACCTAGCCCCTAACACCCATCAACTATTTCCAAAGAAGTACATTTCCATGATTTCCATTCTTCTGCGTTTTTTTTGTTTAAATTTCATCTTACCATTGTCCACCATCTGTGTTTTCCAGCCAGGTGTCCTGACAATACATTCACCTGTGACAATGGCGAGTGTGTCACCAAACTAAATCCGGAGTGTGACTTCACCCCGGACTGTGCAGATGGATCTGATGAAACTCGTTGTGGTGAATGAATTCTTAAACTATAAAAGACATTCGTTGTCCACAAGATATAATGTGATTGCTCACCTTTGATACACTTTTACTCTCCATCCTCCCACTCAGCCTGCGGTACACGTCCTGCCATGGGAAGTCGGGTGGTGGGCGGGGAGGATGCTCGGCAAGGGGAGCTGCCGTGGCAGGTCAGTCTGAGGTTCCATGGACGGCACACCTGTGGGGCCTCCATCATCAGCGAACGCTGGTTGGTCAGCGCAGCACACTGCTTTGAGAGGTAGACAGCTGTTAGGATTTCTTTTTTATTTACCCGCCATTGCATTTGAATGAAATAGTATGAAACTGTATTTTTGCTTGATGGCAACTAATCTAAATATACAAGGAATATAAAGAAGTGTATTATCAGTTTTATTGTTTTGTTTTGTTTGTTATTTACTATACTCATTTTGGAAGTCAATAATTAAGTGACATATCTGTATTTGTTGTAGTCTTCAAATCATTTTCTCAGTGAAACTGGGTACAGGGGATAACGCTGAGATCTACCTTTTTTGGTTTTAGGGACACCGATCCCCGGGATTGGACCGCCATGGTTGGAGCCAGATTGGTGAGCGGGGAAGAGTCAGAGTCCAAAACGATTAACATCAAGTCTTTAGTTGTGTCTCCAGACTACAACCCCATGACCACAGATAACGACGTGACTGTGCTGGAGCTGGAGACCCCTCTCACTTTCAGCGCTTACATCCAGCCTATCTGCTTGCCTTCCCCGTCTCATGTTTTTGCACCGGGGCAGAGCTGTGTGGTGTCAGGATGGGGCGCACTAAACCATTTTAGTTGTGAGTCTGCGCGCATGTGTACACCACAACTCAACAGATGAGTAATTTAGAGTAAAAAGGAGACATACTTTAGTCACTCAAAAAGGGCAGTGACAAACACAGGGCAGTAACAGCAAACATAACTCATATAGTCATATAGTAACAAAACTAGTCCCACAGGACATCCAGTTTCATATCATAGTATGATGTCTGTAATCCTCTGTCATTCAGCGGCGGTGCCTTCCACACTGCAGAAAGCGGTGGTGAAAATCATCGACTCCAAGGTGTGCAATAAATCATCTGTGTACAGGGGAGCTGTTAGTCACAACATGATGTGTGCTGGATTCCTGCAGGGCAAGGTGGACTCGTGTCAGGTTAGTATCTGCAGCTCTGTGACAACAGCTCACACTAGGTGGGTTCAGTAGCATGTGCTATCATCTTACATTCTCCTACAATACTGTCTTGTCTTGGGGCAGAGTGTGTACTCATACACTGGTGCTCTTGATCTTCCTTTCTACCTTGATAAATAAGGCCAAAGCTGTATATCAACACCGTTCCCACCCTAGAAAAGGGGATGCCTGGAAGTTGCGTCTCTTATTTTGATCTCCGCTTAACATGTAACTACTCTGAAATGAAGTCACTTTGATACCCTTTATGTGACAAAGATGGACCAAATTGCATAACTGATATATTATGTTCGGAACATTTAACCTTCTGGTAGTATTTGGTTGCTGCTTCTAAAAATATATGCAGAAGAACAGCTTGTTTTCTCAGAGCACAGGTGTCAAACATGCGGCCCGTAGGCCGAAAGAGGCAAGTGGGAAAATTACATAACTACTAAACCCTCACCCTGATAACCCTAAGACATTCTCCTGATTTAGTTGTTTAGGCTGTCTTATTAAAACAATATACCCTTGCAAGTTTATAGACATGAACCTCCCATTTGTATCCAACACTGATTAGACTGAAAATCATAAAACACTTTTACAGACTCTATCAGTTGCATTAAAACAAATCTGGGGTCATTTGTGTCATGCGCAGGGCGACTCTGGAGGGCCTTTGGTGTGTGAGGGTGCCCCGGGGAGGTTCTTCCTGGCCGGCGTGGTGAGCTGGGGAGTGGGCTGTGCCCAGATCAACAGGCCTGGGGTTTATTCCCGTGTTACCAGGCTCCGCAACTGGATTCTAAGCCACGCAGATCCCAGCTTGGTCCATGGTTACACCCAGTCTGTTCCCACTGTGCCAGTCCCTGTGACAGGAGAGACCCTTAGTGAAGGTTCAGTATCTGGAACTGAAGCCATGGACTCTGCACAAGCATCCCCTGGTAATATCATCCTAAAACCAAATTAATGTTGAGAGCTCTGTCATTAGTTATATCACTAATGGTGTGTTGATCTGTCTCCTGTGTCTTTCAGTTTTGAACTGCAGTGGAAACTTCCAGTGCAGTTCCACTTCCTGCATCAGTAAGGTCAATCCAGAGTGTGACGGAGTCTCCGACTGCCCCAATGGGGCAGACGAAAGAAACTGTGGTACGTTAATATGGATGAAAGGAAGTACATGCTAAAGATTTCTGAGTGGTGTTCTTTTATTTATTTATTTGTTTTATTTTTTGAGACTGTGGTTTGCGTCCTGCACTGGGCTCCCAAAGGATTGTGGGTGGAGTAACAGCTCGGCGGGGGGAGTGGCCTTGGATTGGCAGCCTCCAGTACCAGAGACTTCACCGCTGTGGCGCCACACTCATTCACAACAAATGGTTACTGACTGCAGCGCACTGCTTCAAAAGGTACTAACATTTACTCAACAATCATTGCTCTTCAGGTGTATGACACTGTTATAACTGTCCTCGTTCATAACTCACACCCACAGTGACTCTGGTCCTACTAACTGGGCTGTAAGTTTGGGATCTGTGCTGCGATCTGGGGTAGGAGCACTGGTCATTCCCATCCAGAGGGTAATCATCCACCCGGCTTTCAATGGCACCAACATGGACCATGATGTGGCTCTGCTGGAGCTGGCAGTCCCAGCACCCATGTCTTACACCATCCAGTCCGTCTGTCTTCCCTCACCGGTGCACCGCTTCCTGAAGAATGCGGAGTGCTACATTGCAGGCTGGGGATCCATGAGGGAAGGAGGTGATACAGGAACTGTAGTTTCACACCGACGCTCCAGTTTTTCAGAAGATATGAATAAAATGAGCAGTCTGGATAATTGTTAACAAGTTGTAGGGCACACAAAAAGAAATCACGTCCCTCAGCTGAGATACAAGGCAGAAAACATTCCAAAAAATATTAAGGTCTTTAAAGCTTAATGAAACTGTGTGCAATGTAATAATGAATACTTAAGGTGTGGAACTCTGTACAAGTTTATAAAAGCTTTGTTCCCACCTTCCACATATTTGTAACATAATTTGTGCTAAACCAGTAAACTAAACTAAACTAAACCAAACCAAACCAAACTAATACTACATACAGCTAAATTTGCCCCATTATGCAGATTCTAAAATCCCAGTATTTCTTAACTGAATCTATTGAAATACAGTCTGTCAGATACCTTTGCTTTGATTTGTTGAGGTTTTGATTTATCTACCACTGAAACTCCCACTGCTAACAATGGAATTCAGTTTGATGGTCCTTGAAACAGTTGAAAATAATGTTTACAGTTTTGACTAAGTGCATATCAAGCTAATATACCAGTTGATTCCCATAGGTTCACTGACGAACCTGCTGCAGAAAGCTGCAGTGAACATCATTGACCAGGCAGACTGCCAGCAGTCGTATGGAAACGTGCTGACTCCTAACATGATGTGTGCAGGACTGATGGAGGGAGGCAGGGACACCTGTTTGGTAAGATGCTGTACAATAAACTGTGTTAAACATGTCTCCTTCCCTGCCTGGAAACGAGCCAGACATCTGGCTAAAACAGTGTTGACAGCTTCTGAGCTGGAAGATTGTGGACCAAGATTACACTAGGCTCAGGGAAACAGGGCCATGGCTCTAATGAATGTTTTCACAGTTGATGGTTAACCAGGTCAGTGTGAAGTAAATCTTGCCCTTTAAAAGGTTTCCAAAAGATTTTTCAAGAAAAAGTAAAGGCTTGGGATAAAAGTACAAAAACACAAACACAAAAACACGTATTACACTTCTGTGAGAGATGCTTATCTAATAGAGAAACATGCCTCCTTTCCTAGAAATACAGACCCCCTTCTCACCCTCACCTTCTTTGTAATCTTCTTATGTAAGGAAACCCACATGCATTCCTGTCTCGGTCAGAGCACCTGGCACCTCAGCAGCAATCCAAGTGACTTTCTCTTTGTACTGTACTGCTCTGTCTTTCTCCTGCTTCCTCTCTCCTCCTTAATCAATTGTTTTAGTCACTTTTATTTAGTGGAGACTAAAAATCAAGTCATTTTAATTTCTATTAAAATAAGTGTGCTATTGAGCTTATTTTCCTTTCTTTTCAATCATCCAGGGGGACTCTGGAGGACCACTGGCTTGTCGTCAGCACTCCAGCCCGTGGTTTATTGTCGGTGTTACCAGCTGGGGACACGGATGTGGGCGAATTGGTTTTCCGGGGGTCTACACTCGTGTGACATCTGTCAGGAAATGGATATCCACATACCTACCATTCTGAAGTGACCGTGAAAAACGGAGCTGTGCCTGCAGAAGAATGACAAATCATATGGATGCAGTGGATTTCCATGATGCATCTTCTCCACAGAACTGTACTGTACAAGGACTTAAGTCATGCTAAAAAGCCTCACAAACTCAGCTGACACAGTATTGACCGGTGTGATCTACTGCTCATGGGTGCTGTTTGTTATACTGTGCAATCGTGTAACCTTCCCTCATCAACTCAAGAAATAATCCTGAACTGGCTTATGGACATTTCAACATGTGTGATTTGAAGTATTTATTACAGTTATTTATTTTCCTGACAGGTAAACATAATTTACACGGTGTTTTATGGGGTTCAGAATATATGTGTTTTAATCTTTCTTGTCTTTTTGTATCTAAAAAAATAAGACAAAGATGGAATGTAATGATTATTAATGAAAGGTGTATTTTGGGGGTAGTTCATTATGGAAACTGGTGTGCTGTGTGATTCACTATTCTTAATGGGGGAGAAAAACAAAAACAAAACAGAAAATAACCAGTTGACAAGATTTATTTTTCACGGAAAATATTCCTTTTGCTCACAATCACTCTGCAAATGGTGCTCACAGGCTTGTCTGGCTCTTAATTGTGACACAAACTCAGTTGGGAAAAAAGGTGGGCTGAGGTTCCCAGACATCTGACAACCCGCACACACGAAGCCGAGAAAGCCACAGTCTAGAGCGAGGCAGACCCCGCTGAAACAAGCCCACTACTGTAGAGGGCAACAGATAGAGTGACAAGTAAAACACATGCTCAGACAAAACTGTTTTGTTCTCAGGGTGTACTTTGATACAGGTCTGTTTGGAGGCTGGTGAATGTCAGAATTGCGGCTGTGAAAACACCAAATTGCTCCTCAATTCTTCTTGATAGTTGTTAAGTAGATCTTTTAAGTCTAGCCCCTTACTGGCTCCAGGTGTGCTGCATACTTTGCAGGTGCAAACAATTTGCACACTTTAGAAGGAGTTCCATTTACTGCACTGTGTGTACATGATAATTCAGTCAAAATCTGGATTTCACTTCAAAGTGACAAAAGGAAGATATCAGAGTAAGTGTCTCCATTCAGCCACATGTGTCAGCACTGCTTTCCTGTTCAGGAGGAGGCTGAACACCATGCCTACACAAGACACGGTGTTTAAGAGGCAGCACGGATGCTTGCGTACGAGCACCCATTCACACTCAAGTTCACTCCAACACACAATTTAGAGTTTCCAATCAAACTGCAAAGGACAAGCTTAATTATGTCTAACATACAACATACAAATAATTAACTAACTCAGAACAAAATAAAAATGTCCACATTATGGCAAAAGTCCACAAGCTCTGCTCGCCTGTCTGTGAGGTATTATAGCAGAAGTCGATAGTGTGCCACTGCCACACCTGTGCACAGCTTGAGACTTCCAGCGGTGCACTGAGCTGGTCCTAACTGTGGGCAGCAGCCAGAGGAAGGGAGGAACGTGAGAGAGGGACGTTCACATGCGAGCTCTTTCCCTCTGCAGCCTGGAGTTGTACGTTCGGGACACGGTGTTCCAGGCATCCATGTACCGATCCATACACATGGCAATACATTTCTGTGAGGAAGATAACAATGCGATTAACAGTCATAAAACATAAAGCTTGTTCAATTATTTTCTGTATTTATTTTGTCTACATTTTCAGTAGCAGGTGATTTTAACTTAAAACAATAAAAAAAAAATGATCAAACTATCAACTAGTAGTTCCAACTGGTGTCTGTATGGATCTGAAATCTGCTCATCTTGTACCAACGCTTACCTGCTCAGAGTTGTCCAATGAGCTTCCAGGTTTACCTATGCACTTCTTGAAGCATTTGTCCGTCATTCTCTGAAACACAAAAGCATTGACTATTTTATAACATCAGTCGATTCAATTTAAAAGCACTTATATGACGATCTGCAGGTTTTAAAAAAAAAAAATCTTTAACGACTCTAACTGGGTCAAAGGACAGCTGGTTTTAGGGGTTACAGTGTATCAGCAGCGTTTCACCTTCTTCTGAAGAGGTTCTCTAACATAACATTGGCCTTGTAACATTCTGACAAGATCAATAAATACAATAAACTTTAGTGCAGTTAAAGCTCTCTCATGTAAGCAGGTTAGTTCTGCTAGCTTAGCAGCTGTCTCACTGATTTACCTGCAGCAGCTCCTGAGCGTTAGCCACTGCGATCTGGACCTTGACTTGCTCCATGATGGTGCCGGTGTCCATTTTGCCCCCCGATCCTCCGGCTGAGAAGTCTGAACTGAAGCCGTCCATTTCCACAGGAGTCGTTATCGAAAGTGCGACTTTGTGGAGTTTCTTTCAATACACGTGCGAACAGCCACTGCTAGTACCGGCTAACGCTATTATCCAATGCCCTTGACAGAGGCGGACGTCCGTTCACGTCATTTCCGCTTCGGAGATTTTTATTATTATTATTTTTGAATGACTCCTGCACCTTTTGTAATAGCAACGTAGAAAGTTCTTCACATTTGTGTTTTTTTTTTTTTTTTTTTTTTTTGTGATGAGTCGAGGAAGTTTTGGTGGGATCTTGGATCTCACTTTTCTGGCGCTGCTAACTCCGTCTACTCCCTTACTTTTAACGATATAATTTGCTACTACGTTAATCCAGAAGATCGCGCTATTGAACACCTGATGAACTTTATCATCATTTTCGCAAAATTCTTTATTCACAAACAAAAATTTGCTAATTCAGTAACTAAATTCGCTCCTTTTTTACTTGAACTAAATTCTCTGTTTAAAACTCTTTATTTGACCAATAACAAAAAAAAAGCAATACATTACTGGATAATGATGAAAGTTTTTTTTCCCCAGAAACCTCTGACTAACCCTTTATTAATGACTATTTTGTTCTCTTTTTCCAAAAAAATATTATTATTATTTTATGTATCATTTTTCATCCTTGTTGTACCAATTTCTGACTTATTTTCATTTATTTATTCATCTTACTACTAGTTTTATTATTATTGTATTTTCAAGCTGTATTCTATAATTTATCACTGTACTGTCCCTTTGTACTTTTTGACGTGCTGTTATACATGAATGGATACCTTGTTGGTTCTGTCTGAATACCTGCAAAAAAAAAAAAAACGTGTAACTGGACGTCGTTTGTATGTAATGAAAAGGGTGCAAAGAGAAAGGCGTGAAACTGAATATTACACCAGTCAAATACGTAACGTAATAAGCCGTATTACAAACCGTTTTAAGTTATGTAACACACACGAGAGAGAGAGAGAGAGAGAGAGAGAGAGAGAGAGAGAGAGAGAGAGAGAGAGACTAAATATAGTATTCAAAAATGCTGGATATACATAAAGTCAAGCTGTGGTTGATGAAAACATCACATCTTGCAGGTATTCAGACAGATATTAAATGATTAGATGACGTGACATTTTGACCTGGTACTGAGTTATCTGACATATTTCAACAAATGGCAAAAAGTTCCCCTGATGGTGGTGGAAGAGGGGCAGAGGTTCCAGAAATACAGGAGGATATTTTATGTGGTTAATATTTTTGGAGTCCACATAATAATTGAATCACTGTGCAGACCAACCAAAGCAATGTTGAAACAAATGACCAGATACATGTAGACTATGTTATCAGTGTTGTTATAAAATAAAACAACACATCAATAAAATAAAAAGAACAGCTTTGTATTTCTTGTGTTTCTTTAAATGGTATATTTAACAGACAGAGGTGTTTCTCAGGACTCGCCTGTCCCAACCCAACTCATCGAAACTGCACATCACATATTTGCCACATGGTGGCGATGTATGGCAATGAATCTCCCCTCAGTCTACATCAAACAAAAGAAACTCTAATTTCAGCTTTTTTCAAATGAGATACAAAGAGATACCTATTTATGACATATGTATTCCTTTTACAACAGAGTTTAAGTTAATATATTTAAAGTTGTTTTATGTTTTATATCATTCACCTGCTAACTACAGTCCATTAACTGGAGCATGAACATGCGTTTCATCCTCAGCAGCAGGCTATTTGAAAAATAATACAGTTTTTAAAATGTAATAATAATCATCCACTCCCTGGACAGTCCCTCCCACTTTATACATTTATATTCGGCACATGTTCAGCCTTTTACTGTAAGCAACAAATAATGCTCTGCCAGCTTGCTTTGTACCCACAGTGGAGATAAATAAACCTTAATTTGCTCCAGTGAAGAGCAAGTGTTGGCCACAGAAATAGAAAGTCATAAGAACCTCTGCAGTGTTTGCTGCTGAGGCCCAGGCTCCAGGATGACCCCCTGAATGGACCCCTCGTCTTATGTTTCAGACACAATGACCTCACCGAGAAGACCACCTGCCTTGAGCGAAAAAATATGTGTTACAGTGAGTCTGCGGGCAACAATAGGGTGACGGTTACTGTCATCTGAACAGACACTCACTGAGCGGTTTACTGCAATGCTGGGGGCTTTGAGAAATGATTGTGGGGGGTCTGATTAGTGGCGTGCCTGCCTTAGAGTAATTAATGACCAGTTGCACAATGCTTGCACCAATGCACATGCAAACACACACATAATACACACAGTCCCCAGACCAGTTTGCCGTGGGGCCATGGGGTTGGAAGGGGGAGGGGACGGGAGGGTTGGGTTAAAGTGCACCAAAATGAATTAACCCTAGATTACAATCATGAGTTCATTAATGTAATCTGCTTAAATTCTTAATCTCCTTTAGGCACACTTGTGTGTATGAAAGCATTTGGCCCAGTCAGCTACAAACACAGCTTCAACGAGCACAATGGTGAATTAATGAGCAATTTACAATGACAATGTGAATTGCGATAACGAGTGTGTTTACTGATGTCAAACTATGAGGTTACACGAGACCGTAAGTGGTTGCTACATCAAAAAGAAATGGTATGTGGTAACTTGAGACATGAGAGGCACCCAAATGTAAATCCCTTGAAATAATAAGAAATGGTCGATAACAGGAAAGATACACCCATACACAGTCCATGGCGCACACACCGTTCTCTGACAGCTGGGAAACAGGAGCAGTTTTTAATCTTCAAAAGCAGCTGCTGAGTGACAGTAAGAAGGAGTGAAAAATGGGGAGAGAAGCAGTGGAAACCTGAGCCGTGTGGCATCCAGCCGGGAGTTTGAGCTCAGTGCACAGACAGGCTCTCCCACTCTGTCTGTCACTTCTTCTCAGCCAGTCTATTGTTTGCATAAAGACGATGCTTCAAATATTGAAACTGCCAACGCTCAATGGTGAATATCAGCATAATTTTGCAATTGTTTTTTCTTTGCAGGCTTCATTCAGGATTCTTGTTGAATCCCAAAAAAAGCACAGATGTAGCAAAAACCATTAACAATCCGTGCATTACATTTAAATGCCCAGTAAAGGAAATACCACAGGCCTGAAACTGGCACGCCCAAATAAAAGACTCATTATTAATCATTAATTATATATGCAGACAAGTTGAGGCATATCCCAGCAAAGAATCCTGCACAAAAAAAGAAACTTCATGAATGAATATGTCTCTCTTTTATCTGCTGTTAAATCCTGGCAATGCAAATTTTAAATTGTGAAAGCTAGTCGTCGTATTTGTTGTGTCATGTTTGGGGCAACCCATGAGTTCCCTTGCGGGCTGACTTGGCTGACCTGATTTGCTTCCCAATAGGCTGACTGGAACCAAGAGACATTCTTGATAAATTCTTGTAAACCTCACAAGTACTTCAATCCTGCAGAAAATGCCAGGAATTCAGCTGAAGAAACAATCTCGTGGTCCTCAGAGGGATTTAACCTGAAATCATAAGATCATTAAGACTCTTAGTTATGTGGAACTGGCTGTGAGATGTCCAGTGTTGATGGAGAGTGGAGTTTCAGATGAGTACTTCCCACCAGAATTAATATCTGATCTTAGTTATGAGAAAATCCTGGATGAATATTATCTTTTTTGTTTTGCTTGAAATCATGTAACACTGACGACACAGATGTCATGCAAGAACATATAGTTAAATTCTAATTTTCTTTCCATTTTCACGAATTCGGGGGTTTTTAAATCAGCAAGGGGAGTTTATAATAAAACATGTAGACATAGTGGACATTTTATAATCTGATCCACACATTTGAATTTGTCAATTTCTACTGTGGCAAAATAGCAACAAAACAAAAGTTTTGACACTTGCCTCCAAGATTTTTACTCTACTACTACAGAAAGAATAATTCAGTAACGCAATGAATAACATAATATGAAATATCTAAATATTTTAGATACATTGCTTACTGGACTGGAGTGTCTAAGGCTGGTGATGACAGGGCAGGGATTTAGTCTGTGCCTTCTCAAGATGCTTAACGTTTTAGTTCAGTGCGCTGAATATGATGAAATATATTCTAGTATGACTCATACACAGTTTCTGGTAACAAAGAAGTGTCTAAGTTTCTGTCATTCACATTCTTCACTGAGTGACTAAGATAGCATATATCAATAGAATAGAATAGAATAGAATAGAATAGAATAGAATAGAATAGAATAGAATAGAATAGGCTTTATTGACATTGTACATCTCAGCATTCACAACTAAAAAAAAATTAATTTTTATGCCATTTTTATACAGTATGTTATTTTAACTATACAACGCTTACCTAGGCCCAGAATTGCGTCATTTTCCATTAGATTAACATCTGTTGCTGAAATATGTTTTTATGGTTCTTCTGACACAGCACCTCCAGTTTGACTTCATGAATGTCCCAAATGTACTTTTAGCTGTGCAAGATGAAATGCATGTGACAGGTTTCATGTATTATTAACATAAATGAGTGAGTGCGATAAGATGTCATTTCACCTTGATGCATACATTGGCACTGAGTGCACATGTTTTAAACACATGTGCACATGTGCAGTGGGGGTGATTAGGGTGTTTTTATGTGAAATGTCATTTTTCCATTTTTCATGTTTAATGGCTGCAATTTACTGGTGTTGTTTCTGGAAGCGCACCTGCGTCGTATATACCTCATTGACAATAAAGAAGCTTATCTGACATTTACAGTTAAAAGTAGTCAGAGTAGATTAGGCTACAGTTTTCAGCAACCCTGAGTGAAAACAATCCCTTTTCATAGCTGCTCACCTGGGATATTTAACACAGTATTTGATATTAGATCGTTTTTTCTATTGTGTGTCACTTTCTATGTTGCTTTGTGTTGTTGTTTACTAAGCCATAACCGTATACCTGTGCAGGCAAGTAGCAGACAAGAGAGAGTGATTTGTGGCAATTTAAGCTTCTCCTTATTCAGTTATGTTCATTTGCTCCATTTGCTCTATTTGCTGAATTTTTTTTTATAATTTTTTTGGGCTCTGATTCATTCCCATTTTGTCATGTCCAGCTTCGTTTCTAAACCTCTCCCAATAACAACAGGGTTGTTTCAACCACCATCGCTGTTAGAATTGTTCGGGTTGTTTTTATTGCTAAAAATCTATTTATTCTGACAAAATGTTGGTGTCCTTTTTATATTATCCCAGTCTAACAACATTTGCTGTTATGTGTTGTGTCAGATAGAAGATGCACAGGAGGCATGTATTATTAACTTAAAGGAATAGCGGAGTGGATTTCCAACAATCACTGGGTGAACATAATGTACTATGATATTTGGGGGCGACATTGTGATGTGTAGCGGGAGTAGGGAGCGGGGGGAGGAAAATCTAGAAAGGTGGAGGTTTGGAAAGAAGAAAGAACGTTAGCTGAAGCAAAACTGAATACATGTGTATGGACCGGTAAGGTTACAGGGAGCAGAGCTACAGAAAGTGCAGGACTTTAAATACGTAGGGTACACAGTCCGTACACGTTTTTGTAGATGCTTGTAACACAGCATTGTATATTTGATCACTTTTGTAAAAAAAAAAAAAAAAAAAAAAAAAAAAAAAAAAAAAATCTTAATACATTTATGTAAACAACTTTATTTTGTCTTGATGTAATAAACTAAAAACAAAGAGGAAGAAAGAATGTACTGGCACTAGTGCAGACCTGCTAGAGATTTTCTGAACTAGTGTGCAGGTGAACCACACAGTGACAGGTGTTTTTTTTTTCTATTCTTTTTTTCTTTCTTTTTTCGTTATCCAGACAATAACACAATTATTGAGCCATGTTTAAAAGGAGACTAAAGCGAGGCTCTGTGTGATTGGCCAGCAGCAGCAGGAGTGGGAGGAGCCTGATTCCCGTCTCTTTCTCTCCGCTCGGCTCGTTGCTCTCCCGCAGACTGTGTGGCTACAAAGGGCTCACCGAGCTACTAACTTCTTTTTACACTGTTTCATTCGCGCGTACGAGCCAAAAGTTGGCGACAGATGGCTCAGATGACTCCCACCGGTTTAGGACGTGATGCGGTTTTAAAATCGGGCCTTACATTCGTGTAAGTTTTTTCCTCCAACTTCAAACAAATCGACGACGGAGCAAGTTGCAACCGACATAAAGGAATCCGGATCTGCTCCTACAAAGGTAAGCGTTGGACGCGGTATCCGACTAAAGTATGGATTGCGGAGTTTGTGTAAATTAACTTCCGATATGTGAGATTAGCTTCCATGTGTTTGACACGGGGTCTTTTGATGGTTGTTGTTAGCAGTCTGGATGTTTGGACCGCTGCTAACTTGGGTTGAAAGTTGAGCGCATGCTGGAGTGCTGACCAGAGTTTCACATTTACTGCACAAAACGAATTGGATTTCACGCTGAGTCCCTCCGCGGAAGTCCACAGTGGCTGTCTCGGTGAGATTCAATAGCCGACTCAAATTTATCTGCTTTGAAACAAAGGGGGCTTTTGAGCGAAAGATATTTATTTGGTTGTTTTGAAGTTGCGCGAAGTCTTTGTCAACCAAGAGCCACGCCATGATTGCTGCAAACTACAGCGGCGTTGTACGTGTTGTATATTATATTTCCATTGTATTATTATAACCTCCCACCCAGTGCAGTGGCTGTCTTAATCTACTACAGATGATCGAGAGAATATTTTTATTTATTTATTTATTTATTTTTCATCTGTTGCGCCCTGCTCGCATAATTTTCTCCCCAAGGAGCTGATCTGAGGTGTCACATCATATGCGGTCTTGAAAGCTTCGCCTTTGGCACCATCTTGTATGTGAGCCAGCTGGGAAACGGAACAAGCTGGCAGAAATGTACTGGCTCCCTCTGTGGCTGAAGGTGACTCACAGCCCTGAAATGTTGATAGGGGTGGAAAGACTTGTGATGTAGGACAACACACCCAGGTGCTGCTTCCTTACCTGACATTTATTACAGATGGTTGTCCGTTGAGCGCTTAATGCAGCTGGTGGTTTCTCACGGCTTTTGACCGTGATGTCCTTTTTTATAGAGTTTGCAGTGTAAATCTGTGTGGGACACGGTGTGCACACAGGTTTTTCAGTGGGAGTGTTCCTTATCTGATCCGCTTTCATCTCAACAAAGTCTAAAGTACATTTCCGCTGTACGCCAGAACACTGATATGGCTGTTTTATTTCTGAGTGGCCCATTCATCAGCCGCTGGTATGGTTTTCGTTTAATCGTGAAATAGGAGGAGTGTTTATGATAGTGTTTACCTCAAGAGATTATTTTAAATAAAAACACACAGCATAAGCAGTTGAATCCGTTTAAAGGAGCAGCTCTTCACACTTCTATTTTTTTTTTGTATTTCTGCTCCAGGTCAAAGTCAAGATGTCGGTCAGCAGCCACGAGAACAGAAAATCTCGCTCTAGTTCTGGCTCCATGAACATCCAACTATTCCACAAGACTTCGCATGCCGACAGCCTGTTGACTCAACTCAATCTGCTGCGCAAGCGAAAAGTCTTCACGGATGTCGTGCTGAAGGCCGGCAACCGCTCCTTCCCCTGCCACCGGGCCGTCCTGGCCTCCTGCAGCCGCTACTTTGAGGCCATGTTCAGCGGCGGGCTAAGGGAGAGCCACGATAACGACGTCAACTTCCACGACTCTCTCCACCCGGAGGTGCTGGAGCTCTTGCTGGACTACGCCTATTCAGCCAGAGTCATCATCAACGAGGAAAACGCAGAGTCGCTCCTGGAGGCAGGGGACATGCTCCAGTTTCACGACATCAGGGACGCTGCAGCAGAGTTTCTAGAAAAGAACCTCCACCAGTCCAACTGTCTGGGGATGATGCTGCTGTCGGACGCCCACCAGTGCCACAGACTGTACGAGCTGTCGTGGAGGATGTGCCTGGCAAACTTTGCGACTCTCTTCAGGACCGAAGACTTCCTCAGCTTGCCCAGAGACAAAGTCCAAGAGTTGATCCTCAGCGAGGAGCTGGAGGTGGAGGATGAGAGTCTGGTGTACGAGGCCGTTATCGACTGGGTGAAAGCGGACATGGAGCGGAGGCACAGCGAGCTGCCCGAACTGCTGCGCTGCGTCCGTCTGGCTCTGCTGCCTGAATCATACCTCCTCAAGAACGTTGCTTCAGAGGAGCTGGTGATGTGCCACAAGGTGGGCCGGGAGATCGTTGAAGACGCCGTAAGTTGTAAGATGAGGATCCTCCAGAATGATGGGATCGTCACGGGGTTCTGTGCAAGGCCAAGGAAAGTCAGCCAAGCCCTGCTGCTGCTGGGAGGGCAGACCTTCATGTGTGATAAAGTCTACATGATCGATAACAAGACCAAGGAGATCACCCCGAAAACAGACATCCCCAGCCCTAGGAAAGAGTGCAGTGCCTGTGCTATTGGTTGTAAGGTATGTGTGTGGTTTATACTTCAGCATTTTTTTTTTTTTTTTTTTTAAATATAGGCTTGAGGATGTACACATTCACATTGTGATTTCTCTTCCCGTTTCTCAGGTTTATGTTACTGGAGGACGTGGCTCTGAGAACGGAGCCTCCAAAGATGTCTGGGTCTACGACACTTTACATGACGAGTGGTCCAAAGCGGCGCAGATGTTGGTGGCCAGATTTGGACACGGCTCTGCAGAGCTCGACCACATGCTGTATGTAGTGGGAGGACACACTTCTCTGGCCGGATCATTCCCTGCCTCTCCGTCTGTGTCTCTCAAACAAGTGGAACAGTACGACCCTCAAACCAATAAATGGACCCTGGTGGCTCCGCTCCGAGAAGGTGTGAGCAATGCTGCCGTTGTGGGCGCCAAAAACAAACTCTTTGCCTTTGGGGGAACCAGCGTGAACAGAGACAAGTATCCCAAGGTGCAGTGCTTTGACCCCTGTCAGAATCGGTGGTCGGTACCGGCCGCTTGTCCACAGCTGTGGCGGTACACGGCAGCAGCAGTGGTTGGGAACCACGTCGTTGTGATTGGTGGCGACACAGAATTCTCTGCCAGCTCTGCGTATCGGTTCAACAGCGAGACTTACCAGTGGTCAAAGTTTGGTGACGTGACAGCCAAGCGGATCAGCTGTCATGCAGTGGCATCTGGAAACAGACTATATGTGGTCGGAGGGTACTTTGGGGCGCAGAGGTGTAAGACACTAGACTGTTATGACCCATCGTCAGACTCCTGGGACAGTGTGACCAGTGTACCCTACTCACTCATTCCTACTGCCTTCGTCAGCACATGGAAGTACCTCCCTGCGTAGAGACACCCTGACTCTGTGAAGTTTGTCGGTGAGTAATTGTAGCTTCTTGAAGCTAACGCAAACAAACAAGATGGCAATTATGTGTGGTATTCATAGTGTCCCTTATACTCTCAGATAATATATAGGAGCTAACTCTATAGAAACACGAAGATCTTAAATTATCTCAAACCACACTGTTACATAGTTAACACCCCCAGGTGAATTTGACTTCAGAGGCCAGTTTAAAGCCCCTCTCTGTTTTCCAGGTTGCTAGTGGTAACGGTGGTTAAACATTATCTAGCTGGTGTGACGGCTGGGTGTTGGATAAACACAGCAGAGTCCAGCTTTAGAGAGCAGGAGGAATGTCAGTGGTGCTGATAATTACAGAGCAAGAGCAACAAGACGAGACCTCTGTCACTGACAGGAGCGAGGTGGAGAGGCAGCGTTCAGGTCTGTGCTTGTAGTTCCAGAAAAGCAGGTGAGCAGGGTGCTCTGCAGGGCCATTGCTAACAGACTCCATATCATGAGTCAGTCCCCTAAAGCAGTTCTAAGTTCTAAAAGGAGGTTTGACACGCAGTGTCACTTTCGGTGTGTTTTAGATAAGATCGGGACCATAGCTTTTATTAGCTTTTGCAGCCATCAAGTACAAGGCTTAATAACTTAACACTACATGATTGTAAAAGAGGAACTTTCTACCCTTCTTTATACAACTCCCTATTAAAATATACATTATCCAGTGATAAAGTAAAGTAAAGTCCTGTATGAGCTGACAGGAGCCAGAGTGGCCGGATCGGCTCAAAGTAAGTCAGTTGGGTAATGTCATTAGGAATTCAGGAATGGAGCAACTGGGGAGAAAAATTGAGGGAAGGGTCTGAATATATGACTGACTTAAATGTAACATGCCACAGAAGAATTGCTACACTTGCCAGTCTGCCCGAGGGAAAGACAGGTGGCAGTTTTCACAGTTTTATTTGAGATAACGATGATACGTTTTTCCTGAGGCGTTCGCACTTTGTGTACAGGGAGACCAAGCGGGGGGTTACTACCTGAAATGGAAGGAGGAAACACGGTGACATTTTGCAGCGTTGTAGGTTGTTTTTACATGTGCCCCGTGGAGATGGAGCTGGTTTTACATTTCATGACGCGAAGCTCGTCCTCTGATCTTATTTTAGTACTCCTGCAATCAATGGAAAACAATTCAGCTCTGCAGTAGTCATTGGATTTGAAATTTAAACGCACACACTACTTCATCTTTTTATTGGTGGGTTTCGTGGTTGTGTCTTTATTGGAGTGATGAAACAAGGCAGGGTTTTATTACGTTTAGCTTTGACAAAGGACTGGATTGTCCTAATGTAGCAGTTTGTGCAGCAGGCTCAGTGGCTTAATTTGGCTTATTTGCTGAAAAGCTCTTGTCTGTCATGAAGGAAAATAAATCTCCTCATGTAAAGTAATAATGGTCTTGGGCCATACTGACATTACAGCCAGTTAGTTTAGCTTGAAGCAAAGAGTAGAAATGAAAGAAGGGATTTTTTTCTTTAAAAAAGCTAACAAAAGGAATTGAAATGTACCTCATTTGCATATTGTTCTGGACAAAAGTGTCTATCAAACGAAGAAGTGCAACAAAACCCACCAGACTGGCTGTTTTCCACCTGTTTCCAGCCATTATGCCAAGCTCACTGTCCCCCTGGCTCCAGCTTCATATTTACAATTCAGATCAGGTCATGTAGCTCTCTCCAAGAAGCACAGTGGAGAAAATGTATCTTTAAAGTAGACGGGCCTGCTGTTGTTTGCCAAATCTTTGTTTTCCACAACTCTAGCCAGAGATGATCGTAAATAGATGAGCACAGTATGAAAATGTCCCCTGAGCAGTTGGATTTCCGCTTAAGTAAGACGGAAGTCCTACGAGTTTTACTGCAAATAGAATACTTAAATAAATGTTTTTATGTATTATTATTAGTACTTCATATTTGGTCATTTTCTGTTCAAACTGATTCCGATGCAGCTTGGGTAAATCCCTCTCTTTCGAGAATATACAGAAAAGCTACTTCAAACAAGCTCCTTATTCTGCTGCCAAGGAGTTTGAAAGTAAAGCTGAGCTGGAGCAAGTGAGAAGCGCAGGGCTTATGTGTGTACAGTAAACAGCTGGAGATGATGGAGCTGGGGGCTTTAGCATTATGAGGCTGCTGGTAAGGGCCGCTGTATCCGCGCTGTAGTCATGGGTTTTTCGTGCCAGGATGGAGACAGACAGGCTGACTATGAAACATCAAGGCACCGCATCCTTATGAACTCTCGCAGTTACGGTAGCCACCATCCTGCTGCTTCTGCTGCTGACTGCCTTTATGTTTAATTACAGCCGAGATGGAAAAAGCTCAGGTTTCTAGCTTGTTAAGCTGATGCTTACAACTCAGTCTCACCCTGGACAGGGAGGGCTGAGAGGAGGAGTGAAGAGGCAGAAATGTAGGAACAACAGAGTGTCACAGAACACACAAACACACACACACACACACACACACACGGAGGAGGAGATAAAGCAGAAAACTAGTAAGACCAGAAGAAGCAAAGCTATATTTTACACCGTTTGGCAGCCGAGCCTAACGCCTGGCTAAAAATACATCGCTCCCGAGGCTTTCAGCGGGGGTTAGAGAGAAAAATACTTGGAGTGTGCGCAAGTGACCCTGTGTGTATGTGTCCCTTTCCCCTTTGGTGGTGTTGTTGCTGAAAACCACCAGTCAGCTGTTCAAGTATTCACTGGTAGTATTGTGAGTTTTTGCGCAGTTGTAAAACCATTCATTTTCCACTCCTGCTACCCTCTCTCTCTCACACACAGAGGCAGTCACATTGCTGGCATTGCTGGTCCTTTAAAAGGCCAACCATCCTCGCTCTAATTTGGGAGGAATGAAGGTGTGGTCTGCATTCCCATTAGTAAAGATTTGGTAATGTTGCCTTGTGCTTCGGGCCTCTCCTGGCTGTTTGCGTCGCCTGTATGGGATTACCAGCCGTTCTGTTTTTTTGTCACCACCTAGTGTAGCTTGTCACTGCCCCGTGCATTTCCACCAGATGTGACTGACCGCAGACTCCAGGGCCAAGCCAGAACCCGCTGTTGATGGAAAAGCATTTGTGAATGTTATAGCATTATGGTTTGTGTTTGTTACGGTCCAGACGGGAGAAAATGGCTTTTTAACTTTCTCAAACTGGCTTAACTTAGGCAGAACTAAACACGCGTAATTTTGTTGATTCTTTCCCGTGTCTTTCCAGTTACCAGGAAGAGTTTAAACAGTGCGGTCAGGTTACGTTTTGGAACTGGTAGGCAGAGTAGTGTCTAGTGGTGCCAGTCGTTGGTACCAGACATCAGGCAGACGGGGTGTAATCAGAGATCCCTGCATAAGATGAACCCAGTCTATCTTTCTCCTTTAAACTGCTGAACCACAACGGCCATGAAATGCCCCCACCCCAGCTCTCCCTCGCTGCTCTCCACCCCTTTCCCCTTCCAAAGAATCACAGACACAAGCAGCATTCTCCTTTTTTAACGGCTTCAGCGGCAGCTCTTACGAGGTGGGCATGGCTCTGTGTGATGGGGTACACCTGGAGAGGTCAGGGGCCACAGAGACACTCCTTGGTGGACCCCCCCCCCTCCGACAGCTGCTGTAAAATGGAAAGGTCACGGTGGGATCATGGAGGAGGAGTGCGGAGGCCCCCAGTCACTCAATACTAATGTTTTATTAATGTCTGGCTGTGAGGGCCACCAGGAACACAAGCTGAATGAGGCTTTTATTGTGGCATCTGTGTACAACAACGTCTCCCCCGTCCTTCGCTCTGACGCACACATCTACAGTTGGAGGTAGCACGTGCACGCACACTTCGTCTCCGGTCCCTTGAGTAATCAATCTGCCACATTACAGCCCTCAGCACGGCCGCCAAAAATTTACATAAACCTAATGGAGTTTCTATTGGTCTTTTCTCTCCATGCTGAGAGTAACAAAAAAGGGAAAGGGAAGACGTTGCTTAAAATGGCCAAATAATCACCCAGACTAATTTGATTACTCTCTTAAAAAGGGACGAGCTGTCATACAGTTACAGGGGCCTCTTCAGAAAGCCAGCTGGGGCAGGACACAGTGTGTCTGACCGGTAATTAATCTGAATTACATAACAGTTGCTGAAGTAGTACTGAAGCGGGACTTATTCACTCAGAGTGATGCTCTTTGTTCCGGTCCTCAGCTGAGAGTCTTTGCAAGGATTCATCAAGAGACGACTCTGAGCTCGTCCTGGACTCCTTCAAGCGTCCCCAGAAACAATGCGGACTCATGTAAATGAAGTGACTGTGATTTGTACGGTGGTCAATACAGTGGAATTCTAGATGGTCATTAGTAAACATGGCACAGGCCGTGTTGCACACAAGGGACGGATAAAGAAAGGGGCTCAGCTTTGGTTCGGGTAATTGGGCTCCTAGAAGACGCAGATGTTGTTTTTAGTTTCAGTACCGCTAAAAAAAAAAAAAAAAAAGGACGAATGATGTGTCACAGGGGTCATTCATTCATAAATGTGACCTGGTCTCCAGGAGTGTTGAACTGGACAACGCTTATTATTTTCTTTTATTTTTGCTTAAACCTCAGAGCATCGGACCACTCACTTCACATAGTCCCAGCCCATCTGTTTCTTTTTGTGAAGGACACACAGACTGCCCGTTTCCCTCACATCAACACAGCATGGCTGCTGCAGACACACACAGAGTGTTCATCTGGATAATTCCTGGTTGAGGCATTAGGTGAAGGTGAATTTGCTTATTTTGTTCAACCATTTGCATTCCAGCATAATGTCTGAATTCAAATCGGAGTGACTCAAGTGCATTCAAATAAATTAAGTTTGAAATACAGGTGAAAGGTGAGCGCTGTAACCAGCTCAGCTCTGTGTTGAATATGACCGACCTTGACGTGACAGGTAATAATGAAGGGACTGTGGAGCTCCTTCCTGGTGACAACAGGATCCCTGTTGTGGCTGAGGGAGCTGAAGTCTGATCATGTGGGACCGGGTGGGTGCTTTGATGGATCTAGTGATAATGACTGCACATAACCTTGTGTATTTCAGTGTCAATCAATGGCTACATTTGAACAACACGATCTAACTTTGTTTGTTCCACAATGGAATGTTCTGCATCTTTTTATTTTATTTTATTTTATTTATTTATTTTTTTTGCATCTTTTTAAACACTTCCTATCAAACACAGAACAACGCTGTGTATGTGGTACCAATCTGGTACAATCACATGTGTTGGGATGTTCAACTTGCATTTGAGCACATTGCAGAGATGGCAGCCAGCTGACACATAACTTCTGTGCATAGACTGTTTAAATATGTACAATGAGTCCCCAGTTTCTTGCGTTTCTTGCCAAACTGATGCTATTTTTCCTGGTGATTCAGGCGGCACCATCTTGCAAATTTGGAGACAGAGTCTGTACAGTCTGAGAGTAGAGCTAGGTAGAACCACGACATCCATAACAGATTTACAGAGCGGTTAGCGTGGAAACTGGTAGATATGTCTGGGAGTCATCGTGTCACATGCTGTTTCTATAGTTTCTATAGTGTCAAATAACTTACTAAAACCAAACTGATCCAAACAATTGTCACTTGAGCATCAACATTATATTAACTACCTAAAATGACAGAAACCTTCCCTGGGGAAAAAACATGGTTGTGTATTTCAGTGTTGTAGTTTTGTCCAAGTCCCATTCACTAATATAGAGCGGGTGGAGCTTAGGGGGCGCTCTACCAGCTTTGGCTTCACTTTTGAGGAGCCGTCATCCATCTTTGTTCAGTCTGTGGTTCTGAGTCTGTGTGAAAGAATGACTCTTCTCAATAACAGGTGGCAATAGTCTGTATTTGTTATTCAGAAAGGAAACACAAGAGAGCTACTGTTAATAAGGAGGCTAGGAAGAAATACAAAACTGTTGAAAAACTAGAAGAGCCTTCTGAGGGTGCCTTTTTGAACTTCTTCCATTTACTTACACCACTTCTGGTCTCTGGTCTCCGGTTCTTCCAAGTGAACATCCGTTTGGAGAGGTGTCTCTCAGTGTGTTTCGTTCGTTGCTGATTCAACATGCTGAATTAACTCAAAAGCTGTTAACAGTTGTCCAACTAGTCCCAACAGTGCAGGACACACCTGAAAGACTAGGCTCACCCAACAAATAACTGACAACAATGAGCAAACGTATGTCACACAATTACTTTTAACAAATCCAAATATCTTTCTGCATTTTCTTTTTTTTAAGTATTAAAAATGTATATATTTGTATTATTAGTCCTCGTTCCTAAATGTATAGGATGACATGATTTTAATTTAACTTTCTGATATAATAAATAAAAATGAATGATACTGTACTGCTTGTAATCTAAGCCCTTTGGTAACCCCTTGTCACCTCTTTGTACTGGTAGTACTCTATGTCATGCTGTCACTCTTCAGCCTAAGTATTCATAACAGTAACGAATCAGTGAAGGCTTGCTACTGTAGTGTCTGCAGGCTTTGTCAGTCCTGGAAATGAAGGCTCATTAGGTTATCCAAACAAACTCCCAGCAGAGCCTGAATGTTAACTCTCCTTCCTCGTAGCAGAGAGCAGGGCAGAGTTATCTGCACAAATATGCAAATCGGAGGTAAACATCCCTTTCAGGTTTCTGTCCAACCCCTGCAAATATCCAGTGGAACATTTCTTTGTAATCGCAGGCGAGGAAAATTCTACACAGAGTTACCTGAGGCTGCAGAGAGGGCTAAAGGCGACAGATTCCAAAGAATTCATTTCAGTGTTTGTAGTAAAAAATGTGGATTTCAGATGCAGGAATGCTAAAACCAATGAATTCTATCTGGATGAAGCAGACGAGCAAATCCTTTTGGAATATGGGTTTCATAATGCTTATTTTCACTGTCACTGCCACCCACAGATATTTATTACCCAGCGACATATGACTTGAGCGGCTTAAACCTACATGCCAGGAGGAATTTGGTTAAACAATGCCCTGTCTTGACATTATTAATGCCATGTGGATAAGCCTGATAAAATGGCATGGTGATAAGCTGATGTGTAGCCTGGGGGACTGAAGCCTCTGCGTTCCTATCCGTTCTCTGGAAACGTCCCGGCCACCCTCTCTGGTCATGCGGGCGGCATTCACACACTTGGTTCCTGTACACAGGACGCTCACAGGAGCTTGAACGTTAATCTCCCTCTCTGTCTCTCCCCCCAGATGAGCCGTGGCGTCTGGTATGCAGGCATGTGTCTCCCTTCACTGGCTCGGAGGAAGAGGAAGGGGTTTGTGTATTCTCGGGCTCCATCCAGCCCGATTCACATTATCTTCAGCCGCAGAGGAGCGAAGGCCTGGAAACAGCCCAGAGACTGGGAGTCTGCGGCCTCTTTCCACCTGATCTGTTTACTCGTACTTCTTGTGTAACTTTCCCATGTGGTCCCCCAAGTCTGACTCGTTGCCATGTATACAGCAGGGACCTCATAATGGCCTCAGTAGAACATCACAGCCACCTCTGCAAGCTTCCCTCTTTCCACCTCCTTGGCTAAATAAGCTACTGTTCCATCCCTGCACTGCTCCACAGACTCAGCCCGCCGTGTCAGCAGCACATTACCAGTTGAAGTGACGTGGTGTTCTACAGTGAACGTAAAGTGAAGCTGTCGGCTGTTGTGGTGGTTTCTCTCCCCTCCTGACACTGGGCGTTTACTCAGGTGTCGGTTCTTTGGACTGAATCAGGCCTTTCACATGCCAGGCGTGTGGAGAAGGAGAGAAGACATTCGGGGAAGTGTATGATTTTGTGCACAGCAACTATCTTCCGGTCTGTATTTATAGACTTTTGGACTTGGGCTTCCCTCAATTTTGGTGAGCTAAATTTGCATCTTCCTCCTCGGCTAAAAATACAAGAGAGAGTGTGTTCCATCAAGGCTGAAGGAGACACTCTTCTGTTGGAGATGTTATTTCACACTATGGTTTCTGTCATATTTTTGTGTTTTTGTGTCTCAGGGTTGTGTATATTTTTGCCTGTACTTGTTGAAAGAAGGGTTACATCATTGTTGTCTGTTCTGAAAATGTTTTTTGTTTTGTTTTCTGTGAATGTACTATTTTTGTGACAAACTATTTTACAGAACTCTCTTTCATTTTTAGTAAATGTTCCAAGTAAAAAAGTATGATTATGCTTAATAGCAGTGGTCATATTGAAAACATACACGTTGCCAAAACCTTACTAGCTAACCTTAGTGGTGGTGAGGATTTAAATAAGATAATTGTTTTCCAAGTAGTGAGATTTGTAACTTTTAATTTCATGTCATTTTTAAATCTCTTTAGTTGAAGTCTTTTTTGTGTGTATAGTTTGTATATTTGCTCTGTAATTAACTCGTAGAAGCCTTTGATTTGCACAGTCTGTACAAAGAAAACTTCATGGTCTTAATTTTGTATCTTAGCCCAGCCTGGGTAGTGTGAATAATCAAAGCCTTTTTGTAGCAAATAACCAAGTCGCTTGTCATTTGACGTTTCATTTATTCTTGTGCAAGTCTCCCAGTATATCACCGTAGACATCAGATACACTGATTCTCCATCTGTTACTTCTTGTTCCACGTCAGTAAATGTCATCTTGGTGAAAAACACATTCCCTTGTTTGTCCTCTTGATTTCCAGAGAAGGTCTGGAATTCAGCGTTTTTTTTTTTTCCTCCTCAGCGTGGCCTGCTGTATAATCACACAGGTACTTAACATGCTTCAAATAGTTTCCAAATGCATGTTAGCAGCAGTTTTGGTATTTACCAGGAACACCCATCTCCTTCCTGCTGTCTGTGTGCGCTGAAGGTTCAATGAGATCCCGGTTAATACTTTAAATCCCAAGTTCTTAGTAATTTCACACATTAACAGCCTCTCTCGTCATGTAAGATGTGGAAGCCCCACGTTTTGAATAACGCGCTGGTGCGGTTGCTCGCAGATAGTCAGACCATGCTCCCCCACACCTCTCACGCTGTTAATGTGACAAAATGATGTTGAGTGGGAAGAGGTTTCAGGTTGTTGGAGGCGATGCAGAATGTGCTGTCTACGTGTTTGAGGTTGCTTGCGATGGAGCTACAGAGAAATCACTGCTGTGAAACATCCATCGCCAATACGAAGACATCAGAAACACTTCAAGTTCTTTTCCCTCTCTGTTCTGCTCTAAGCTTACTGATCTCTTGGACGTTTCTCAGAAGATCTGGCAGCAGAAGCTTTAAAAATTCTTATGAAGGTTTGAGGTTCAAGAAACGCTTCAATAAACTAGAGACTATAAATATACCCTAATATACCCATTTATAACGTACAAAATTAACCCAAAGAACCTCCTCTGTCAATGGACACATTTCATCAGTCAGTTTTAGGACGGGGTTTGTTTGTTTGTTTGTTTTGGAAGCAAAGCTGATGAATGAAACAGAACAGTAGAAAAATAATCTTTCACTAAGACTTGCAGCCTTCTTTGTCTCTCCCAGTCGGCTGCAGACAGTGGGAACACTAACACCTGCAGCTGGCCTTTGTGGTAGGACTGAAAATTAACACTTGCAAAATGTCACACAACTTTAAGGCTGTCCCTTATTTCAGCTTTTATTACATTTTCCTGAGAAGATGGAACGCGTTACCTTGAGGGTGTTTGAATAAGAAGACTTATGAGTGGGTGTGAGAGAAATAAAATGCTGAAAAGACACAAAGGATTCAGCCGTTTGTGTTTTTGCAATTATGGCATTTTTGCAAACATTAAACATCAAATTATGAATATTTAAAGACGAGATGCAATGATCTAGATGCCTACAAAGAGAAATTATTCCACTCAAAAGACTGAACACCAACTGATGTCCCTTGAAGTGATATTATTTGTGTACCAAATTACATGAAGCTCTAAAACCAGTGACATAATGCAGCCGCATTGTTATATCTTTTCAAGCACCGCCGAAAAAACTTCAAAGCGCTCGGTTAATTGGACGTAAACAAAAGCGGCTCCAAAAAATCGCCCTCTGCAGCCATGACATCATGCCAGTAACAGAGCATGTCCAGTCAAGCATGTGGACGCGGTGGTCCAGCATGGCCACGGGTTTCATCAAAAGGTTAATTTATGGATTTTTAAATACAAAGCAAACATACATAAAAAGATGAGACGCCCCTCTCTGAAAAGGAGCCCTGGCACTGGACAGCGGGACGAGCCGCTCCGTTAATGGCTCCCATTGTGATGCAAAATGTGCAAACCGAGAAATTTCAAACAGATTGTGCCGACAACACAATTAAACCTCTGCAAATAAATAGACAAATTAAAGTCTGTTGGAGACAAAAGAAGATCAGAGGCCATGAAATAAAACAAAAAAAGGAGGGGCAAACTGCCAGAACAGTTGGAAGATATGTGGGGTCATTGTGCCTGTGAGTGTGTGGTGTGTGTGGATTTCAGTTCATCCTTCATGTGTGTCTGTGTTCGTGTACAGTGGGGGATGAGCTGTTGCAGCTTCTTGTGAGCACATAAGAATGGAGGCAGCGAGGTGGAACGGACAGGGACGTTGCACTCTGCCTCTCCACCCAAATATCGGCGTGTGTCTGCAGGCCTGAGACCCCCAGCTGGGCCCTCCGCGTGCTTTTGACAGACACAAAGAAGCCTTGATGAGGCCAGAATCGACCTCCTCTCACCTTCCCCAGGGGGGCTGGTTGCCCTGAAGGCCAGATCAGGAAACCACGCAGTGAAACCGGTGGATCGATGTGGACCAGATTTATGTCTGGATTTAAAATACTGTATTGAGAGAAGTCAAAATAGTGTTCTGCTTACACCACTGTACCTGTAAAATCTCATAGGTTTCTTGAGGTTGTAATGTTATGCTGGATTAGTTTGATTCATAATTATGTGGTGCTTGTAGCTTATAGTTGAGGATGTGCACAGTGCACAACGTTTGCTTTTGTGGGTTAGGATTGAAAATCCCAGCAGGAACCTTGTCATAAAAACTGTATGCTGCCTGAGAGGAGACATCGCTCCTTCACTCACACTCTTATATAAGTGTCCCTCGTTGCTTAGCAAGCAAACATCAATCTTCTTCTCCCTCTACTCTCCGTCTCACGTTCAGACTCAGTTCATTTCTTTGGACTTTATTGATGTGAACTCTAAGAACAACAACTCATGCCTGTCCAACCTTGAAGAATAAATAATTACCAAACAATGTTGTCCTCTTTCTCTGTGTCTGGTGCTGCCGGTAGTGTTAAATGTGTCTCTACATCTTCCTGTCTCCCACCTCTTTCTCTTTCCCCCTTTCTCTTGCTGTGGGCATCTCTGCTGGCAGCAGCTCTAAGGATTCAGAGCTGACTGGGTAAGCAAATGAGGAGTAAACAGAGTGTGAGACAGACAGTCAGACAGGCGGCCCAACCACTGAAGCGAATGCCAGGGTTGTCTTGTTTCTGCTGTCTGAGCAGGAGGTGTGTGTGTGTGTGTGTGTGTGTGTGTGTGTGTGTGTGTGTGTGTGTGTGTGTGTGTGTGTGGAGGGGCACTCAAGAGCTGACAGGCCCACCAGCACCAGGAGGGAAAAGAGACCTGCAGCTCCTGTGTGAAACGTGCACTGGCTGCAGACTGAGACATATACACAGGGTTATATGTCTGGAATTAAATGTTCCACCGTAGCTGAGTGAGATACTGGTATGTATCATTACATAAACTGAATGATTTAATTAGATGAAAATGCAATACTTGAGCTCTAACACTGGTTTCAGTGTGAAGTAGTCCTCAAAAGTGGTACATGTCAAAGTGATTATCCAAAAACTGCAAATTTTGACACAAGATTTTGACTTTTTTCTTGCATGCCACTGTTAAGCTTTTGCACATTTCACAGCTGTTGCTTTTAATTCACATTCAAAATCACAAAAGGCTGAGATACATGGTTTTCATTAGGCAGTGAAGTTGACACTACACTTTGTTAGGTACACCTGTACAGTCTAACACAATCCAATATGACTGCTCTCTCATACACGTACAAGTGTTATTAAATGTAAGGAAAAAATAATAGAAACACCTACTGATATATCACTGTAACTGTGACCTCTGTAAAAAAAGTGTTTACATATAAGCTGACACGCAGGTGTAACATCCCGTCCAAAGTGGATAATAAATGTTGTCAGTTTCTGCAGAGAACAACCTTTGACCCTCTCTTTATTTTTCTCTTTCTCTCGCTGCCAGATTAATTGCACCTCTGCTATTTTGAGTTTCTGTGCAGTGAGGACCTGTGGCTTTGACAGAGAGAGAGAGAAATGTGAGCATGGTGACGGGACAGCACTTTCAGACTTGCCAGATTTCAGCCACAGTAATAGCTGTTTACACAATGGAATAATTACCCGGTAAATTGCAGGGGGAAAAAGTAGAGAGGAGAGGAGAGGAGAGGAGAGGAGAGGAGAGGAGAGGAGAGGAGAGGAGAGGAGAGGAGAGGAGAGGAGCATTTTGGTCCTGACAGCTGCACAATAGAGTTGACACTCAGAGATCTATCTATCTATCTATCTATCTATCTATCTATCTATCTATCTATCTATCTATCTATCTATCTATCTATCTATCTATCTATCTATCTATCTACATTTACTGATGTGCTGTACTTATGGAAAGTACATTACCATATTCCACATCACAGTGACAGCTGCTCCCTAAACCTCTTGGATGGTTTCACTAAATAACTACACAATAATGAGGTAGAACTATCTAATATTTTCCTAAATAGCAAATATTAGAGAAAAGTCTAAAAATGCCATCTTAAAATTCATGAGCAGCCAAATACCAATTAAACATTGTTGCATTAAAAGGCTGCATAATTTATGATAATCAGGATGATTTTATTTTTCTGAAAACCAAGCACTTTCAACATTTCAAATATCGCTCGCTGACTTCTCGAGGGCTTCTTCCATTACTGCCCACGTTCTAATGAATGTGTAGATGCATGCCTCTCTGAAGAAAAATGGCATTTTTTGGATTCTTCTCCTCTGCTTTGGAAACACAGGGTGGAGGACCGAAACTGAAATATGTGCTCGGGTGAATATCCATGTGAACTCCAGTCACGTCACTGAGTCAACAGGAGGACAGTTTCATTCACAGAACAAGCGCACAAAGGCTTCATCAGCTGACCATAGCTGATGAGCAAAGACTGTGGGCAGAGCAGAGATGAGCCAGCGGACATTCCAGGCACGCCACACATACTTGGATTCATGTGGTATAAAAATATATATTTTTATTCCTCCTTGTTACGAAGACACTGCAGCTCTTTGTCCTTTAGCAGGAACTGAACAGATTTTTTTTGTTAAATATATAATTGCTGCTTCCTCTGACTCTCATTAATAAAACAGAATAATTCCCAGTTGGGTTGAAGTGAGGCTCAAAGGGGGAGTTGTTGAAGGTTGAGGATGGCATGGAGGGGTTTGATATATTGCCTGAGGTGACACACACACACACACACGCATACGCAAGCACACACACTGCTACAAAACAGCCCTGCTTCTGCAATCAAAAGCCTATTTTCTATCAGAGGTGCAAACTTCAAAAGCCTCATCCACAGCCTGATGGGAAGGCCTCCGAGCTGGAGTGTGGCAGATGTACACCTGCCCTCTGGCAAATAAACCCTCCTCACAAAAAGTCACTACAAACAGAATTATGAAAATAAGCCACATGCTTTTGTGTGTGTGTGTGTGTGTGTGTGTGTGTGTGTGTGTGTGTGTGTGTGTGTGTGTGTGTGTCTGAGGCAACCCCTTCTGCTGAGTCCTGTCTGGCTGACCACTTCGGATGAGATGTGACACCGAGGATGAATAATACAATAGGGAGATGCTCGGACGTGTCAGCGGCATCTGTCTCTGTCTGGAGCTGACGTGTGTCATCCTCCCTCCTCATTCATAGCGCAGGGCAGACGCTTATACAGAACTAATGAAGCAGACACATGCTGTATTAACACACACGCACCCACTCCCATGCATGCACGCACACTGACAGACAAACAAGTGCAGCTCGGATTGGACGAGGGGAGTAGGTGCCGTGCGGCCTCATCGTGACCAGAATCTCATCTCAGATTCCTCAAATTCCCCCAAGAGCCTCAACCTGCTCTTGATACATAGAAATGATTTCCCAGTTAAAAGGAAAGGCTCAGCAGAGTCTGGTCACTGCAAGCAAGAAGCAAAGCACTGAATGATTTATGATTAGACTACAGTGGAGAGCCGGTTGTTTCCGGGTGCATTGTTCAGGACTGTAAGTGAACTGAAGAGGAGTTTGTTGTTATTTTCAAAAAAAAAAAAAAAAGGCGATGGCCCGATTGCTGCTCTCTAATTGGCTGACAGATGCCATTTCCCAGGGGGCTACGGGAAGGATAATTAAAAGGGGAACAGAATACAGGATACAGCATGAGGAGGAGGAGGAGGAGAGAAGGCAGGAAGAGATTTGCTGTGTTTGAACAATAGCAGAGTCTTTCCTTTGTGGTGGAACAGGTTCCTGTGTGGGTTACAGTAGATGACAGAGCTTTCATTTCGCAGCTTGAGTCACATTATCATATTATCCCTCTTAATGCACTTGAACTCTCTGCCAAGAAACATTGACATCATAATGGTCTGAAATAGGAGCCACGGATAAAAAAAGAAAAATGTGTTTGGGAGTGGGTGTATTTATAATATTTGCGTGCGTGTGCACGCCCAAAACGTGATTTCTCTGTGTTGCCAAACAGTCTCGACATAACACTGACCCTCTTGTGACAATTCAGCGTTCTGCTGGGAAACTTTTGGACCTGGTATTCATTCATGTAGATGATACTTAGACATGTGCCACCCACCTAGACCAGACCAGACACCCCCACCCCATAGCAATGACACTCCTTGATGGCAGCAGCCATCCCCAGCAGGATGCAGCATGACACAGAAACACACATACAAATAATTTAGGAACAACTCAAGAAAACATGAAGAACAGCACAAGGTGTTGACTTTGCCTTCAATCACTAGATCCAAACTGATCAACTATCTGAGGGATAGGCAGCAGCAACCCCTACGGCCCTAGTGAGGATTAAGCGGTACAAGTAGATGACATTAGATGTTAAGGGTCTTGAGGCACGTGGTTCAAAGAGGGTGGTGCATTAAGTGTGGAAAAACGTGAAGCAGTGGATAAGTGAGGTACAGAGGACAGTGCCTTATGGATATGTGCTTCAGTGCATTGCCTCTGGGTGATTTTATAAACCGACTTGCACGTTACAATCATTTCTTTTTCTCAACACACAGGAGCACAGATCCTCTCGGCTTTGTCATTCTCGGGTGTTTAGCGTTGCAGCAGTTAGTGGCCTTTTGGTCTTCTGGCAGCGTCTTCCCAACTCGCCTCCCCCCGCTCCTCCCCCATCCCCCGTCAACAGCGGCCAGACAGCCACCCAACCCTGCCAGCTCTGGTGGGAGGCTGGCGACTGCTCCGTTCCAGCTCCTAAATCAGAGAGGCTGTGTTTAGATCCCCCCCGTGGAGCTGAGCTCCACTAGCAATGAAAGCACTGCTGCGCTTTACTCTTCCAAGATGAAAGAAGGATGTGCTGAGGAAGCTGTATGCTGTTATTCTTAACTCTTTTTGTCCAGCTTGATTTGAGTCTTTGTGGTTTGGCAGCCTGTTTAAATTCTCCCCTTCATCAGGTTGTATTACTTTTGCAAAAGATTACCAGAGAGAGAGTTGCTTTTAAATTGAATGTATTCAGGGAAACTATGAAAAGACACAAGTTGATATGCGGCACAAAACTGCCAAAGTAAGTAATTTTCCTCTACATCTGATGATGTTGAAAGCCACATACTGGGTTAAAGTGCACCGCCTCAGGCTACATTTTTTGAAAGGAACAATAAATGCTCACAGAGAATGATTACACAGGCAAGTTGAAGTGCACCATCTATAAAAGTGTATCTGGTTTACCTGATGCAGGGAGAGCTTCTCTCAGCTCCTTTTTACTCACTTTAGGTTCATATCACATCACTATCAGCAATTAAGGCCTTCCTTCAGGCTCCTTTACTTTCAATATGCTTGTATGTGATCGCGTCTCCACTTCTCGTTCCCATTTTCTTAAAAGCACATATACCCTAGACTTTCAAAAACAAATTTAATGACAGCAGCAAGAAACTTTTACACACAGCAGCTCCGGGGTCTTTCCAGACTTAGCAAGTTAAATTGCCCACATCTTTGTATTCTGACATGAAGAGGGTTTTCCATGCTGGCTGCCAGGAGGCTATTTGACTTGGCTCCACTAGTGTTTCACTTTAGGTACCAAAAATGTGCACGCTTTTGTGTGTTTGCATGAGACACGTTCATTGTAATTCTTTGAAAATGCTGCAGAGACCTCCCACACAGCATCAGCCTTCACAATGCTGCATCCCTGAAACACAGATGGAAGCAGGTAACAGCTCTTGTATTTATCTTGTTTGGTAATTATTGCACAGTCAGAGAATCTAATGTGGTGAATGTGTAATGTAAACTCATCATTTAGATGTTATATATGCTATAGATGAAACGTTTTAGATCACTCTGATACTTGTGCAGCAAGTATGAAGCAACAGACAGCAGCCTGTTAGCTTAGCTTAGCTTAGCATAAAGACCGAAAACAGGGAAGTAGCTTGCCTGGTTTATTGACTGTATACAGAACTGGTTTTGTCCAAAAGACCACAGTGTTTTTTCTATGTCAAGAAATGGGACGGTGTAAAAGACAATTTCACCACTGTGTTTTGCATGTGGTTAAACAAACATGGTATTCTAGCAGTGGTGCTTGTTTTCAGCTTGTTTTCGGCAGACAAGCTGTGTCTCTGTTCCCCTCTCTCTGTTTTTATGCTAAGCTATGCTATGGTAACAGGCTAAGCCCTGCAGAGAGAGCACTAACCGAAGAATATCTGGTTGATTCATGAGATTTATAGTTTTCAGGCTGGATGGAAAACTGTGCAGCAAGTAGTTTGCTTTAGCTGAATGTGGACCTAGGCTAAATGTCTCTCTAAATCATAGCCATGAAGACAATAAAATAATGAATGCATAAAAGTGTAGTGGTGGTGCACAGCTGCCACAAATCTGCTTTTCTTTGAGCAAGACTTTTTTCTTCTCCATCTACCTTTCATTCTTAAATTGACCAGATGTTTAGTGCTGCACTGAAGCATCGTGCTATTTAGCATCGTAGTTCTGGTTGAAAATGAATGAACATAGAGTGGCATCAATTTTCTCATCTAACCTTGTAAGATATAACAAATAAATGCATTTCAAGCGTAGAGTTGACTCAGTGAAACATGACCAAAGGCTGAAACATGAGAATCTGATGTTTACTCTTCTGTGTAACAGGCTGATCCACGACAATAGCGTCCATTCATCACTTCCCGATGCAGCGTAATCAGCACACAGGCACACGGGAATAAAACTGGACCAGCAGGGCAGCCACCAGGCTACAGCTGACTGCTAAATGCAAATCCTGTGAGCACAAAGGGCAAGCCAGCACTGAGCACACTTCCTTTATTATCCATCTCCCCCTTTTTCAATTCACCTGAGGCATCTCTTCTGACAGAACAATAGCGGCGCTCCACCTGATCTGATTTCTACCTGGCATAACCTTTCTCTGAGGAGGCCCTTTTCACCATTGCCCCCCACACAGGGACTTCCTTTGTTGATGCAAGATGGCAAATCAGTTAAGCAGGTTGGAGGAACAATGATTCTCATTCATCCAGAGCAAAACTAGCAGGCAGACAGCAAAAAATCAAAGTTTACATATCACGCTTTACAACCCTTGAGAAATATTTTGTGTCTGCAGAGACATACATTAAACACACCCACCCACACAGACCTGTTCTGTTCTGTTCTTTATCTATCGCTGATGTCTAAAAAACTCAAAGTACCTTATCATACACAAATTGTATTTTTAAGATTATCCGACAAGCTGCCAAAGAGGTTGTGTAAGCTGGGTTTGAAGTCACCTTGGCTGAGAGACAAGTTTTACAGCTGGCTATGTTCCTGTTATCACCTTGGGCGTTTGAAAAGGGGTCAGATAGAGTCTGCTTTGTGTCATTTCAACAACAGGACTCTTGTGTCAGCCAGGAGCAGTGAAACAACACTCAGATCAACCGCCATCCAGCACATTCCTTCATAGCATCACTTGCAAAACAGCACGCTTGAGGCTGCAGAGGATGCAGCCGGTGTACAAACATTAGTGATTACAAGTTGAAGTTCCCAGGAGATGAATCTAAAAGGTCACAGTGTGATGAATAAGATAGCAAAGCACATGGAAACTTCTTTATTTGTCCTGATGTGTGTCCAGCTTTTGCTTTAGGAATGCTGGTAGCAAGGGCATATTACAATGTCAGCTGATCCACCAGACGTTGGCCCAGACTGAAATCCAGTCCTTGACGGTTATCTGATGGAAAGCTATGAAATTTGGTACAGATATAGAACCCAGACAAGGCATCCTATTGATTTTATGTTGTCTCCCAACTCCTTATCACACGAGGTGCATATTTTCAGCTTTGAGGGAACGGTCTCAACAACTACTGGATGGACTTACAAGAAATTCAATAAAAAAGCTCATGTGCGTTGACATTTGATGTAACTTTATATGATCAGATCAAAGTACTTTAATTTATGAATAAATCATTAGTCATCTCTATTCATTGTATTTAGTTTTAATTGGTGAGTGGCGAGAGAATGCCACACAGCAGATAAGTTAACTTCAAATATCTCCAATGAGACAAATGATGGCCTGTAATAACAATGTAAGAAAGCTCACAACTAGACTATCATTTATTTAGAAGGTGAAAACATTTCTGAACCCTCGCCTTTATACTGTGTTCAGTCTCAGAAGCCAAGTTTCACTCTTACAATATCCGGGCTGTTAAATCTGAATGGCTAAAACACATCCCAAAGAACTGCTGACAGAAAGTCTATCAAACTAAGATTTGTCTCCTTGTTTTATGAGCCTGCAGGGATGTTTGTCTGCACGTCTGGCTCTGCGCGGAATCTATTTGTTTAACTTTGCGGCGAGAACAGCCTCTTACGCAGAACAACTGCAGCCAAGACTCTTGACTCCCCGCGTTACATAAAACGCCTCCGAGCTGCGAGGCGGTCGAGCCGAGGTGGACCGGAGACAGTGGATGAGAGGGGAAGAGACAGGGCGACGTGAAATGGGCAGAACAGTGGAAGGAATGAGACAGAAACAAAGACGGAGTAAAATGCAGTCTCCCCTCCACAGGGGAAGCAGGCTGGAAAAATAATTGTTGAGAGGAGACAGAGAAAAGCCACTAATGACAGCAGACAATAAAAACTGGCCACTACTGTAGCGTCTTCCCAGCCAGAATGACAATAAGACAGGGACTGACGGCCCTGCTGTTAGCAGGGTCTGCAAAGGGACTGAACAGCTGCAACCGCAGCACCTGAAAATAGAGCGTTGTCTGGGAATAGACTGTCATTAGGCCGTCTAAAACACACGGTCAATAACACCGTTACTGCACCTCCTAGACACTGAGAAGGAGCTACGGTGCCATCTAATTGGGTGGTCAGGATTATTTTGACGAAAATCTAAATAACGAGGCAGAATTATACGTTAGCATTCCTGTGGTGGCTGAAAAAGAGGACAAATCCTTGTAAATACAAATTAAGTACAAAAGAGAAATATTCATCGCACGCTTGACTTTTGCCTAAATGACGATGATCCTAACATGCAGCAAACCAAACTGCTTTTGATGACTGTGATTTACACACTCACAAGGCAATAAAATGACAGAGCAAACTGTTTCAAGTCTTTTTTTTTATTATTACTAAATTTCTCTAAGGCAGCCGTTTGTGTCCACAAGTCTCTCTAATGTCGCGCAGTGAATAAAATAAAACAGTACAAAAATCAGTTCTGCCGTGTGCTACAAATATTATTAGACAGCTCTTGGTAAATAAAAGTTCACAGACAATAACAATAGGCATTACAAACATTCATTTTCCCCTTCAAGTATGCTACTATCCAAAGTGACTAGTGTAAAATTGGCTGAGGAAATAAAATACGCTCATGATTATTTACATATTACAGGTCCGACAAGGTGTGTGTGTGTGTGTGTGGAAAAGAAAACAGGAAAACAAATCTGGCTCTGTTGATCAGATTCTCGACATGTTTCTGGTAAACCACAAACACACACAAGACACAAAAACATGCACACACAGTGAAGTGATTGACTGGCTTCCATTTTTTTTTTTTTTTTTTAAATGTTCAGCATTTCAGTACAGCAAAGAAAGCAACATTTAAGACTTTATCACAACAGTGATACAGTACAGTGTACCTACAGGCAGCCTTCTTCACCTCTCCCTCTGAGGTTAAAAAAAAAAAGTCTAGAGCAACTAAAGTGCTGTTACGTCATTTTTCCTGCCGTCTTACCGCTCTCATTCAGAGTTAATAGGAGAAAACACAGGAAAACGTAGCAATAGAAATGTCTTGACCCTGGAAGTTTGACAAAGCAATCCCAACTCAAGGTTGGCTTTTTTCAGCTCTCAGTCACCAGACATGATCTTAATGTTTTTTTTAGGAATGTGTTATCTTCTAAGTTTTGGCTTAGTTAATGGAGACCATGGGTTATGACTAACAGGGCGGGGAGGAACATTAATATGTAGGCCTTGAGCTGGGATGGTTTTGCCAATCTGGAAATGTATTTGCAGGATTCCACTCCCAAGTATGTCGACATACACATTAGTAGTCCAGAAATACAAACAGAAGTGTGGTTCACACACTATAGCTGTGTGTTTTACACTGTAAGCCAATGAAATAGGTTAATACTAAATAGATTTACTGTTAAGTCTATAGTTTTTATGTATGATCTAATTTGGAGATATACTTGTGACTGGGCGGTGACAAACTGGACTACAATATGCTGTAAACAAACTTGTTATGGACACTCCCTAGAGGATGCTTTGACAAGTAATAACACTTTGTGGACTACCACACAACCGGCTCAGCGTCATTTATCCTTCATGAAAGAGTCAGCTGAATGTCTCTTTGGTTTAACCAACTGAAACAAGGAGGCGGTGTAGTTCCTGTGACTGCTACATCGTCTCCGTGGAGCATCGCTCGCGACGAGCACCACAGAGCCGACGGACAGCGCACTCCGACTTCGACTACAACATCAACACATATCAGGAGATTAAATATACACACGTTCAATTTCAGTTCAACAGCGATGAGTGATGGGAGTCTGTCTGAGGAAGGTGTGCCATACTGTATACGCCCAAACAAAAGTTCAGGCAGATTTTTGCGTCTTGATTCACATCAGATATCTATTTTTAAGATGTAGGAGGAGAAGAGATTACATACAGTATGTACAATTATACATAATAGACACAAAACAACTGTTCCAGCTAGGGATCACAGCTTCACAGACCTGCCACTTGCACAAAGACAAAAAGCTCTTTTTGTACTCCGCAGACAAAAAGCTTACTAATGTGTCAACTACTTGATGTGTGTGTATACAGAGAAAGAATGGGACAGACAACAGTGGCTAATCATTCTTGCTGCAGGGAAAACAGCACCTGTCACAGTATGGCTTTTCTGCCAGGACAGAGATTTAAGACCCAGCTAATGAAATGTCAACGGGAATCAATAAAACACATTGTCAATGAGACCTCAGGGCCTCAGTTAAAACTCACATCTTCTTGTTTACCTCAAATACATAGCAGCTAACTGAAATGAACATAAGCTGATCATTTAAGTCAGCAAAATGAAATCCAGTGACACAAGCTTTCAAATAATAATAATAAAAAACTAATAAGATTGTGCTCTGGATTAAACTGGTGAATCCATAGGCTTTAAATTGATTTAGCTTTGTGTATTTGTCACAATTGTGATTGTATACTGAGGGAGCTGAAAGAGTAGAGGTGTATGACGTACAGTGTATGCTTATACTACTAATTTACCTCAGGTAGCTAGAGTTATGAACTTATGGTTCAACATTTTTGCCCACAGGACCAGACCATATATGGGGCCCAATTAGTGCAAAGTTTTAAGAAGGGAGTCCAATTTAGTCCCTGTGTCAAGCTACAAATTTGGGAAACCTTTAAACTTTAAAGATTCGATGGCTATTTGAATGAGTACATAGGTAAATACTCATAATCTCTCCGTTATATTGAATGAATTGTCTCACTGTTTAAAGAGCTCGCAAAGTACAGAAAACGCACTTTAAATCTGTACACAAACACAAGAAAGGATCCGAGTTTGTCTCACTCTGCATGAACAGTTAGAGAAAAGCCAATCTCCCCTAATTGAACATAAGTATCGTTAAACAACAGCTTAGGGAAAACTTCTGCTGAACAAAGTTTTACAACCAGTGGAAACACTAATCCACAATTTATACTTGTGTAATACGCAAGACAAATGACAACATGAAAGGAAGCTTCACAATTTTAACAGCTGTACAACCAAACAATCCAAATGTCATCTTTAACAGTTCATTCATTAGTCTGGAATGGAGTATTTACACTGTGCAAATGAAACATCAAGCAGAAAGTGTTTATGTATTAAGAGTTGGTACACCTCTGAGCTCAATCATTTCACGTGGTTCCAGGTCCAGGAGAAGCATGCATGTTAAGGCCAGGACTCCATCGTCGCACTTCTTATACTTCACTAACCTACTAGGAAAACAACCAACAGTTTTTCTTCCACACCGTTCCTTTCAGTCACTTCCCCTTCTGCTCTTGTGGCTAATGTCTTTGGATTGGTATAACTTCATATAAACCGTTTATGCACGTGTTCCAAAAAGCCTTCGTTTCCCAATGATTTTCCCTCAATACTCGTCATTCAGTGGAGTTTAGATTAAAAAAGAATTAAATAAAATGATGATACTATTATTGGCTATTTAGAAGCAGGGGAAAAATAAAACAGGGCAGTGTTAAACCAGAAATGCCTTCTTTGTTGAATAAAACGTGACCATCTATGTGAGCCACTGCGGCCTTGACTCACTGCCATCTGACCTCCCTTATTTTATCAACAGCACAGCTGACTACACTGAATGTCGTCACTGTATCGCACCTGGTGAGTTGCCCCCGTATCGGTTTTCTTTGTTTGTAATCAGTGCTTGACGCAAGGACAGCGGGCTGGAGTTTAGAAAAAGATGACATCCTCCTTGTTGAGGTCCTCTGATGTCATCTTGTAGGGTGGCGGCAGGCTCTGGCTGTGGCTGAGGCCGTGAACGTTTCCCTGGGCGCTTGGGCTGAGGCTCTGTTGCTGCACGTGAGCCTGGAACGGGACAGATCCGGTGCTCTGTGAGTGGACAGGCATGGTGGGAGGCTGCACGGAGGGTTGAGGGTGGGACTGTGCAGGAGGTATGGGAGGCTTCTGAACACTCGGAGGATGGGAGGCGCTGATGGAGGAAGCAGACTGGCTATCCGGTCCGCTGTTGTCTGCAGGACTCAGTTGATCTGTTAGAGAAATAAAAGAAGGGCCATTAGAGAACAAAGAATTGCTCCAAGAATAGCAGATTATTCGGCAGATCACTTGTAGAAGTGCTCATCTAAACTATCTATCACATGAAACCCTACCAGCGGTTCTTTGTTAGTTGTAATTGTGAAAGATCAGGATTAAATTGTTGAAATGTCTGTCTCAGCAATACACCCCGCCATTAATCACAGTGAAGCATGTGAAATTGATAGGTGTTTACACAGGGTGAGGCTGGGCATGAAGGCCAGCTTTGGAGAGGAATGTGATCGGGTGGGGTCAGGTTTGCCCGGGTGGAGAATGTGTGTTTCTTGTGTTTGTGTCTGTGAGAACACAGATTAATAATGCAGCAGGCAAAGACAGACAAGAGGAGATTGTGTTTGGGTTTGTTCTGATTGAGCAACGCAGCAAGTGAGTGTGCAGAAAGATACCTATGTGGTGATGGATGGAGTGGGACTGAGGAGGAGCTGAGGTGGGGAGCTGCTGGTGGGGGCTGACGGAGCGCTTGGCCTTTTGGGTGTTGTCCTCCCTGGTGGACAGTTTCAGCGGGAGCATCTGCTTCATGTCTACTGAGGCTGGGATGAAAACAAGAGACAAACAGCCAAAGAAGGTAATTTAATTGCAAAATTGGATTACAATGGTAAATCAGACTGTCACTCAGGGCACTTCTTGGTAAGTCGGAGAGATGACCCAATTTAGACAGTTAATGTGACTTAATAGGGACGATCAGGTCAAGCTCATGTCAACAAACAGAAACCAGGGGTGGTGTTTAGCTCACTCAGATGAGCAACAGCCTCATGTGTTGAGGGAATAGTCCTCTTGTGTGTCTCTCTCCCTCTCTATGCCTCCCTGTCCTCTCTGCACTTTCAATAAAGGCTAAGAAAAATGCCAGAAAAAACTATAAAAAAACAAAAAAAACAAACAGAAACCAGGGAAAATGTAACAGAACTTCACCACCTTGTACTGTACTTGAATAATTTGGCAACTCAAATTTTATTTGCATGTCATCTCTCTGATATACTGTGGTCCAACCTGAGGCCATTTAT
This sequence comes from Mugil cephalus, assembly GCF_022458985.1. NCBI lineage: Eukaryota > Metazoa > Chordata > Actinopteri > Mugiliformes > Mugilidae > Mugil > Mugil cephalus. Next base: position 2,988,016 of record NC_061775.1, read on the forward strand.
TGTCTAGATGCCTGAAGCCTGACTCCTTACCCGTGCTGTCAGTACGATGCGAGGCTTTTCCACTCTTGCCTCCTTTCCCTTTGCCGCTGTTGATCGCGGCCAGCTTTGTGGGGATCTGCTGCTGCACCCCGACTGCTTTGTGCTGCTGGTTGGTGGTGCTGAAGAGATGGAGCGGGACTTCCGTCTTCAGCGGCAGGGCGGAAGAGCCCGCCTCCCGCCGCGACATCACCTCGGGACGTTCTGCATAGTCGGCCGGTGCTACGGACAGGCTGCCGCGGGTCAGGGGCTTCTGGGGCAGAGGCAGGTCTGAGACACCGGTGGAGCCGGTGAGGCCAGAAGACATGAGCAACTCTCCATTCAGAGGAGCCACCTGGAGGAGAGAGTACTGTGCATGAGTATGTGCTGTTGTTGCAAACATTATTACAAAAGACTGAATTCAGGACTCAAATTCAAAGGTTGGCTGGTCATGTTTGCATGTCCTGTGTGTGTACCATAGAGTGGTAGTACAGTGGGTAATGTATGAGAGGAAAAACAAACTTTAAAAAGAGCTCAGAAGGCACACAGATACTCACACCATAAATCATGATGCCATGCCATTACAGAAACGCAATCTGTTGAGGCGCAGAGTATTTATGGGCTAAAAGAGGGAATCACAAACATATGGGGCTCTTTTGCTGAGCATGCATTTTAGTGCGTTTGCTGCAAGCTTTTGATTTTTTTTTTTTCTCCCCGGGAAGCTCAAGGACAATATACACACACAAAATGAGAAACATAAAACCCTTAATAGTCCCTGTGCACATAAAGGCGTGTCTGACAAAACAAGGTCTGTCAGACAAGCGGAAGAACAAGAAAATGGCTCTCATGACATCATCGGATAAAAGACACTGACTGCATTGTCCACTTAATTACAAGAATGAAGGAAAGACGATACAGACATCAAGTCAGCATTATCAGCATTATCAACCAACTGCATTCAGTGAGACTGAAAAGGAAGATTGTTGTAACAATGGAGTGGTGTCGTGTTTGTGCTAATAACCCAGCACGTGTTGGATTAGAAGTATAAAAAGCTTCTTTTCAGTGTGCCATTACATTGGAAGAGTTCCTAGGCAAACAATTCTTCACAATAGGGCAACATCACTTTATGTTCTATTCTGACTAATGTCTGGCATCAGTAACTGTTCGGTTTGGTATCCAGCCCACATGCTACTTGATTGATGAAGATGCTGAATACTTCCCGTGGCTATGAGGAATGCACGGTGACAGTGTTTTACAAAGCATGAAGGGCAGACTCCATCTGACTGTTTGTGTAGAGACTAGAGTTGATGGCAGGACCTGAGGCACACAGCGGCCCTTCTGTTGGGAAAGTCTCCCTAAATCCTTCCCTGACCTCCCTTTCTTCGTCTCCTCCATAACTTCTCCCCTTTCAGCACTTACTCACTCATCTTGACACACAGATGTTCCATTGTCCCCAGAACAAGGTGATCGGCTTTAAGTGGCACAAACAGCAGGTTTCCAGGGCAGTAAACTGTGCAGAATCTGCAGAGCACAGAAAGCCCTGACTGACAGCACATAAACAATTAGCACTGGCTGCCTTGGAGCGGGTTCTGTTAATGAAAGGTTTGGACTAGCTAATTATACAGCCAGGTTCCTCTCATCCTAAAAACTGCCTGGATACACCCATATTATACATATCTCTGCAAACACTTCCTGGTGTGTTGCCTTGAACACAATAGATGCCGGGACAACCTTACAGGTTGGGCGAAGTCACGTTTAAAAATTTGATTCCATAATTGTTTGCGTAATGCAAGAGCAGCTCTGATGCAAGGTAGATTATTAAGGTAGGCAAAGCCTGGAGGCTAATATGGCTAATCCAAAATCAAACGGTGTCTAAATAATTCATACTTGTATATAAATGCAATAATTACACAGAAAATATGCTACACTGTATGACATTTGGATGAGCAGTGACTCATGTTTATAATTTAAGAAACTATTTTAATAACTTCCTATTAATACTATAAAAGATAAAATATTATCTGTAGAGAGTCTGACGACTCTGGGAAACTACGGTGAGATCCGAGTACATCGCCCAGTTGTTAAATTGTGACATTTTTATGTTTCATAGCTTCTATAATTGATCAATGCTGATTACTTAAACAACATAGCTTGATCAATAGTAACAATTTATAAGCTGAAGCCACAAAACAAGCAATTAATCATCAAAATAACTTATCTCCAGAAGAGTAGTTTTATCATTTCCTATTTCAGAGGAAATGGTAAGGGAACTTAGAAAACAATCTGGGAAAAACAGTATTTTGGTTAAAGACAGAATAGCAGAGTGCACAGTTTACAGGTGGGGAATAGTTACAGTGACAGATGGCTCGGAAAAAATATCTGCCCTCCAGCTTGGTGTTCTGTCTTAACTCCATAAAGCAACTGCTACTGGCTGATTATAGAAGAAGCATGTCACAGGCACATGGCGATGGTGTTATTTATTGGAGTTTTCCACACAGAAAAACACAGTTTGACAACAGCATTGTAAATCAGTCCAGAAACTAAGGCCACAGGAGGGTTGGAGATAACTCACTGTGTAGAAGGCGCAGCTACATGTCACCGTTTTATGAGCGGCATTGACTTTTGCACCGTTTCCCATGTTTTGGCAATATATTCCGTCATGTTCATGTTGCTACATGAGGTGGAAAATCAGGTTTACAGTTTTCCTCTCTTAAGCACAAACAGGAGATAGAAGTGGTTGTTGAAAGGAGACCCTTCTCCAAAGGCATCTCAAAAAAGTCAGCGAAGGAAAAACTGATGCTCAGCGTCTATCAAGCAAGTTTCCTGGAAGTTATTTTTTGTGCATTGATTCTGTGAAAAAGCTATAACCTAGGTAATGCATGCACTTCATGACTTTCATTCATGAGACAATTGTGCAATCAGAAAGCGCTGTCCTGGGTCAGAGCCAGTAAATCTAAATCATGAGACCAACGATGATCAGATGAGATAACGGATGAAAGAAAAGTTTCTCTGAAGTCAGGACATGCCACAACTGGCACAGCTCTTCCTCAAACACTCACATATGTTAAGAAAGTCACATGCAAACACGCACATGTTTAGCACATCTCTTTTTATGAAGTCTAATCATAGCTCTCAGGGTTTGCTGATGAGTCTTAATTTTGGGTGGTGGTGCTTAAATGTCTGTTGATATCAGGTTGGCTGCGAGCCTGGAACAGATGCTGTGGTTGCAACTAATGAAAAGACAGTTTGATGTATTTGACGCAGAAGAGGAACAAACCACTTCCAAATCTTCCAAGGCCGCAACCAGAAAGTCCCATAGCACAGTCAGCAGTAAAGAACCGCAACCCATACATGTGCATAAAACATGCAAATGCATCAATTAAATGGTCTAAGATGAACATTACGGCCATGAATTAATGGAGCGGGTAGTAATAGTTGTGATAGAGATGGTATTTTTCAGACGTTTTCCTGCAGTACACGGAACAAACAAGCTGCACAGAAATCTTATTCATTGGAACTGTTTCAGTGCGGGCCTCTAATTAGAAGAGCATTATTCATCACAGAAGATTAGGTCAGTTCAGCCGGAGGCTCCACTGCTTCAGAGAACTAGGGGCTGTGGTTTTCCAGGAGTCACTGTGAAGTATTCTAGATACAACTCACAGTCAAAGGCCTTGTGTAGCCAGTAATGAGCATTTAAGTCAGCTGGTTCTGTTTGCGTATGTCTGCAGTGTGTGCGAGACTCCAGCTAACTGAGGACTCAGACGCCTGAAATGAAATCTTTAGGATGAAAAAAAAAGGATAACAGCTAAGTTGCCAGATGTCTGAAGAATGAGTTTAGCTATATAAAAAAAATGAAAAGCAAAGTTGTAAAAGAAAATTCTTTTTGTGTTTTATGTTATGTTTTTAATTTTTTTTCTAAGCAATCCAATGACTCAAGTAAGGTTTTGGCCTTATACATGGGAGCATTAGTCAGAGTGAATGTAACATAATTCAGCGTGCTTTACATGGATTCCTCCAAATGACAGCATCGCGAGTGGGTTGCTTTTTTTGGTTTGATGAAAAGATAACATCTGTATCAAGACAAAACTTCCCAGGCAACACAATAAGTCTTAGCTCTCCTCAGCTCATCTAAGAATGCAAATTGAACTGGGAACAGCGAAACAACAGGGCCCTGAAAACACTGAAGGCTGATATTAAGTAGCTTTAGAGTGACTCCTTGACATTGCTGTTAGCACTAGGCATGAAATTACAGTCAGTGGAGCTTTCTCAGCTCTCCTCTCCCATGAAACTCACAAACAATAGCCTGCATTGTACTGCAAGCAGAGAACGACAAGTAAGGAAAAACAGGCAGGGAAAGGGAGTGACCAAGAGGGAGAAGGGAGGTGAAGACAGATTGCTTGTTTCAGTAGGTAGACTCCAAGGTTGAGTGGTCAGAAATGTATTGGGTTGTGTGTTTATCATTCCATCTATGAAACAGGTGGTGGAAGGAGATGAGAAAGGAGATGAAAGGATACTAAAACTACACAAAGGTGAGATGTGACAGTAGGAAATGAACATCTTGTGTGCAAATCTAGAAATCTGCAGCCACAACATTTTTAAATGAATCTTTGAAACTCAAATAAAATGCTCCAGTACGACATTGCATTTAATTGTCTTAAAATGCTGCATATTTGGTATTTCAGTGCTTTAGGTGCTCCAGTAACGGAGGAGTGTGGGTACATGAGTCATGATAAAAAGAGCCACGGTACACAAAGGTTTAGAATAAAAAGAACCTGGAACAAGAAACAGTGAAATAGGAACAAAGAGGGATAGGAAAGTCCACTGCTGTTCTTTATCCAGTGAGTAATTGCACAACAACTCACGTTTCTGTAACAGATAACTGTTGTGTTAACATGTTATTTCTGTTAATCCTCCTCCATCCAAATTACTGCACATTATTTAGCCTTCATATGTATATTGCGTATATTTACTTCTATCTCTAATTTGTATATATTGTATTTTTTGCTTTTACTATTTTATTTTATTTTTACTTATATCTGTTTATTTGATTTTAAGATTTTTGTTATTTATTTATGTTTGGCTGTCAAGATTTTTTTATGTGCAACTGAGCTACTGTGACCAAGCAACTCCCCTGTAGATCAATAAAGTCTGACTGCCATGCTACCTGGTTTTAACTTGTCCTCGTACAATAATACACTCAGCTATAACCTTCAATTTAAAATAATGGACTTTTTAAATTAATTTTAAAGCAAAGTCACCTTTAAATTGTAATTGCAATATATAATATAATAATTGAAATGCTCAGGATTGGCAGCTGTTGTCCCATGTTCTCCAAACTAAAGCACTGGCATTGTTTTAAAATACCTGTAATAGCAAAGAAGGTGACACATATTTGCATTCAGTTAAGACTGTAATACAAACAGCTTAGTTTGTCAGATGCGTGAAACATTTCTATCAGGCTTTTAAGAGAGTTTAATGTTGCTTGGTCAGTGTGTCTGTCTGACTGAAGTGAGACTCAGAGTTTTATCTCTTGGTGACAAGGTTTTCCGTTGGGGACAGTTGAATGGGGTTATTAAATATCAAGAGAGTGGGTAAAAGTAGTGTTGCACACATCACTGTTTCTTCAGTAAATGTTTTTCTGAAGGTGCCATTAACATGACATTTTCACCATTTTCACTACCCATGCAATCCACACATGCACGAGAAACCAAACCATAAATAAAGTTACATGTAACTAGATGGATTGACAAAGGGAAAATGTATTAGACACATAAAGACAGGGCCGTGCAAAAAGGCATGGAAAGCCAATACACCAGCTCAAATCTATCAGTAACTAGAAAGCAACCCTGCCCCTTGTCAATGCAAATTAATATCAGCTGGTTCAGTCCCAATTGGTGGCCTATAAAGGGTCAGGATTAGGGGTCTCATTACAAGAAACACAAACTAATGGCATTGGTTACAGAAGGATTTCTAAACTTCTGAATGATCCAGAGAAAGAAAATCATTTGACTTTAAAGCAGCCATAACCAGGTTCTCCATTTCTGGCAGTGGAGTGAAAAGAATTATCAGAAGAATTGTCCAAGGGCCATGGACCACCTTCGGAGAGCTTCAGACAATTAGCAATTGTGCAATTGTTTCAGAAAATACAATAAGCAATGTGCTCAACTGCCATGGATTGTATCCACACTCATCACACAAGACTGCTGAAGAAAGAGCATGTCAAAGTGTGTTTGAAGTTTGCTACACAACATTTAGACAAGCAAGACAATGATCCCTAACACACAGCCAAGGAAAGTCTCAACTTGTTTCAGAGAAGGAAAATAAAGCTGCTAGAACGGTCCAGCCAATCACCTGATTCGAATCCAAAAGAACATCTAAGGGAAGAACTAAAGATCAGAGATAGAAGGATGATCTGACTGTTTGTGTGGAAGAATGTGCCAGAATCACGGCTGAGCCATGGACGGGACTAGTTTGTCTATAGAGGCGTCGTCCTGAAGCTGTGATAACCAAAACAGGCTATTGTACAAAGTATTAAATACATTTCTGTATGTTTAATTTGATTACACACAACTTCATTTATGGACATCTATGGTTTGATTTCTTTGCGTGTGAATTATTTGGGTTGTTATCAACATCTGATGAAAATGTAAAATATATTCATCTTACGCCGTATATAACATTATTCAGATATTTACAAAGGAAATAATATTGCATTGTGATAATGCTGTATTGTGGTGTCTGGGGATTCTCACATCAATACTGACTGTGCATGCATGTGTATGTAAACCAACCACATCTTTGTACTTTACTTTAAATATCTGGACTGAACTAAATAATGTTGCTACTATCAACAGCTACATATAACCTTGGTTTATGAACCTTTTCTCCTAACACGAGAGACTGTTTATAATGTCTTTATATCTATTAACAGCTTTTTGTTTAATTGTTGTGTAGACCACAGTCATCGTAGTTGCTGCTCGTAGTCCCCCACCTCAATGGTCTTCCTCTTGAACTTCTTCAAGTGTTCCAGGCGTTCCTTTTCTTTCTCCACAGCTCTGGTGGACTCCCTCAGTCTCTCCAGGTCCTGCTGGTACGTCTCCCTCTGTCTGTCCAGTTCGTCCCTCTCCTTTGCAAGATGCTCCTGCATTTAAAAAAAAATACAAGCAATGTCAATCAAAGCATTGGAATCAGAAATCTTGTACAGCAAGTTTCTTATGTTCAGGCTTGTGCACACAGCTAATGGCATCTGCAGCTGACAGGTGGCACACAGCACTTCACCTCCAGATGTCTGCATTCCTCCTCTCTTTGCCGTAACCTGGCCTCGGTAGCCTCGACTTGCTGCCGGTGTCTCTCCCGCTCCCTCTCCCAGCGCTGCTGCTCCTGCCTGTGCTGGGACTGCAGCTTGTGGAAGCTGGCCAGCTCTTCTCTCTGCAGGGCCAGAGTCCGCTGCTTCTCCTGCTCCAGGAGAACGTTGCCCCTGTAACGGCCCGGCAGGGAGGCCCGCTCTGTTAGGGAGGCCCGCTGCAGCTCAATGTGACTGTCCTGCTGTGAGATGATGGCCTGAAGATGGAGACAGACAAATTAACATGAGGTCATAAGATGATTATATGAGATTAACTTTGTACTCAAATGATGATGATAGTAGTTATAACATAGAACTTAAATATGTATGCAAACACAGAGAATATCCCACAAGTTTCAGGCTTATTTTGTTCACTGAATGCATTAGTTAATATTCTGGTATATCAGAGCATAAGCAGTTGAGAGTATTACCTGCAGGCTGTAGAGTCTCTGGGAGAGCATCAGCACTCTGTCAAAGAACTATAATGTCCAAAAACAGACAAGGTTAACATAATCAAATAAGCACCAGCATCAACAAAACAATGCAACATTTGACTGGATTAGAAAACCTCATGGGTACAACTTTGCAGTACAGCACGTACGGTTATGAATATCAATTCCAACAATGTTATTCAGCACAAGGTGACAGACACAAGGAGAGAAGCCTACCTCAGCCTCGGGGAAGGAGTCGGACCAGATGCGGTTCCATCTGGCAGGAGAGCAGCAGGTCTCATCAACCTAAGCAACAACAGTCAGACACACAGGAAGTCAAACACTGTTCACTACTGATGTATATGATGTACAGGACCATAAAGGTGCTGTTAAATTATTAGAAATCTGTCATAGCTCTGTCATGTGATTTCATTTCTGTCCACCTTAGAGACTAAAAATCTAAAGGAGATTTTAATTAGCTGTTATTAGTCATAATGGGGGAAATAACTACAAACTCGATGCGAGAGCTGGGGAACAAAAAATAAAATACCATTATTTTTCTGTCCACTTTGGAGGACTTAAAACTAGACATCTGTGCAAAGTTTTTATGTACCTTTTATAGCACTGTAATTCTCCCAAAACATCCTGTGACAGCATGTAATGCTGCTCATTGTCACCGACATGTTGTTATATTAAGTGTGCCTGATTATTATCAAGGGCCAGGGTTTACTGGAATTAAATTAAAGCCTGGATAAACATTTCGCTCCAAACATTATCTATTTATAAACAAATGAAGTGACCTGAGAGAACAGGGTTACAGTAAACATCAGAGCGTGGAAACTTTCCAGATGACTTGGTCTGGTTATTACTATTTACAGGAAATAACACGGTGACTCATCCCAAGATATAGTGTATCTGCGCGTGCGTGTGTGTTTGTGTGTGTGTGTGTGTGTGTGTGTGTGTGTGTGTGTGTGTGTGTGTGTGTGTGTGTGTGTGTGTGTGTGTGTGTGGAGTCCATACCGTCTCGTCCAGGGTGTGGCTCCCACAGAGGTCTTTAAGCTGAGGGTCAGAGCTAGCTCTTTGGTTCCTGTCTCTGTTTCTGGACTCACCAGAAAAGTTCTTCTTTACACTGCCATCTGGCACAGACACGTCAACACCAACACAGACAGACAAGCACAGCGACAAAAACAAATCACAGACAATTAAAACAGAGTAGAAGACAAAACATTTATAACCTAAAACAAAGAAACAACACACACACACACATATGTACACGTGTATATACCAGAAGGGCTCACTTTGGAAAAAGTCTGATACCTGCTGCCATAGCTGCCTTTCTTGTTCTGTGCTGTACTGTATTTAATTCAATCCAGTTTAACAGCACCACAAACTACACCCTCCAAAATGATCATCCAGTTAAATAACCAAATTTCTGACACTCTTTAAGGCTAAACTGAACATTCAACAGTCGCAAAATGGATTTAGTGTGCGACTGTTGTATTAGAATCCATTAGTATACCTAAGGAACCTGCAGCAAGTGACTGTATATGTAAATTACATCCAAGGCTAGTTAATGAATAATTAAAATCAATAAAAATACATCAAAAAGTATTTGGGAAAAAAAGGGTCCAATTTATTATATGTTTGTATATTACGGGCATTAAATACAAGTTGACTCCATTAGATAGTAGACTTCCTCTGGGCATGCAGAGTGCTGCACTCACTCTTACTAAGGATGTTTGGGTTGCTGTCATAGCCCCCAAATGTGTCTGCCCGCCTGGGCAGAACCCCAGAGCCACAACCTTCCTCCATCCGAGAAAATGTGGCGTCCTCCTTCACTCCGGACTGCAGCAGGTTCTGGAGGTTCTCCACTAAGGCCAAACAATTAACAAAAACGGGACATTGTTAAAAAAACATAAAGAGAAATAACAAAAGAGAACATAAAGTTGACCTGAATATATAGCATGATAATGCGGCCCTGCCCTACCCTCAGTGATGGCTCCTTTGAGTAGAGTCTCCCCCTGGTGGAGATCAGAGGCATCTCCTCGGAGCAACAGTCGAGAACGTGAAGGTGCGTCCTCGAGACCTGCCACAGACTCTGCCATGTCTGCAAACAGCTGCAGCTTCTCAGTAAGAGCCTGTACTATCACTGCATCCTTCTGGCTCAGCCGCTCTACAACAGAAAACATTAAATACAATAAGAGTCATGACACAATGTGTAACAAGACTATTTGCTGGGAATCCTTACTGCAGCATTCATCCTAAGAGGAGAGGAAAAATATTTTGCAACCTTTTGAAAAACGTTACCTAATAAATTAATTCACATCAAAACAGCTTTAATCCAGGGAAAATAAATGAAATCCACTTCTAACAGCTTAAGTAGCACAACAGCGCCTCCTAGTGGCCGATCATACTGGGACATTTCTTTGTCCCAGTATGTACTAACACTGATGGACAATCAGTGTTAGTTCATCTGTAGTTACCTTGAAATTCTTTAAACCTGGAAGCTCGTGCCTCTTCTTCCTCACTGAACAACCTCTCCTCTGTGTGAGGACAGCTGATGAAATAAAACAATAGAAGCCAGGGCAAGTGGGGAGGTGGAGAGACAGAAAAAGAAAATTGAGTAACGCTCCCATGAATTCTCTGTTTCATTTGCGTGAACAGAAAAGACTCAGTAAGTACACAATACTTCACAATGTGTAGAATATTTACTGAAGTGAAAAACAGCAGTGTGGTGATAACAAAGAGGAGTCTCTCTGCACACCAGAAAAATCTTGTTTCGGTAACTGCAGCTACCTCTCAACAGCTTGCCGTATGTTTGTCATCCAAGTGTTTCGCTCCTCCTTGGAGGTGGTGTGGATCTCATACATCTCTGGTTCATTGGAAGAGGCACAGATAAGAAACATGGCTTTCTCCTCATGGGCCACCTCTCTGACTATGAGTTTCTGTAGAGATATGACTGATGGCTTGTTATCCTGGTTGGACAGATGAAAATAAGGCGAGGGGATAAAAGGAGGAGGAAAGAGAGAAGAGGACATGTCTTTTATTTCCAGTGGCATAATTCTGCTCTGCTTCTGTTCACTTAGAGTATTCCACTGATACAGATTTTGTTTTAGCGTCATACTGACGGAACAATGAAGACAAATCACTCACCACTGTGGCAAATACGTATCTTTGATCCTTCTCTTGTAGCAAGAGCAACACATCTGACAGCAGCACCGCAAGAATATCTGTGAAAAAGAAGACAGAAATGGAGGTGATGGCAGCCTAAAAACACACTGATGCATTATTCATTTCTTTATCACCAGCTATCTAGGATGCACAGATTCTGTTCCTGTTCTAAACGTGTCATAGCATACCTTTGAGTCTGCCAGAAGCAGCTTTCCAGCTGACTGTACCCTCATGAAGCAGCCGCCTCCTGCCCTGTGCGAGGTCCTCTCTGCGAAACACTCTGCCGTCTTTGATTTTTCCCAGCGCCTTTGGCTCCAACTTGATGTGTATGTCTCGCAGTCTAGAGTTCTTCTCATGGAGATTAACCAGCGTGTCCACCTGTACGATGGTGTCTTTAATCAGACTCAGCGCCCGAGTCAGGTCCTCGTGCTCGTCTGTGCCAGCTTCAAACAGAAACAAAATATAAATGAATAAATAAAATAAATACACTTCCCTGATTTTGGCGACACCAACAAGTTATGATAAGTCATTCCAGACAGTAATTATGATTTATTCAATAGAAACACCTTCAGTGTTGTGCAGAATGCGCTCCACTAGTACTGGGTACTTGGTAATCCGCTGTGTCACCAACAGAATACACTCAGTTACTCCTAACCTCCGCACAATGGAAAGGTTGTTGATTTTCTGAGAAATAGAAAAAGATTTGATTTAATGTTTATTCGACTGTATATGTATTTAAAATGCTATACAACAGATATATAGGGAATGAAATCTTATCTGGGAAATGGCGAGAATTGTAAAGTAACTAACCCGTATGATGTTTTGGAACTTTTTGTTGTTGTGCAGCTGATCTTTATAGTAGCCGACGGCTTCAGGGTGGTGACTGCAGAAGTCTCCGTAACTGTCCTTCATCCTTTCTCCTATTTCACCTGAAAACTGCAGAACAAAGAAAACTCATTTCCAACAATTCCATTGTTTCACATGGACCATGCTGAGTGAATAAAAAAATGTGCATCACATAGTGAACTCTGTTACACTTCATTTAAAGAAATCAAAAAAGGCTGTTTGTACACGTGTGTGGTTGCTGGACATGCTATTTATCTTGTCCCTACCTGAGAGATCAAAATATCAGCCACTCTGTTTATAGTGTAGTTCCTGTCGCTGGGTGAGACGAGGTTTTCTCGGCGGCGCTCTTTGAGGCGAGACAGGAAATGTGTGTGAAGGTCAAGAAGATGTTCCAGCCGGGGGAACAGGCAGTCCAGCCTGCCAGAGTCCATCTGGAGGTTCTCCTTCAACTCTCGGACGTACACCCGCAGCATTATCTTCAGTGTTCGCACATGGTGCATCTCTGTCTGCATCAGCTCTGTATAATAAGACATTCTGTCAGGGGCAAGCAGCTACATATGCAATGCATGGCCACAACAATTCGCAATCTATTTCCCATCCAGTTACTTCCCTTGTACATACATGTGGCTAAACTGACCACTCTTTTTATAGTCTTTTTGCATGTTTTTACATATGCAAAGAAATGGTGTTTAAAGATATATATCAAGAAACTCAAGGCTACATTAGCTGATAGAGGCTTAACACACTCAAATCCTGACTGTGAGAGTGGGTGTGGATGATGTAAGTGCCACGTTATTAACACAAAGGAACAATGTGTTGAATGAAAAAGTAAAATAACACCTAAAGAATATAATACTTAAACAAGCTAAATAACGGCACGGTGCATTTTGTGGAACAGACTTTTAAATGACAGTGGCTATTCAGGTGTGGACATCAGACCTACCATATATCACATCCTGTCTCTTCACCATTTCTTTAGAGTGCTTCTTCACATACTGCTGGTCAACTGCCAAACTCCACGACTCCGCCTCTAAGTCCTGGGCATCACACTCCAAATCAGCCCGAACTGCTGCGTAGTGAGCATCTGAGAAGAGCAGTGGGGGAATCAAGAATTATCACACTATGGCAATGGAGTCAAAGGTTTTGTGGGTGTGAGATCAAGATCAAGTGCAGAACAGTACACATTAAAAACGTCATATTCGTGATGCGCAATGAAGAAATATATTTTCTTCTAAAGAAAAGGGAACTCGGGTCCTGAGATAACTTCAAAGGAAGAATTTTGGCATTTTCACAACATGGTTCATACAAAACAGAACTGCTTATTGTGAAGGATCCAAGTCACTGCTGACGTTATCTAGCTATCACCCTTTTGGTTCGGTAAGAATGAAAATGATTTAAAAAAAAAGTGAGATATAGTTCTGACTCAAACATTTGTCCAACCAAACATTTTAGTATCTGTAATATAAGACTTTACCCACTTTAATAATGAGTCCATAATTAATGCTTCTTACTACTTGTGCAAACTGAGACAGAAGGTCAACCTGCCAAGTGATAGATCTTGAAGAGGATGTAAGAAAAAAACTGACATTAATCTAAATGAAAAAACGCGCATGAACCCTGCAGGAACCTTTTCATCGTGTGGGTGCGTCTGATAAAGCAATAACCTGGTTGCTAGACTCAGCTCGTATCCAGGTAGCCTGCATCTCTCCCACACACTCCAACTTAATGAGACTGGGTGAAGTCACCCCTGACTCCACAAAACACCCTCCCCACACACACTCCTCTTCAGGAAGAACTCCCTGAAGGAAAACTATCACTTGGCACTCGGGCGCACAGAAGCCTCAACAGTCTGATGTGATTATATTAGACAACAACCATAAACGCACACAACCCACAGTCACCTCACCTTCTACAATGATGGACTCGGTGGTCGAAGGAGCGAGGGAAATGGCGTCTTCATTGCAGCGTTTGGAGCGGAAAGTCTCGGTCTCATCCATCTCCCCAGGGAGGGATCTGAGGGAAGAGAACCACAGGTCCCAGGTGGCATACATGCTGAAACTGATACAGTTTATTCCCAGTACACGCTGGCACCCCAAACAACCTTTGGGGGCAATGTGTGAATTTAAAGCCCCAGAGAAGCAAAGGCTAGACAAAATACCCGGCAGCTATATGTATCCTTCCTTTCTTCCCAACCTCTCTTCTGCTCGCTTCATTGTGTCTCTCTCCCTCTCCCTACACATGTTCTTCTCTTCACAATGAAGCAGAAAAGTCGTCTTCAGAGGACCGTCTACACTCAGTTTCAAAGACTGTTACATTAGACAAGACGGCCTGTGTTTATATGTCAACTATAAATACACACCCTACAGTGGCATAAGGGAGATATTAGTATTTGAGCTGAAAAGACCAGATTCTAAAAATATTCTGCCTCATTAACATACAGCAGATTCAAGAGTTCTGTGATCATTTCTGGACTTTCCAAAAAATCCTGCCATATAGAAGCAACCTTTTAAAAAGGAAACAAAAAGAAAAAGAAAAAGGTACTTTTCAGACTGAGGTACTCACCCTGAGCTATTGTGGTGACGGAGGCTGGAGCCAAGACTAGAGGCAGTGGTTGCAACAGAGCTGGTAGAATGGGAGGCAGACGGCTGAGTGCTGGGTCCCCACGAACTAATGGTCATGCCTGGGGCACTGAGAAAGCCTCGGTGGCCATCCAGTGTGTGAGATGCGGCTGGGCCTGCCTGTTCCCGCTCCCTGTCCCGGTCTTTAAGCGCTGAGAAAGAAAGACGAGAGACAGGTGAACGGAGGAAATGAGATGGGACGGCGGGCGAACGTGAGGACAAACGAGGAGATGAGAGAGAGAAAGGAGAAGATGACCAGCGGAGTGGGGAAGACGATGAACCGTTTGGCTTCTGTCCGAGTCGACCCCAGTATTTTTTCATCCAAGATCGGGGCAGGGAGCGGAAGAATCGGCAGGTGATCATGTCGCGGTGCATCAACACTCGTACTCCCACACGTCCAGAAAGGCCCCAGGATGAGGCGGAGAAAGAGGGAGAGGACGATTTACCGGTCTTTGAGCCAGATTTAGAAGACCCCATCATTTGACCAGTGCCTTTGGCAACTGCTAGGTCCATTATAAATATCGATGAGTGTAAGGAATATAATAATCCAAACTCCAAGGTACAGTTCAACAGTCTACGTCGCAGGAGCAGTAGATATTGTTGCACAAGTAATAAGTGATGTCAGCTCAGTGGTGTAAACAATAACAAGCAGAGAAGCCAAACCTGGTTCTATAAACCCTGGCCCTACATGCCAAGCCCTTATATAGAAGTAACTTCTAGAAAGATGCACGCCCTCTTATATTTCTCGCACTTTCTAATTCTACTTTTCCTCAATTTCTCTGTGTTCTTCCCGACCCCCTGCTCAAGCTACTGATTGGCTGTAGGAAGACATGAGGAGAAATCAGGTGTGGCTGACAGGACTCCAGCTGTTCGGAGGAGAATAACAACTGCTTCAGGAGATTAAGTTAAGCTGCTGCTGCAGTCATTCATGTCTCCTGTGGGTTCAGTCACATGCGACAGGTCCTTCTGAATGTTACAATTAGCACTGAGCCAATCGTCCAAACATTGACCAGTTGATAATGGTAATGAATGCACATAACAGATCAATTTAAAGGAAAACCTGATGTGATTTTTTTTTTTAATTCAACATATGATCCGTTTTACTAAAATTGTCTTTGCATCCAAAGTCTCATTTAGGTTAATTATCTGTGCCACAGTCCTCCACTGTTCCCGCACTAGCTTTCTATTAACTTCTTACCACAGACATTTGCGAGATTGTTGGTTATAGTTTGTGGACATATTCAAAATGCTATTAAGATTATAGAGATGGAAATCAGCATAATGGTTTCTCTTTAAAGTCTAATAAATTACAACAAAAGAATACTTGAAACCAGGCTTTGGATACAGAGACAGCACTAGATAACAGAATAAGCTCATCTCGATTTAGTTTTATTTTTTATGGGGTTTGTTGACTTTAAGAAAAACACAGACGCCCGCCACAGTTATCCCTTAACAAGGGACTTTTTATGAATAAGGAAACAATGATGTTAGACAGAATCTGACCAATAAGGTAATTTAATAAGATCAGAATGTTCTGCTTTCATTTTCAGTGTATCCTGTCATATGTACTATATGGATAGCATACTGTATATATGGAAAGTATATATAACAACATCTCTAAATCTTTGAGCAAGAAGTGAACCAGAAGTAAACAAACTGGCTGGTTTTAACAGTGGCTAATCATCACCTTTGCCTACTGACTGCTGGAGGCCAATCTACCACTCTGCACTCGGCGTGCAGGCAGTCACACAGACACCCCACAGAGACACAGACCCACATACACATCATACGGCTAGTGGAAGAAATAGGACAAGTCCATCTTCAGATGTCATGAGGTCAATCTATTTAACCCTCTGTACGCCACAAGAGTACCAACAAGCTTTTATAATTAGACAAAGGGGGGACTACAGCCACCTTCACATCCATTAATGCGTCCCCCAAGATGAAACTGACACTGTGGACAGTGTTTTGTGAATTTATGAGTGGCACATAAATGTTTGCTTACCAAGGTTAGGAGATCCTGATGAACCCGTCCTCAATGCAGAATCTCTCTGTGTGGAGAAAAATAAGACTTCTTAAAACTTAGATGCCGCTAGTGTGCTTTGTTGAGTTGCCTACTCCAGACACAAATGACTGAGTAAAGCTCAAAAGTAGATGGTTCTCTGCTAATGGGAGGGTAACATATACTATAAAATCTTACCTTCATCTTTCTTTTATAACAAAAGAAAGTCAAACTTAAACATTAAATGTAAGACACTTCCACAAGCATTTCAGCAGGAGTGATGCAACAACAAAATTACATAAGCATTAATAAGCATGAACCCCCCACCCCACCCACACCAAAGTCACACATTTCTGCGCATGTCTATTACTACAATTAGTGAAACAAAAAGAAAACAGAGGTACTATATAAGCAAAGTGCAGCCTTACACTTTGTTTTTCTATGCTCCAATGTGTTTACCTTATTCCTGCTGCTGGTGCACTCACCCAGCAGAGACTTGCAGCTCTTGTGAACGTTCACAGCACAATCTGAAAAACAGCAGGACAGGAACTCAGAGTCAGTGTGGCTGGGCCAGTTGTATACTGTATACAAAGGCCACAGTGATGTCTCTTGGCTGGATTATGGATGGGAGCAATGAACTTGTAGCAACACTAAACCAAGTTTGAAATTTAAAAAGCAATTCAAAAGCCCCTGAAGGCAAAGCTCAACCTGTAAGACCTTGTTTTGAACTCGGACAAAGAAAAAAATAGCCGAGAGGAACAGTTCCTGAGCATTTGTTCTCATTCTCGCAGTAAAGTGAATGAATCGCTTCAGGCTCCATGAGAGTGGTGGAGCTGAGAGGAACTCCCATTTCTCAGTAGCAGATTTCTCTTTTTGTCCACTTCACTCCCTGTATGGAAAACAAGCCTCCTACTGTCGGCTTTAGATGAAATGACCTGATTGTATCTTTGCTGATAACAGATACAAATCTGAATTGTTATGGAAAAACAAACTGTTGGCAATAAGCGTTACCCTCCATGCTCTACTTGGTTCTTGGAAAGGCAAAACACTGGTAAGACGAAACTAACGCGGTACATACTGTATAAGGTAAGCGACACATGCCTTTTTTCCCAAGGTACAAGGCTCAGCAAACAAATGAAGTTATCAATATGCAAAGTGCTCCCAACCCAGCTGGGTAAAGTCATGCTGATGTGGACGGGTGCACTAATGCATACATACACAACACCGAGAGCTGTTTTACTGCCGGGCCTTATCTAGTGCTGTAATGAGAACAAAGGAAACTTCAATATATAGCTTGTTTATTGCTAGGAAATACAAGGGTTACTTTGTTTGTTAATCTGTAACTAATTTTAAAGTGCTCAGATTTAACTTCATGATATAAAAGGACATCTTTGTTATATTATTTTCTCTTTCCTCTGAATAACTAAAATTTATCAAAGAGCAAAGTGACCACGTTGGTTTTTAGAACTATCTTCCCCCAGTTCTGCCACCTTCACATTTATCATGTTACATGACGACAGCAGTATTGTGATATGTGTAGGTTGAGATCGGGTTGTATAGCTTGTTGACAAAGGTGACACCGCTGTCCTTTCCTGTGAGCAACACAATGTAAACATGAGCCGTGCTCGCAACTTCCACTAGCTGCTATCCACCCGACTCTAAAGGTTTCTATTGCTTACTCCCTTTCTGTTTGCTGGAACAATGAGACAATGAGAGACATGCATCTTCTTGTACAATAAAATACCAAGCTGTGAGATGGATGATCGTTTGTGTGTGTGGTTGAAATAAGGAGACCATAAAGAATATGTTCACCTATCACATTAGAATGCGTTAGTGTAATATCCCTTATTTCAGTCTAGCTAGGATTGCTTTATTATTTCCACTTCATTCACAATCTTTAACCCGACCACCGTCTGTCTCTGGTAATAAATGAACAAATGCTCACTGAGCAGAGGCAAAACATAAACTGGCCTCTGAATAATCTTTACAAACAGTGCTGTGTGGCTCTTTCAGTTGTTTGCAACAGGAACAAACACATACGGAGTAGTGAAAGAAAAAAAAAAAACTTCACACAGCATAAAACCTCAACATGATCAACATGTTCAGATGACATCACTTTAGATTCAGATCAGCTGTGAAGTCAGAGCCAAGACAAACATTTTTTGAGAATCTCCAAACAAGCATTCAAAACTAGACACTCCAAAACTCCGCCTCCATATATGAAAAATATTACACTCTCTCTACCTGGCTTTTCCAGACAAGAAGGAAAAGATAGCGTCAGGGCCTGACCAGCGTCTACCAGTACATCTTCTAATGATCTTCAGCAAAGCTCACGTGTACTGACTCTGTCATGCTGGGAAAATATTACTAAGAATAGAAAAAGATAAGCAAACTTAACATGTAAGCAGGTATCTAGATGGAGTAAAGGCCATGCCACTGCAATAACAACACTTGTAGTCACCACCAAAGAACCCAAAAGTAAGCCCTTCCAGATTAGGTTTGTGTAGTGGTGGACAGTACTCAAACTACAGTCAAAAGAATTTTTGCTTAGTAAAAAATTAACCCAAGATAATAAAGAACTCTATCACACGGCTTATCAGTGCTCATTTTGACTACAGACCACCTTGATGTTACCGAGCAGTGTGATAAGTCCCAGTCACTCGGTCATGTCAGCAGCTGATCCACGGGACGCTCAGCCCACACCATGCAAACCACCACCACACCCAACATCTGCTGACTGGTAAAACCCCCTGTCACACAACAAGCACACTTGTGGCGTACAGCACACACTTCAGTAAGTCACTCAATGAAACGTGGCCTTGCTCACCAGTGAGGATGTCTGAGCTACAAAGAAAAAGCAGAAGCAGAAAAAAAAAAAAAGAAAAGAAAAAAAAATTGAAATCAACCATGCCACTACTACCACTCTAGCGACAGTGTTTTGCTCAACAGGATGAGAACAATAGAATAAGCAGAGCTCAACATAGCACTGGGTGGGTTCTTCCGTGAAATGTTACAACATACAGCAGATAAAATGAACTGTTTTCATTATATGGCCTGTAAACAGTCAGACTCAACAGTTTGCATGTAAAACTGTAGTTTCCATGACAGTGAAGCAGTAACTAGGGAGAATTTAGTAAGAATGTAAAAACTTTCCAAGATCCAAGAAGGCTTGGGAGGCAACTAGTTTCAGTTTAATGTGTATTTTTCTTATTTTATCTCATTTACATAGTAAAACGCCTTCAGACAAGGGAGGTGTTAGGTCCTGGGTAAAAGCAAGAACACTGTGACAGCCTTAAGTACAGATATCAAACAGAAGGCCAGTGCAAGAGGGCAGCATTTTCTATGGGACAGATGTGGATCAGACTTGTTCCAGTGCATCCCACAGATACTTTGGATTCACTAGTTCCAGTTTGGATCTAGTGAATTTGGAGGCCAGGTCAACACCTTGTGCTGTTCTTCATGTTTTGAGAGTTGTTCCTACACCGTATTTATGTGTGTGTGTCTGTGTCAGGCTGCATCCTGCTGGGGATGGCTGCTGCCATCAAGGAGTGTCATTACTATGGGGTGAGGTTGTCTGCTCTGGTCTAGGTGGGTGGTACATGTCTAAAATCCACATGAATATCAGGCCCATAAGTTTCCCAGCAGAACATCGAATTATCACAAGACGGTCAATGTATTTTACTTCTCCTGTCAGTGGTTCTAATATTATTGCTGATCGTGTATATAGATATTTCCCATTTCCTTGGACAGTGAAGTTCCACCATAACACCACGTGAAAGCCATGTGGTCCCCAATCACCCTGTGCATTTCAAAGTAAGCACCAGTTACCACAAACAGCTGAACAAGCCAAACAAAGAAAAAGGGAAAAACAGTTCACGCCTGCTGTTCTAAAGTGACTACTTCATGACACAGAAGTCAGAAACTGACATGCAATAGCTTCCTGTGATGTGCATGCATGCATATGTGCAAAGAGAGGTTGCCTAAGATAACAGAAAACTATTGGGGCAAACTCTGAAGTAGCAAGCCAACAAATGACATCATCTGAATGAAGGAGAAATGGGAGCTGCGGGAGTCACACAGTGAAGCAAACCTAGACCTCAATAAAGTCTAAAACAATATTTGTAAAATACTATACCAATATCACTGGGGTTTCAGTTATTGCTATCTAACATGTAGCTTGGGCTCCTGGGTATTTTGACTATTCTTTAACGCCAGTTTACTAAACCCAATTGTAGTCAGTGGGGTAGGCTAAATACCAGAAGTACTTGAGTGATTAATTCAATACCGATTAACAGTACCACAAAATACATCCTCCAAAATGTTTTAACATGAACTGAACATTATAAGATTATAACAGTTATAACGGGGGATTTAACACAGAACTGTGGGATAAATTAAAGGATTATCTCATTTGTTTTCACTAGTGCACCTATCCCCTTCAGTTGGCTGATGAATGGATGAAATATATCAGAAGGGACAAAGAGATGTAATACTGTTTTGTCTGAAAGAGTCAGTCAGATCTGAACTGAACATGTAGTGTGCTCTGACCTGTGAAATACACCAGAACAGCTTTGTTTAATAAGCACGCTATTAAAATCAATCATATATTACTCAGTCATCTCCAAAAATAGGACCTATAAATACACTGCACATATTATGTCATTTTTTTTCTGCCACAACTCTGTCAAGGATCAAGGTAACATATTAAATTACAGTCAGGAAATAATGACGCGAGAGCGCAGAATGACTAAAGGCCTACACAGGAAGGAAAATGAACGCACAGCAATAGCGAGACCGGGAAATTACAATGTGTATTTCCGCTGCTCTGTAACACCTAAGAGACCAAATACAGTTGCAGGCCAGTTCATTAAGTACTAGAACTACCAAGTACTAATGAAAATGTATGCCAACACAACAGTGTATCATGTAACCTTCGTGAGGGTCATAGTTTCCTCATACACTGAACATTATATGATTTAGTGCATTTTACACTAGAATGTATTCATTTCCACTTGTGTAGGCTAAGGAACTGGCAAGTAAGTGAAATTTGCAGCTAATGGAAAGTAAACAAAATCTGTCTTTTCTGCCCCTTTACATTAGTTACGTCCTTCACCTGACTGGTGGGGCCATCATATACCATAAAAAGTATATGATAACAACCATTTAAAGGGGGAAGCCATATAGAGGTACTCAGTTATCTAGAGAGCTAGAATGCAAAGCAGTGATGCATGGTGAGGTGCTGCGCTCACAGGCTGAGGTGGGTGAGACCCAAGGTCAGTGGGGTGGGCTGTCATGCACTGGCAGACCTGCCAAGCACAATTAGCACCATGTGACCCAACAGCAGTCAGAGCAGAGTGGGTGAATGGTCACCCCTCAGCCTGGGACATTCCTATTGCCCGGTGTTAATAAAGCAGCTGAGGAATTGCAGGAATTTTAGGAATAACAGTATTTAACGCGTGCAAGATTAAGCAGTTTCATAATACCAAGATAGTTAGCTGAGACTGAGTCTCTGAGCCAACTGAAGGGTGGGAGTAATACAGGAGACTGGTAGACACAGCAGCAACTGGACCCTGGGGATGTGCGATACCACTATTTTTCCTTTGGATCTGATACCAAGTAATACCAAGGACAATATCCCGATACCCACGCTTTTAAGTCAGTGTATTTGTGTATATGAAAATGATGACTAACAATGAACATTTGTGAATGTAATTATGAAAAATGTATTTCATACCTCTGTATAAGAATTAAACAAGCTGCCAAATATTAGACTTCTCTTTAATCAGAGCAATTAAAGACAATTTGTGCAAATCAACTGAAAATCTAAGCAAATCACATGGGATAAGAACAGCTACTCTAACTACTATACGATTCTTTTTGAACAAGTGTGAGTGGTCTTCAAGTTAGAACTTGAACCTCAACAGCAGCTGAAGTTCCATTTCTTTGTTTGTCTTAAAAAAAACAACAGCATGTTGACATGATCTACTTGTAATATGCCTGTGATGGGCTGTGATGTATTTTCACTATACCTGGATATTCCTGCCTCTCTTAATTTAAGTGCTTCATCATAGAGGTCTGTCTCATGTGTCAATTTTTAGAATTGATTGCAGTTTCAGTATCATTAAAGTATTAATGTTTCTTGCGAAAGCAGACTTGGTATCGATATTTTGAGGGGATGATCGATTCTAAAAGAACCCACATCTAGATGGAAAGTATCGACATTTCTGGATCGATACGCACATCCCTACTGGAGACTAGCCTCGATTTGCATTGAATGAGAGCTGGCTTTGTCGCCGTAAACAGCCCTACATTTAAATTACCCGTCATATCACTAACAGATGCTTTGCACGCTGCATTTATAAGTAGTCACTTATCGGTCATTTATATCAAATGACTTACATAACAAAAAAAAGCTAAATAACAGAAGTTATGGCGGACGCTATCGCTAGCTTCACCTGTTGAGCTCCATGCAAAGTCCACTATCAGCGGCAAAGACAAGCGGCCGAAAAAGCGCATAAAGTCTCACGAAAGTGAACTCGTGTAAATCTGCATACACCATGATAAAAATGCTTTTTTAATTTGTTGTGAGCTTGTTTACATAAACTATCACTTGAAGCTAATTAGAGCCAACTGCTCACCGAACTAACCCCGTTATTTTTAAATAGAAGCGGTTAACAGGCTAGCGAGGCTAACAGCTAGACAGGGATACGATGCACCGGGACGTAATTTGGACCAGTTTATTGTGGTCCACAAATCGAATAAAGTTAATAAAGAAGGCAGCGCCCCACCATTAACACAGCAGTTCTGTTACAATGGAAGTGTAATGAGCGCTCGGTTGGCTGTGATTAGCTTTCAGCCGGCTAGCTAGCGGCAAGGATGTCCGAAAAGTCCACAGAGTGAAACGACGGGAGTTCTCCACCTGATCCCGCTGGAGACCATCGCTACCATCGGCGGTTACTTCTTACCGTTCCAGCGAGACTGTGGTTAACCCGCATCCGTGGGGAAATGTAGCGTGTCGATCAGCCAAAACAAATCAAATCAAATCAAACAAGTGGCGCACATTCTCAGTTTCTGTCCAGTTTAGTGTCTCTCCACTGGGAACAATCTCTGGCACACAAACGACGCATTCCACAGTGCTGCTTCTCGGCTGAATCCCCACGGGGCTCGGTTCAAATTAAAGGGACACTCACTTGTTTTCCTGCGTGTGTGCACTGACAACACGACAAGTGTCAACATTTAGGATTTGTAACTTTATCGCCTTCGGATGGCTGATGAGTGGGGGAAATGCATTCGAAAGACACAAAGAGATTATTGAGAGTATTATTGTTTTGTGTGTGAAAAGAGAAACCTGAACCCCACTCAATGCGTGGTTCCCTGTGGCCTGTGGAATACCCAAGAACAACTTTAATACGCAAGTTGTTGAAAATTAATCATATGTTCCTCGGTCACTGCTGAGCAGACCATTCACATGATCAATACTGTACATAGGCCTATACAACTGAGTATACAGTATATCTATCTATCTATATATATATATATATATATATATATATATATATATGTCCTTAAGTCTTATTTATCCTATTTATCCTATACAGTTTACTTTTACTTGCTTTTATTTTTACACTTACTTAAGTTCTGTGTTTTGGTACAAGTGAGTAAATGACAAGTAAAATTCCTTGGTTGTGCATACATAGCTACTTGGCCAATAAAGATGATTCTGGTGTGCTGCACAAATTATGGTCTTTTTGTATTTTCTGCCACTGAACTGTTAAGGATCAAGGAAACATAATAAACTGCAGTCAGAAAATAATGATGTGAGAGCACAGATTGACTAAAGGCCACCTGACTGGCTCAAAGAAGAAAAAGGAGTAATAGTGAGAGCAGTTCTGTTTCCTTGTTGGAAACTTTATCTGGTGATGTGAAAATGTCCTCGAGGCAGGCCACGTGGCTTAGGAGAAGACAGACTCTGAATTACAATAAGGTCAAGTAGCTCAAGTCCACTCTGCCAGAACAGACATCGGCCTGCCTGTGTCAGGAAAGGAAATACCCTATGGGAATATCATGAGTAGTGTCATTTTGAAATCACTCATATGAACCATAAATAGGGGAAGTGTTGCGTTAATTGTGTTCAGTTTAATTGTGTCACAAGAATGGCACTTTCATATAAAAACAATACTTAACATAAACCATCAGATTTTTTCAATCTATTGAGAGGGATAAAGTCACAAACTGATCTGGGAGTATGTTCCTGTAATAAATAAATTATATGCAAGCAATCCTCCACTGTAACATCTCATATTTACTTTGCTCTGATATTTCCTTTTTAATTCTACTTTATACTTGATACATTTTGTGAATAAAACTTGGGAGCTACAGTTTCTAAGCTGCTTAAAGTCCTTACCAGAAACAACTTACAAATTACTATGAGACATTTTTGTGCACTGACTTCTTTTGTTCTGGCTTTACCAAGCAAAGAGTTTAAACTGTCTTTCACTGGTTAATGCAGGCTTATCCGCGGACCTGTAGGTTACATTAAGTGACTAAAGAGCAACAGACAGAGGAGCCGAGATGTGTTGAAATGTCCTGTACAGATCTACCCCTCAAGCTATGTTTACCTCGAGACAAAGATAGCCCTACTTTCCCACTGCAGGAGTTCATCCAACACAAAAACAGATACAGGAAATGTGACGAGCATTACAAGCTAGAACAAAGCTGAGGCGTGCTGAAGCTTCACATAAACAGCTGCAAGAAGATAGTGCTAATATATCAGATAACGCATATAAACAGTTCAAATGTGCTGTGTAACACAGGACCCACAGTACCGATGCATAGTATGACTCCACCAATGTGTTTTAGCATGAAATACACATAAAGAGGAACCGAAAGAGAACTCCATCTTCCAAGGCATATTTGTCTGGCATCGAAATAATTATAATTTGCCACAAGTTAAATACGTCAGCAAGTGAGTTAAAATGACATGAAGTCAGAAATAGACACTTATTCCCTAAGAGTTTGTGCATGTTTGGTAAATGTTTTTAGTGCGCGTGCACACATTTGTTTGCATGTGTGTTTGCCTGAGTGCTCCACTGAGTGAGTGGGTAGACGTGCATGCAGTAACTAGAATAAAAATAGATGCAAGTTTGTGTATGAGCACAGCACCTGTGCACGTTTCTGTCAGGCGAAGAGCAAGCGTGGGTACGTGTACACCTGCAACTGTGGTGTTACTCACTCGTGCACTGCAGGCCATGCTTTTTCTGCAGGGTCTTGCTGCATAGTGAGCAGGTGGCACAACTGGAGAAGGAGCCAGGCACCAAACGATGGCCATTGCTGCTGCTGCTTCTGCACACTTTCTCTTTCTCTCTGGTCTCCCTCTCCTTCGCTCTGTCTTTCTCTCGGTTCTTACCCTGCATAGGAACAACAAAAGCAAACACAGAAGGCATTTTAATGTGCAAATTTGTGTCTTCTCCTTTACTTCACATGGCTGCGTATGACATTGCAGAACCGTGGCAGAGGCAGGGTATTTAATAGGGTTTGTGTAAGTAGATTATGGTGTTGTGTATGCAACATGCACACAGCTCAACTGTTTACACCAGAGGATTTGTTTTTGTAATAGGAAATACTGAAGAGGGTAGAGGCTGAATTTGGTCATATGTGCCTTTGCAGCTCAGGCAGCAGAATCTATTTCTGTTTCTGTGTTCTGGGATTACCTTGTCTTTATTGAAGGACCCAGTCACCCTGTTCCTCAAAGAGCTGAGAGTCCTCTTCACTTTGGTGCCTTTTTCCACCTTCTCTGAACGATCGTCCTCATCTTCATTCCTGGTAGAAGAAGAATGGAGCACAATGCAATACAAGCTATAAAATAAAGGACATAAGCTTTTACTGCTGGGGACTGCAAAAGGTTTGGTAAAAAATTTGAAGGCCCTGTGGCTAACAGTGGAGATCAGAGGTCAAGACCGTTCAGTCATTCCTTGATGTGTGATGTTTATCAACTTAAAAAAATATTCTACCAAAATTAAATGACATATGACTATTATTGTCTTTCATAAAAATCTTGCAGACTTATATTATATAGAACCAAATTATCATATAGTAATATAGTATGTAAATAACATATTTCAACCAATTATACTTTTTAGTGCATTTTTTAGAAAGAGGTGACTTTGCTATAATTAATGACACTATGTATTTTACCCCCTTTCAGTTTCGACCATATCTTGTTATAGATCTCTACTAGAACACCTCTACGCCCACAGACGAGGCACTGTACTCTGTGTAAAACTGTGTGAGAATCTGTTATATGTCAAAAACCTTCATTAATGTAAACATTTCCGAAGCTTTCGAGATAAGGGAACAACAATAAGGGCAGCACTTACTCATTAGAGAGGAACTCATACCAAGTAACACTTCCTGAATCTTTGCCGTCTGATCTGTTGTTTCTCTGCCTGGCTCTGTGAAGGACAATGAAATGAATTCATGAGAGGGTGTCGCCTTAAATGAAACCAACCAACTAACAAAATGCTTCAAGATAATAAAGCAGAGAAAAACAATCTGAAAGCATCTGGTGATTTTGGGCAGCAGTGAATGTTTTGGTCATTTTATTGTGAAGTTAGAAACACTCATAGAGCTCTGCAGATCCTTTCCAGGGATAAGGGCATACTGTGTCAGTGCACAAACAGGCACATGCAAACACACATGCCAAAGACATGCATGCACAGTAACAGTGGCACACACACACACACACACACATCCTGGTTACAGTCTGGCTCTGCTGTTTCTCTGGAGGCTGGGATTTGAACAGAAGTGGGAGCACACAGACCTCCCTCTCCTGTTTACTTACCCATGATACAGCTTTAGCTCCTGCAGAACTTTCTGTACCATCAGCCTAAGACAAACAAGACACTGAGACTGAGTGGTGGCATCAAGAGGAGAGGAGAGGTCAGGTCAGGAGAGGAGAGGAGAGGAGAGGAGAGGAGAGGAGAGGAGAGGAGAGGAGAGGAGAGGAGAGGAGAGGAGAGGAGAGGAGAGGACGAGACTTCTGGGAGCTGAGTGTCAAACAGTGATTTAAGAGAGTATCCTCCCTTGTCTGCTGTGGTCCACACAATTGCCAGAGTCCTCATATAATATACCCACACACGCATACAAACACACACACTAAGGGGCCATCTAAGGAGCTGGGAGAGAGATCTGGGGGAGGGGGTTGCAGACATATGACATGGTGCAGAAATGTCAGGAGAGAATGGGGAAAGCCCCTCTTATGTGGGAGTTAGGTAGCCATACCAGACTATTTACAACTACAGAACAGTATGTGCACTCCTGTACAGAGCCCATTCAAACCTACACATACTGTATAATGCACTCAGTGCTCCTGTAAGTAAAACCAAAGCAGTATATTTATTTATTTCCATTCAAGCATAGTTAAACCTGTACCGCAGGTCAGACAGAAGCCTCTTCTGGAAAGGAAACATGTACACATTCCACAATATTTTCCAAGTCCCATAGCGCTGCTGTAATTGATGATAGCTTACTTACATATGGCTCTGTCCTTCAGTAGAATGCAGGTTTTCTTCTGGATCGAACTCATCTGCTGCAGGAGAGAAAGGTGGACAGGTCACATACGTAAAGAGCCGCCTGCTATATACAAGTGCTCTGCATGTAGAAACACTGAGCCAAACCTCCTGCTGCCCTCGCAGCCTGTTTGGATGTCTGTACGACACGAGAAATGTGTGCTGCACGGGAACATTCGTCTGTGGCGAGGATGTCTGAGCGGGCGTACAGATGTCTGCCAGGCGCACTGCCAGCCTGAAAGCATTGAAGAATAAACACACATGAATATGATGTGCCCACATTGTCT
This sequence comes from Mugil cephalus, assembly GCF_022458985.1. NCBI lineage: Eukaryota > Metazoa > Chordata > Actinopteri > Mugiliformes > Mugilidae > Mugil > Mugil cephalus. The sequence continues at coordinate 3,016,295 of NC_061775.1, forward strand.
GTTTTGCCACCGGAGTACAAAAGTCATATTTATTTACATATTAGCCTTCATTAGTTAGTTACATTTATTAACTCATGGTCACTTTGGTCAGTAAGTTCTCCACCTTTGTGAAAAAAAAATAAATGCAAATAATGTATATTTCTGTCAGAATTGAGTTATTTAGGACTGAATATACTGATAGCAAGTTAGGAGTCAAAAAACATCAAATACGCATCAAGGAGGCACACTGTTGACCTGGTCGCCCAGTCTCACGCATATAATCTTACTGCTGTAAAAACGCTAAATGCTAAATCTGCTTATCTGCTACCAAATGTGCATTAACCCACTTATATCATTTTTTTTTCTTTTAAAAATGGTTTAAAATGGTATTGAAATATGGACTGACTGATGCATTGCTGGTTTTGGTGATTTTTTTTTGGTGATATAACAATGAACTCCAATTACCCTCATGCTGGGGCCATCCGACTCCTCTCCGGGACAGCAGTAGGTCTGCTGTTGGGTGGACTGAAACAGACTATGCTGATCCTCATCATCCTCTCTCTCCCCATCGCTGTCCAGGCCCACGGTGTCCAAACTCAGCCTGGCAGCACACAGAGCATACGGTTAAGCAGGCAGTGTGATGTATTTATTAACTAAACAAAAGTTCTGAGTGAGGTGCTACTCTACAGTGAGTGTTTATTTATATGTTCCTTTTCAGTTTTGTTTTCATACAGTATTTCGGTGCACTGTTCATTTTCACACCTCAATGTTGCATTACCAGCATTATTTAAAACACCATCAAATGACAACCACACAAACCACCACAAACCATCACCTCAGTTCAGTAACTCACACAAAAGTTCTCTCAAGCAGAAAGTTAATACAACTTGTGAGACAGTCTGGTTATTATTTATAAGGTGCTATATTGAAATAACTTATTCATCAAGAGATTTCCTCCATTCTCACCTCCTCCCCAGGTTAATGGGAGACACAGGAACACCCCAGCTGTGCCTCCGAGATGTCGACATGGATCTGACCAGAATAGGGAAGCTGTCCAGGTCTGGCTCTCCTTCTAAATCCATTGCGGTTTCGTCCGTTACTCCTTCTTGTCCTGTTTCTGGGTTTGCAGTTTCCATTGAGCCCACTAGTCCATTCACATTTATTGTCAAGCTTAGCCCTACTGCAGGACCAACTGAGTCACAGTCGTTAATGACACAATGCGGCAACAGCTCGGGAGTAAACTGAGTGACCACAAAGGTGCAAGGAGGTTCCTTTGCAGGCTGGTTGGAGGAAGGGAAAGATGGTGCATTGACCTGTGGAGAGTATATCGCCAGAGAAGTCTGTGCAGGTTGGTGGATGGTAGGAGTGTCTGTGTTTAGAGACAGGCTGGAATTTTGGTGGGTTTTGTTCTCAGACACTGTATTCGGACCACAGGACGCTGCAGCCTGTGGGACTAGTGAGCCTCCTTCAAGGTCTTTGAAGTACTCAGAGTCTCTGAGAGAGGAACTGAGGGCCTGGACGTCCTCCACACTGCTGCTCAACTCCACACAGGGGCAATCGTAGTCGCTGACTTCTGAACATGCGTCCTGCAGGATAGAGAGAAGTTAGGAAGCAGAAAACAGCTGTGAAAGACAATATAAAGCTAGCCATGGTTAGCAGCTCTGAGAAGCAGTACTGTTTTTAGCTAAATAGTTTCCAGATTCAAGATTCAAGATCACTTATTGATCCCCGCAGGGAAATTGTTTTATAAGAGTCTCAAGACAACAGAGAACACATGTGTGACCAGACACAGACATAAGAGTACAAGAAAAAAAAAAAAAGTAAAAAAAGTAGTGTGGGAGTGAGGTAGTAAGTTATGAGAAATATTCTGAAAATATACAGTTCAATCTATAATCCCAGACATGAGACATATGTACATTTACATACAGTTTTGCAGGCTGTTGGTCATAAAACAAAGTATTGGACTCTCTGTTATTGTTGCAGTTGTGAATGTGTGTGCCCAGTTACACAACAATCAATAGTTTTTGTGATGTGTCAATAAAAACTAAAACCAAATCATGAAAAGTGAGCGGATGAGATCTCTAAAGCAATGAGCCTGAACACCATCTGAGCCATGTGACAAACATTAATATATATAAGTTAAAAGTCTGACCTAGAGATCATTTCAAATGATAACACAGAATTCATTTATTGTGCACCTTGAATGTCTGACAAATATCAACTTCAAGCTTTGCAAAAGTACTTGCCAAACTCAGGGGATTAATCTTCAGGGGAGTATGAATATCTACACAAAGTCACATGAACTGAGTTTTAAATATGGGCCAAAGAGGTGGACAAACCAACACAAGACATGTTGCTTATGCATGGCTACAATGAATGTGTAAAACTGGAAATCCATTTTAAAGAAATCTGGGATTAAGAATGTAGAGCTTGACCTGGTCATCACTGTTGTTACCAAAGAAGGCATCCTCAGCAATAGAGGCAGGAGATAATGAGGAGGAAGATCCTTTTCCGCTGGGAGCATGAGGCTGGACGCTGAGCCGGGCACTAGGAGGCCCACAGGGCTGACTACATGGCTTGCACTCCGACGCTAAAAAAAAAAGAAGAATCAATTTGATATTTGTTAGTTAGCAGTTCCCCAAAATGCAATCACTTCAACGCAATTGACAGAGAAGAAAGGCACACATTGCTGAACAGGTTTGGATCAGGCAGCAGTGCATGCCGTGCTCCAGCCTCGCTCCGAAAGCGCTTTACATTTCCACTGCATAAACAGATTCCTTGATTCACATGATGCCACAAACCACCGTCACCACTAGCAACTGCTCAACGAGCCAGCATTAGTCTCCATGTCAGTGGTGGAGAGCTGGAGATTATTCCCTCATACTGTCAGCGGCCCTAAGAGCTGCTTGGCAAAGATAAATAATATAACATATTAAAGTAAGCTCATGCACAGTCAAATGTATGGTAGAAGTAAAATGTGTCATTATGACTATGTCTATGCTATGTTCACTACTGGAGTTTCTACCACACTGTGCCCATCTGAGGAAGCTAAACCTAAACAGGTTAAACAATGTTCATTTCAGAAGGGAGCGTCTCCTGCGCACACAGCAGTTCTGTGTCTCCATCAGCTGTCCTTCAGAAGTGAGGCAGTGAGTCATTGAAAGTCAATGGTAAAATGCACTGTAGACACATTGCGGATTACACGGCTAAAATAAAACTACTAACCCAAGTGGCTTTAAAAACACACAAAAAAATGAAACATTATTGAATCCATCGTACTGTTTATGATATTTTGGACGCATGTTTGTGTTTGTGCCACTGTCTTTACCATATTTTAGAATCTTAGTTGAGTCAAATATTATAATATAGACACCTTGGCTATAAAAGTTACTGCCACTAACTCTGAGCTGGTAAGGGCTAGTTTAATGTTATATTTCCAATAGCAGTAAAGAAGATGATTCTGTAGGATTACTTCTTGATTTTGTCTGTTTAGGCCTTGATCACACTAACGCTACACTCACGCTAAATAAAAGCTTCACTGACAAACTAATCTGGATCCAGGCTCTGTAGGACTGAAGATATCCCTTTGCCTCTTTGTCAGTCCGTTCCTCTGCTGCTGACATACAGTCACCTTTGAGTAACAGACCTCAGCTGTAGTTATAGCACTATGATAAAATACAGACTGAATCTTGCACCTTGTCCTGCTATAAACCAGCAGCATCCACTCCCGACAGCCAGAGATGCTCTCATGTAAACACACAGGCAGACGAATTGTAGATCCAGTTTTCTATATTACTAAATCACCAGCCGAGGCTGCAGGGGTGGCAGTGTCCCCGCTGCAGGGAGAATTTGTTTGCGTCCAAATCCCACTCGTGTAAGTGTAAACTCAGTACAGAGACTGGAGCGGCCGCTTGATGCTGTCTTGCAGCGCCGCTGTGGCCTTTTATGGTTGGCCTCTCATATCTCCTGAGACATGACACAAGGTTGAAAAATCAGTGTGTCCCTGTGCATTCGTTTTCAGGTGTGTATGTGTGTGTGTGTGTGTCTCTATAACCGTTTTTGGCACCGTCGTGGTCATCTGTTTTCTCTGTTTTACTCTGGCTCTACATAACAAAGGGTGGTCTGACGCTGCTCCTAAAACTAGTGACTATTATCTTCTGATAAATCACCAAAAGACTTAAACACATCACCTAAATCTTTTTAAAGGGGTGCACCTATTTCACTCATATTCACTAATTCACTAATATTTTTCTCATTTTTGTTCCTGTTCTGAACGTGCAGCACCCTGGTATCATCCTGACTGCTTTTCCTTATTCAAATCTTAGTTTTGATTTAGGAAAATAAAATCTAAAAAAGCCGAACTCAGTCCACAGTAATACAACTTAAGATGTTAAATGTCAATCAGGATAAAAAGAAAAGTTTTAATCTATATTATTATATTAGCAATTTCTATGTTACAGATAGCTTTTTTTTTTATTACATGGTTTTAATCTCTATCTCACAACGGTATTGTAGTTTATCACTGTATTTCTTGTTTTTCTTCGTCCTCTGATTAACCATTTGTATAAGCCCTCACAGCACTGTATTGTGAACTGTTCGTTTGTGTTACCTTTTTTAAAATATGGTGCAAATAAATAACTAAACTAAACGAAACTAAACTAAACTAACCTTGGAGGAAACTAGGGCACATGTTGGCCACAACGTTTCCGTGCATACACTTGCAAACATGGTAGTCACAAGAGGAACCAAGGTGTCATGTGAAAAGGTCAGTTGATGAGTTAATTCATGCAGATATAAATGTGTTTCCAAAATATCCACTGTTGCAACTATTACAACAAACAACTTCCTGAATGAGCTTTATTTCTGGTGAGGTACAAACTGCTGCTCAACGATAGAAACGACAGATTCCAAAAGTAAAAATCACACTTCAAACTCAGATATATTTACATCCACTACTTTTCCAGTGGCACTAAATGCCTCAGTGACGGTACCTTATTGGTTCAAGGACCGGTGTCCAAGTGTGTCTTGGTGTTGTGTGACAGATAGTGTGTGTAGGTAGAGACAGAGCACAGAGGCTGTTAGATCTGAGCTCGAGGCGCACATCAAAACAACTGTCATCTTGCAGATCCTCTTTGATCAGAAATTCATGCGACTACTGTTTCAAAGTGCCCGAGCTACACAGAGACTTGGGCTGAGGCAAAATGGAAGCGCTCTGCACGGTTCTTTGTGGTGAAACCTCACATAACCATCTGAAGATAAGAGCATGAGAACTCAGGCTGTGAGATATATCGAATTCGGTGTGTTGCACAGGCATCGATAAGAGAAAGTCAAGTCTGTGAGTCAGATTTACTTCATGGGTTTAGTGTGGAAACCAGTAATTACACCAAGCTTCGGTAAAAAAAAAAATAGAAAAAACAGCCGCAAACAGGCCAAAGCAGCAGCACCACTTATGCAAAATGATTAAATGATTTCAATTCAATAATTAGAAGCTTCTCTTTGAATTCAAATCATCGTGACATTTTTCTCAGTTCACAGTGCAGAGGAGCTTCTGAAATGACTCACTGAACTTCAAGCCAAACTCTCACACAGCAACCGTCATTCACCACAAGCCCCAATTGGGTCAAAATGATCAACAGCAGCTCTGTGAAAAGACCTGAATGGAGTTAGAAGAAGAGAACGAAAGGAAGAAAAGCTAAGGGGGCACATGCAGTGCATATCAGGCACTTGGGTCGCGCCCTGCCCTCATCCGGCCTCTGCTGGGTTACACGCCGCTGCTACGTGACTTACAACCTGAATGGAAAACCAGATTACCTCTCTTGAAGGACCATCTCTTCATCCAGAGTTTGGAGAAGGACGGCCAGGAGTTGTTAAGAGGAGAGTCCGCCATGGGAGCAGAGCAGTGGGGAGGCCAGCTGGAACTGGAGCTCACTCACACTGGAGCTCTGGCACCCAGCGAGAGGAAGAGGGAGGGATGGAGGGAGGGGAGTCAAGAAAGAGAGAGAGAGAGAGAGAGAGAGAGAGGGAGTCCAGAAGAGGATCAGCTGGTTGGGGATTACCTCCAGAGGAAAGAGGGAAAAAAGAGCTGAAGGGGTAGGTAGAGCAAAGAAGATAAATAAAAACAGTTCTAAAATTCTTTGTAATAATATAGACACGTACAACCAATCCAAGCAGAAAAGAAAAGAACAAAGGAGACACACATTTATTGTTTAAAACTTTCGGTTTTACTTTAAAAGCAGCATCAGGACCTGTTAATTCCACTTCTTACTTCTCCAGCCAAGTTTACAAATGCACATAATAGTTTACGGGAAACAGAGCAGAAACAGAAAAAGAGAAGGAAGTATACGCAATGAAAGTATAGCTGTATAGTCCTGACTCAGGGAAAACTAACCACCACATCTTGTCTGAAAACCAGTAATATATATATATTTGTTTTTAAAGGCTTAAAGTAGAGCAGACAACTGTACAGGCGAGGACATAAATCTATCTCCTACAGCAAGAGGCAGAGTCTGACAATTCTTGCAACCACTGCGCCTCTTAAACTGCACCAGTGTAAGTACGGATGACTGTCAAGTTTAGCTCACCGCACATCAAGTGGAAAACACTCTTTACTTTCACACATGGAAAGCAGAGCACTGGCACAGAGAAGGCAAGTGTATTGAAGTGAATTGTGAAGTGCACAAAGGTCACTCACATTTCAGGAGACGTATAAACAATTGATGGTAGTGGAAATAAGCCCTTGTGTCATTTCAAACCTGGAACAAACGAAAAAACAGACTCTACTTACATTGGTTGATCAGTACCAAGTCGCAGCATGTAAATCCTCCCCCGAGATGAAGAGATGGAGACGTTCCTTCGTTGGACTGTGCTGTGTGAGAGTGTCGGGCTCACACCGAGTGCAGACAGACAAAGCAGCAGCAGGAACGCATCGCTGCTTCCTCTTTTTTTTCTTTCTGTGCTACTAAATAGCTAACAGTTACTTACAGGTTCACACATCACCAAGTTGCAGGCGGTTTTCAAAGACGCGACGGCTTTCATCAACCACTGACACGACCACGAACTGTGTGTGGACTAAAGTGAGCAAGTACATCACATATGGGTTGTTGCATCATGTTTCTGGCCTGCACCATGTTTTTGCAACTTCTGCCGCTCTCCTGCACAGACTTGAAATACAGGGTTAGGAGGAACTAATGGTGTTTATAGTGGTTTCAGTCAGAGCAGATCTTCACCCCGATGTAAGTTGTGCTGCTGCTGCTTACTTTGAAACCTCTGAACGTGAATGAACGCTAACGCTTTTGTCGTTGGGCTGCCAGGCCTGGTGTTTTCCCTTAAAATCTAATTTGCATGCAGTAAAAATGTGCAATCTGCAGTCTGCATTACCTCAAAGTGATTGTGCACTGAACAGTGATGGAAGTATTGAGGTCTTTTACTTAAAAACACTAGTGGGGCTGTAAACATACTCAGTAAAAGCCCAGCATGAGAAAGTCTGTGAGTGTTAGCAGCAAAATGTAATTCAAGTGTTTAAGTTCAAATATTAGTTTGGTCTTCAGACTGATGTGATGTCATAGAGTGTATCAGATCACATTAGATGTTTCTCACTGAATAATCAGTGCATGACTGACACATTAATGATGGAGGTGGAGTTGCAACTAACTACTTTATATTTAGTTTCATGTACATACACTGATCATCCACAACATTATGACCACTGACAGGAAGAGTAAATGATGTTAATCACCTTGTGACAGAAAATGTTCTGCTGGAAAACTAGATCCCAAACTGATCAAGTATCTGTGGGATGATCCACAGAGGCCCCTCCTCTCAACCCAGAGAACCCAAAGACCCCACTAACAACATCCTGTTACCAGGTACCACCCTCAGAAGACCCATGTCCATTCTCTGATGAGTCACAACTGTTTTGGAGGCACAAGACCTACACAGTATTAGGAAGGTGGTCATAATGTTATGCCCGATTGATGTACACACAAATCTGTGACGTTTAAAATTAGTATTTGCCAGAAACTAATACGGTTTAATAACAATTATGTATTTTAAAAAACTGTGTTATTATCCACTACCTAAAATGGGTGGTTGTGGCTCAAGTGGTAGAACAGATTTCCCGTCACGAGCCAAACTCGAGTCTTAACATGTAGCTCCACCCTCACTGGTGTGTGTGTGTGAGTAACAATGTCAAATAGCACAGGCACAGCCCACTTACAATTAAAAATGTTTAAAACATGTTTTAAATGTTTAAAAGCACCTAGCCCTGTGAAGTAGAGTAAATGGTACAATAATGGGAAATTTATTATAGTATAGTAGAGTATTGTCATTAAGTGTTAGTGGTGGTAAAGTGGTCATGTGGAACTATTTGTGCCTACCTTCCTCAATCCATAGTTAAGAAGAGTGAGAAGACACATATTCTGCAATAATTTTATTCATAATTTTAATATAAACAGTTAATTGTTGAATAATTTACACACAGCAAGATTTTTATTTTCATATCATTGCAACATTGTCTTTACATGTCACTACTTGGCTCTCCTTTGAAAACATAGAAAAAATAAATTGTCAAGCGTTCATTTAGTCATGGCACATTTTTGATCCTGTACAATATGCATGTATTTCTGTCTGTGTGTATGTGTTCTAGCGTGTGTGTGTGTGTGTGGGAGAGAGAGTGTGTATTGTCTTTGTTGATATTTGTGATATATATAGATAATGGCACATTTGGATCCAGTGTGAGGGATGAAGCGATCTCTGTGGGTTGCAGGTTCTGGGGATTTGGACTGTACACACACACACACACACACACATATACACCTGCTGTCTGCATACGCACCGACGTCTCAACATAATGTATACACAACATATCCCAAAAATTAATACATCAGCATATTCATCGGCAATAAAATGACATTAATAAAAGAGGTATCCTGCAAGACTACACACAGCATTCTGGGGACCACCTATGTGCACCGAGGAGAGACTTGAAGACACAGAGGGGAGGAGGAGAAGGAGGAGCAACCAGACAAAGAAAGCCGTGGTAAAGACTTCAACCGAGGACAACACAGACTCAACTCCACTGTTTTCAACGACACAGCACAGGGAACAGGACAGAGACAGATAGAAGGTACTGGTGTGGAAACTGGAGCAGACCACTGGCCCCAGAGGTGACTCTTGCAAAGTCACCAAGAGGCTGCTTTCCCTCACATTTGTCACAAACAGGGCACCTCAAACGGCCATCCATGACAAATATGAACGGTTCATCGCCTGCTGGCAGACAGTACTTTATTCATTGGTAATGGAAGGTGTTTAACCTTTACATTCAGCCTTTAAAGGGACAGTTCCAAGTTTTGGGAAGCTGCGCTTAGATTAGAAGCTTGATGAGATGGTGTTTTTCTTAGTTAGCTTTGCATAAAGTTGTAATTGCTCTGACCAGAATAAACAAAAATACATAGAAATGCAGCACTGTTCAAGAGGATTTCTTGGTCGGGATGTGACAGTCTACGATTAGCCTGGAAATGGTCAGGCGATAAGCAGCCACGAAGCTGCAATTAATCCAAGGAGTTTATAGGTGCTGGTTTTATTATTATTTTACTGTTGACCAGGACGACCCAGGCTGTTTCACAGTTTCTAATATTCATGCTACGCTAAATGTTTTGAAACCAAGTGCATTTCTCCAAAGCTTTGCACTATTCCTTTAACACCTCCAACTTTACAGTCTAAACTTGATATGCTTTTTAGCTTATTCTGAATTTTAGCACACTCGTGTTTGCTCTTCCCAACAGAGGACGTGCAGTGGTCTTTTCCAGTTTTTCACATAAAAAAACAAAACAACCAAAAACAAAACACATTCGCAAACTTTGTCAGAAACAACTCATGGGGGAAAAAAATGGAAATAAAACATCTGTGACAGGTGATGTATATGTGCGACAGAGGAAAGGCTTTATGGGTGTCATGCTGCTGTGACCAGATGGGGCGGTGGTGGTTCAAATGCACAGGCCTCTTCAGGCCAACATTCAGAACATGCATCGGATTAAGAGCAGGGGTTTGCGAAACGTTTCAGGCCACATACTGTTTATGTTACACAGGGGTTGAGCCCTCAGACTGGAGTTGTGCTGCTCCTGTTAAATACATTGACAGACTCGACTCTGCTCGTTTCTGCGTAGTGGGTTGTGTCATGAAAAAAAAAATCTCTTTTTAAAATTTAGAAAAAAGTTATATACACAATGATAATGTTAAATTCATAATGTACAAGAGTAGTAAAAGTTTACAGTCAGAAAAAGTAATTTGTCCTCCCTACTTTGGCTAAAAAAAAAAAAAAAAAAAAAAATAGAAATCAACATCTCTAAAATGTAATACTTTTTTTTCTTTAAAACAATAATACATACAATGCTTTGTTCTCACCCTGCGTCGCGTTGCTAGCGTGCTCTGTCCAACCAGAGTTTAACAAAACCAAAACTTCCCTAAAAATCAAGTGCTTTTGTTTTTCAGGGGCCAAGAAATTCCACTGCTATTTACACTTAAAAAGCTTATTAATTAGTTCAGTTGTGTAGAAAACCAAGGAACAAATGAGTGCATCATGGGGATCGCAATGCAGTCACTTGTTTCTAAATGTGGAGCTTTTTTTTTTTATGCATGTGCTTTGGGCATCACTGTCACAACAGACTGATGAGAAGCAAAATTGGTAAGCGTCAAATTACTGAGCTGGTATAGATATTCCATTTTCCATGCACAAAGCTAGCCAGAGCTTCGCAGAGTAGAGACACAAGTTCAGGTATTTTTCTCTTTTTGGTAACACTCATCTCTCATGTAATCCCACATTACAGTATATGAACAAACAGAATGTTTTCCACTGCAGCTGAAACTTAAAGAAAACTGAACGATTTTTAAAAAATATATATATAATGGAAAATCCTCTTCAGTGATTGGTGGAGACAGGGGGTCAGTCGGGGGGAGAGGGGTACTGCTCAGTGTGGGGAGAGGAATGGGTGGGAGGGGTCAGGCGGGGCTGGCTGTTAGTCAGAGCAAGGCACTGTGGGTCGGGGGCCCTGTTTGCTTTGCCACCCCTGACCTGCAATAATCCCATCCGCCCACTAGAGGGCAGTCCAAACCACATCACCTCTGAGCAAGTGAGGACGATTCCTGATTATCTTCAAAAGGGTCAGAAAAACAACAAGTCAGAGTTATGAGAAGGGCATTTGTGGTTGAAAACTTGTCCTTTGTCATCTCAATTTTGCAAAGGATGCTGAGAACTTGTGCTTCAGTCAGAGTACATAAAAAGGTAGGTAAGTTCTTCCCTCCTCCTCATCCTCCTCTTTATCCTCCAACCACAAAGCATCGGGCCGCCTCCCTGAGACGAAAAGTTACAATCTAGATTTCACGTCAGTTAATAGTTCTTATGGCACACAGGATTGTCCCAGTCCAGCTTTTCTCCTCTGCGGAGGGTGGGGACGCCCTCCTCTTTAAAACTTTTCAACCAGCCGCAACAGACCCAATCCATGGCGTTGACAGAAAATAAAAGTCATCCGTTGATATTCACAGTAGAAGAAAAAATATACATACAACACAGACAACAGAGAAACAGACTGGAGGAGACGTGGGGTCTGAACTGTTTGGAGCACAAAGAGACAGACTGACGGACTAGAGAAGAAGAGTGGGGCGTGACTCCAGACCATGGTGCAGTCTAGATGTGACTTGAAGAGCATGAGGCCGTTTTGACTCACGCTAATGTCACATCACCAGATATCAGCAGAGCCGCTCCTAAATACAGTCTGGAGGACTTGTGTATACATTTGGATAAGGGGGATATACCCAATAAAGCTACGCTGCTGCTTCTTCCAGTGTGTGGGGGAAGTCATTGTACAAAGGACTGTTGATGAAGGCCGCGTACTGCCCAGGGATTCAGACTGGGTGCGCTAGAGGCTGAGGCCGTTTATCTTGAAAACGTTCTGCTAATGCTGCCTTCAAATGGTGTCACGTTCACGAGTAAACTCGGCATGAACGGCGCCCTCACAAGCTCGTGACTGGAAATGTTCATGAGTTTTCCCCAGAAATGGAGGAAGTGGGTGGTAAGTTAATATAGTGTCATTTAGTTACAGCGTTGTCTTGGTCATTTTATAAAGTCACCAACATCGTCTCCATCGATTGACATGTCTGTTAGCTATCTACACCCTTGGCCTCGATGCTTTCTAGAAGCCAACAGTTGCCTAGCAGCGGTGTTTGTGTGTGCTCGATATCCCGTACCGTAAACACAAGCTCACGTGTTCAGTCTGAAGGCAGCATTCAAACTACACCCAAGCCAGGAACACATAATCAGAAACCGCCGCGTTCAATATTCCCGTTTTTCAGAAGCTCCCCAGCAACACAGGAAGAAGACAAACAATGAGACAGGAGGGAAAGAATTCATCAGCAGTGTTGGAGATAAGTGATATTATTCCAAATGATGGGATGTTGAGTAGGTGAGGGGGATGATGTAAGCTCTTTTGACTGATTCCTCCATATGCACTGAGGTAGACTCTGGCCAAACACAAAGACGACGACAACTACTAACTAACCGATGAGCAACTCCCGCTGCTCGCCACCAGTCATTCCACCCGTACAATAACAAACTAGACCTTTACATCGCTCCGCTCTCAAAAACCTTGAAATTGCCTCAACAGCAAAACCAACTGTGTTGACAATGATCATAATAAAATAAATATCTGGTATTTCAAAGATATGGGCACCTTCTTAATTAAAAATTGCATATGCATGTGAACACCACCACAAGATAAGCAACCTAGGTCAAGACAGAGAGGAGGGATGTGTCCCACTTCCATACTATGAACTAAATGTTTGGGTTTTGGGTGTGTAGTGTATTTATACTGGAAAACTTAATAAACACAGTATCTAGTGTGGAACAGAGACACAACCAAGCTCCACCCCTTTTTTCTGTCATGTACGCAACAACTTGACGGGCATCGGAATTTCAATTTTTTTTATACACCTTTTTTTCTGCTTTTATTTTCCAAACTATGTCACAAGATTATTTACAAAGTACAAAAGCCCAAGATTGTAACGACTACAAGCTAAAATCTATATCGGAGCCTCAGGTGTCTTTGAGAGCTGACAGCACAGACCCTGGCCAATCCACAGTGTCAAAGCTAAAGCACTGGGTGAACGTTTGTGGGACACTGAACTGAAACCAAAACATGAAACCTGCCTCCAAGACTTACAGCAAAGAACTCGTTTGTAGCCCAACAAAAGCAAAACTAGACGCAGCTTCGATTTCTCAACAGCACTGAGGCCTGTGTGTGTGTGTGTGTGTGTGGTGAACTAGCCAGTATAATTAGCCCGGAAATGGCTGTGTGTTTGAGAAGGCACTGGTTAAACAGGGAGGCAGCTTCTCTGCTATCTCTGACTCGATTCTGTGGGTTCTTGTTGTTGACAGAAAGCTGCCAAAGCTTTGGCTACACTATAAGTGCTGAAGGCTGCTCATTTAGATCGGAAACCACACTGACCTATATGTCAAAAATAAAAAATATATTCATCTCTACTGGTCTGCTGAGTGTCGCCTCGCCGCCTGAAGTGGTTAAAAACAGAGGAACTGACTATCTGCTGTGAAACACTGATGGTCTCTGGGCTCTGGATGAAGGTAATCGTGAACTACTCATCTTAAGAGACACCATGAAGTGTCAGCAAAGAGGACGATTAACTCTTCTGTGAGTACGGACACAGTTGACAGGAATGTTTCTGATTCCCAGCAGAAGGGAGAAACTTCAGAAAATCTAACAAATTTATTAGAAGCAATCAATTATTAAGAAGAAAAAACTACTTTCATGCGCGTGTTTTTCATCCGATGGGGGGGTGATGATAGGATCAGCGCTGCCAGCGGGCAGGCAAAACAGGAGGATGAGGGAACAAGGAGTTCTGACTAAAGCCTGGAATGTCAGACCTGAGTGAAATAGCTGCTGCACACTGTGTCCTGACTGCATGTGATAGCAGAAAGAATAATAGGATTAACAATCAACGCACAGGCCCCCAGCTCTCTCAGACACACTGACAGACAGAGGGAGGGAGGGAGAGAGAGAGAGAGACCTGTGGTGGACTAAATAGAGCTGGAACTTTCCATATTTCACTCCAGAGCTCAACCACAAAACCTGGAAATTTCCAGTGGGCTAATTTTGATTTTCTGTGGCCAATGAGAAGCCTCGGGAAGAGTGGGTTGGGAGGGAGGGGTTGTTGTCTGTGTTGTGAGTTTGCTAAATTTAACACAAAGGTCCTGAACTGTGACAGATCTCAGGTCAGAGAGGAAACGAATGCTACTGCTCACCACCTTCATCTGCTTTTGCCTGAGAGCTGGCGTTAACTCATTTTCTGATCCAAGCGCCACCACATTCATACCTGTGTTATATTCACCTCAACATATGAATCCTTAGCGTAGACTGAGCCCTTTAAATCCACAGAGGGACCTCGCAACGTTTTTACAGTAGCCCAGAACGGACAAACCGAACACCGGATCTAGAGGGCCTTCGTGCTTTTAGCAGACACAAGCTTGGAAAAGGAGAGGTGAGGTCAGTAAGCACTGTTTGCAATCTGCTATCCCACCACTAGATGCAGCTAAGTCACACACAGCGGTCCTTTAAGATAACCTAAGTGACAAAGTCTCTGACCTTAGGAACTGTTTCCACAGACGGCACAAAAAGTACGCGACAAGTCACAACCATGGGAAAAGATCTCAACTCCAGCGTGATCTGACCAGAGAAAGACAGCAGACATGGAGACAAACACGCGTTAGGTGTACTTTGACCTAAAGACACATTATTCCCCATTTGTACAGCTTCTTTTTTTTGTTTGGTTACTCTGTTTCATATTTTCTCTCATAGCTGTAGTGAAGTTGCCTCCAAATGTTGCCTTCTCAGTGGGATTGAGTTTTTTTGTAAGAAGAAAAAAAAAAAAAGAAGAAGAAAAATGCAGTGAGTTTACAATGTTACAGAGTTTTCCCATCCAGACAGTGCGAATACTCGAGGGACGCTAGAGGCCTAAGACACGGAGAGCACTGATGGTAGATTAGTGTGATTTCTGGGGCTATAAAAATAAGAACAAAAAAACAAAACAACCTGACAACACATATTACTAGCAAAGCTTCTGATGAAAAATATTACAAATATTAACTATTTACAGAAACATCAATGTCATATATTATATATAAAATATTGGTAGAGAAATACCAATATTCCATATATATATTATATATATTTATATATTTCTATACCCACTAAAATATATCAAAGCAGCAGCTATTGGTCAGTCTGAGGAACTCTTTTGTCCAATTCTTAACTGTTTAAATATCCTTCAGCTGTATAAGTGAGGACACAGAAATAAAACAGGAAAGAGGAGAAAATAAGTATAAAGCAAATAAATTAAAACTATTCACCAAACACCCGATGAATCTATGTGTAGTTTGGAATTCTGCAGAACCAAAAGAAAACAAAAAGAAAACATTCCTCTAGGAATAGATGTTTGTTCTAGGATCGAGTCTTTGCAAGTCAGCCCACTGATTAAGTCATTGTTCAAAAAGAAAATTAGTGTAAGCGCTGATAGACACTTCTCTTTGTTTATAGGCCACGTATAAAAAGGCCACTATCTTGAGTAAAAACATTTCACTTGGAGAAAGAAAGCACAGAGATGTGGAAATGCAGGTCGTTGGGAGAAAAGGAGGGACGAGTCTTGAGGAGGTTGAGCATGAGCAGCCTTCTTGGTTGTCTAAGGTTTGTTGTGTTCACAGTTTTTTTTCTTTTTTCCTCTGTTTCCATCACAGAGCAGTCCTGGAAACATGGGATTAGTGAAAAATAATAGATAGGTATTCTGGTAATAGAGTCTGATGTGTTGTGGAGCAAGTTAAAAACAAAATGTTACACCATGTTTGCATCCCTTGCTTGCCTGTGTTTGGCAGCCACGAGGAGAAAAATAAAAAGTCCTGAGATCTGCGTCTTTACTGAAGGGTTTCTCCAAGAATAAGAAAAATCATCAGAAAATGATGAGCGGAACATGAAGGATACAGATAAAATGGACTAGAAGAGAGAGGGGGTGGGGCAGGAGTGGGGGAAGGTTAAAACAAGTTCATTTAGGAAACAGGAAATGTTAGGAAGGGCTGGATCTGGGCAACGATAAGATTCTGCCGTTTTTCTTGCCACCGTTCATATGTGTGTAGGGGACATGCTCCTCATAGTTCCCCCTTAGGGCCACTGAGGGCCCGCTGTCCCTGCCTAAGCTCTCCTCTCTCTGGGAATATGAAGACGGGTCCAGAGGGATGCTCTCCATGTTATCCAAGTCCAGGTCAAACTCCTCCGTCTCAGGGACTTTGTTCTCCTCGCTGTAGAAGAAGGAGACCTCATGGAAAGATGGGTGCAGGTCCTCCCGCAGCATCTCAATGATTTCGTGGAACATCGGCCGCATCTTGGGATTGTACTGCCAGCACATTTGCATTAGGTTGTGCCTGGAGAAGGAGACATAAAAATGGAGTTTGAACAGGATTTCTTTTAAGTTGTGAGGAAAGTGGAAAACTGCCGTTAAGAAGACACTTTATTTACCATCTTCGTGTCCTACACTGAACCAAATAAATACAGCATAATAAAGCAGCTCTGGAATTAGATGTGACGTTTAACAGAAATACCCCCACATGTATACCGAGAACCATAACAGCAGCTGAACTGAGTGAGGAAGTGTTATTTCTAATGTCCTGGTATGGGTCGCACAAATGCCCGGCCATCAAAACATTACGCTCCTGTACACAAGATGTCAATTATGCTGCTGGTGTTACACTGCACTGAGAAATTCACGTTAAAGAATAAATTAGGAGCCTATATTTCCTCACATCCTCTCAGGGCAGTTATCAGGGCGGTCCAGGTATCCTCCGTCCATGACGAACTTCAGGACCTGCTCGTTGGATAAGCCCTGGTAAGGCTGCTCTGCTAGCGTGCTGATCTCCCACAGCACGACGCCAAAAGACCTGCAGACGAACACCAGCAAATGTCATCACATGCTCCAGGAATGTAATGAGCATTACCAAGTGTGCACAGCGCCCGCTGAGCAGTGAAGTGTGACTTACCAGCAGTCAGAGTGGGCAGTGAAGACTCCGTCCTTCAGGGACTCTGGAGCCATCCACCTGACTGGTAGCAGGCCTTTCCCTCCTTTACGGTAGTAGTCAGTTTCGTAGATGTCTCGTGTCATACCAAAGTCTGAGGGGGAAAGACCATAAAATATGTTCCTGTCAAAGCCCAAACACATAACTAAGAAAAATAAATCGCAACATGAACAAACGGAGGCTCTGATACCTCCGATCTTGACAGTATAGTCTTCTGCCACCATGCAATTTCTGGCTGCCAGGTCTCTGTGGACAAACTTCTTGGCATTGAGGTAGGCCATGCCATCAGCAATTTCTGCAGCCATCTGGAGCATGTCCTTCAGAGTAGGTGGTGGACAGCCAGATGGGTTGTTCTACAAAACACACAAAGACAAGTTAGACTTCAGCTGTAATCATTACCAATTAGTGAGCGTTTGCGGCCCTCCACTCTCTCCATTAGGTGTTCAGCTTTGCAAACCAGCACCCGTGAAGAGAAACAGACGAAAGTAAAATAAACTTAAGTTCAAAGAGCACACTGAAGGCTTTTCTTGTTTTACATCAGAACATTCAAATAGACAACCTCATGATCAACTAGAGTAAACAAACTATAGTCCAACTTGCAAGCGTGATTCAAGAGGGAAGAACTCTGCTCAGAGGTTTGAGGTTCGTCCTAGCTTCCTCTTTTGAGTAAACAAACTACTGCCACCTGCTGGTGTGAAAAGATATATCTTTTCAAGCAGGTGCAGAATCGATGCGGACCCTCAGCTATACTATTTGCAGTGCACAGCGTACAACTTTTTTTGGTCCAGGCACAGACAACGTAAGGCAAAGTCACAGTCGGCCTATGATGCCAGTAGTTCTTCGATGTCGGCTAGGTGTGTCCGAACCTTATCTTGAGTATGAAAGTAAATTCGTACCTCAGAGTCTGGCCTGAGACTCCTCAGGTAGCTCTTCAGGTCACCGTGGGTCATCAGCTCCATCACAACCAGTGTAGGCTGACCTTTGGACACGACACCTAAAAGTCGTACCTGCAAACAAACAAATATACATGCGGTCATAAACATGTACTACAAATAAGATACTCACATTGATTGCAAAGGATTTCTTGAAATTTAACATATTTTATTTATTTTTTAATAATGTTAAGTCGGAAGTTTTTAGTTATTTGAACTGTGTATTAAAAAGGACTTCCAAAGGGGAGAGTGCAAATACTGTATTGAATATATAGCTTACGATGCTGCGGAATCTTATTCACAAGACTAAATTCCATGTATTAAGTACGGATGTTTTTGAATAATTAACTTCAGGGTGGCTGAGAGAAAAGTGGAATTACTGTTTTCCAGGCAGCAAAGTTACCACATTAATAAGTTATTGCTACTGTGTACTCTCTCTACATCACAAGGTAAATAATAAACTTCTCTCCTGGATCTCGACATGGTTTTTACAGCTGACAGAACAGCATATGGCAGTTTAATTGGTGCTTAGTAGGCTGTGTAATAAAACAGCAATGGCAGGCACAATTGCTTACCAAGTGTGAACATTTGTTTTTGGAGTCAAACTGTGTGTCAATATGGACGCGTCAACACAACAAGCCAGTCATTATTCAGTGAGTCATACATGTTCATGCTGGTTTCGGCAAATGATGGAAAGCTGTAATAATATACTGTAATTCACATGTTCACAGAAAGCTGCTCCTTTCAGTTGTGTGCAGATGTGGTTTTAAAGGATTTTCATACCACGTGGTGACAGCTGAAAGCTTTCATGACAGAGGCCTCGTTGAGGAACTCGATCCTCTCTCGCAGGCTGGCCGATTCGTTGACCGTCTTGACGGCGACGCGCGTATCCGGGTCTCCTTTGACTATGTCTTTGGCAATTCCTTCGTAAACCATGCCGAAGGATCCCTGACCCAGCTCTCTGAGCAGCGTGATCTTATCACGTGGCACTTCCCACTCATCAGGAACGTACACTACACAAAACAGACACATCTTGTTATTGAGTGAACCATTCACAATTTATAGTTAGTAAGACTCCTTTTTTAAGATATTTTCTTACTGTCATTGGCGCTGAAGTACTCAGGGTTTGGTGAGGTGATGAGGTCTCCTAGCGGTCCTTCTGTTTGCCTGGAACAAAACCAAAATACGCATCTGAGAAACTGAAAACTGTGAGGTGATGTGAACTTTCTATAGCCCCCCTGACATTCTTGCTTCCTGAAAAGCATGTCTCTGTAGTTCGTCCCATCAAATTCTCTGCAAAGTAATCTAACTTAATAATACCCTCCACTTCAAATCTCCTTACTGGTTTATCGACTTAAAAACAAGCACAATATTCTGACTTTTATGCATATTCTGAAAATCCTCTCACCTCTTCTTGAGGACAAAAAAGACTCCGCCTCCGACCAACAGCAACATGATGAAGCAGATGACTGGGCCAATCACAATCCAAACCAAACCTGGATCAGCTACAACAAAAAGAGAAGGGAATTACTATTTAGATCAGTGTTGTTCTAACCAGCATCGTTATCAATGATCATCATTGCTGTTGCCCAATCTAAATTATTAATAATCCTTAAAGATGGGACTTCAGTTAAAGGAGCCTTACAGCTGGGCATGGAGAAGTAAATGGTTTCTGTAAAGGAGCCATTTCCTGCCAGCGAGGTGGCCCGGACCTTCACGCTGTAGTTTCCAGGCTGCAACAGAGAAAGCTTCGTGCCACCTGACTTGAGGTAAGCCGGTCCTGATACACAAACTGTGTGATCCTGGACAAAATAGACAAAGAAAAGAATTCACATCAGACGACAAAAAGGGTAATGACACACACTTACTGTGCACTAGGACATCTATTCTAAAGAGATGGAAACCATTACAAAACTGTGACCATTTAAGTATTAGAGAGGATTTCATGCCTAGATTTTGATTCACTAGAGTTGAGAAACCTGTATATTTAAATCCTGCCCAGTCATTTGCTTTGGTTGATCTTATTATGTACATTTAAATTGGTACACTGTCACTCAGGACAATGTCAAACTAATGGGAACTCCACCAACCTGACTCACTCCACTACAGACATAAACATACTCCATTGTTTGACTTTAACATGAATAATATGAATAAAATGTACAAACATTATGCAAATTAGAACAATTCTGGTAAAAATGAACAACAGAAGTCACATGAAAGTATATAAAAATGCACAGAAAGTGAAATGAATATCAATGAGTGTGCTACAAACGTGCATGCTGGGAGGTTCTTACCAACCTCAGAACAGTACAAGATCACACTCTTCCAAACTTTTTAGGTCATAAGGTTCAATCCAGTAATAATTTGAGTCAAAACTGATTCAAACTTAAATTTTGAATACTGAATATACACTACAATCCAATTCAATATTGCTTGATTTGTCCCGAAGGGAATTCAGTATAAATAAATGGTCTCTAGTTACAACATCTCTGCTAGTCTGTTCTTGCCTGGACGTCCCTTTCTTGTTTTGTCAGTGCGTTTCTTAAATGTTTTCACTTTGTGTTTATTTACATAAAGAATAAATGAGAAGTTAAATTATGACATGACTGCTTTGCTGCCACAGTGCAACAAACCAAATAGTTAATTTAAAGCCGTGACGTGGCCCAAATGTCATTATAAATAAATCCAGACTGGTTTGTTTGGGCTGCAGGGTGTGTTTTCAGTGTGGTGGAGATGCCGTTGGAGATGCGAGTCCGTCCCTGCCACTGCATTCTAGTCTTCCTCTCTGCCTGTGTCACTATGGTAACAGAGCTGCTACAGGCTCCTAGGGTCAGGCAGTGCAGCAATGAATAAGCAATGAGAGATGAATTCACACATTTAGAGCAAGTAAACAACAACAGCACTTAAACACACACCGGCACAGACAAGCACTTGTGCACACAAACACTATGAAATTTTAATATGCAAACAGCAGAAAACGTCAACAGACGCACGGAGGCAGCAGGAGGTTGTAAACAAATACTTCTTTTGTTCTTCTCTCCATATAAGAAACAGACAGACATCAGTGTATGAAGCAAACCTTTCTTTTCCTACCAAATCCAATCCCGAGAGTCTATCCAGATCTCTCTCTGCATTACAGCCTTCATTGAGGTTTCTCTTCTTCACCTGTCTTCAGCTCTTAAATTTTCCTACAGAATATATCAAGATCTATTCTGCTGGCTCGTTCTCCATCACCCATCAGCTTTGCAGTCTTTAGTTTTGGAAAAGCATCACAGTGCCTCCTTCCTCTGACATTTTCCTTCCCAGTCGTGGTCTAAAACATTGTCAACCGTTGATACTGACCTCTGTCTCTGTAACCTTCCTGTAGAAGACCTCGTACAGGATGATGAGGCCATTGGGAGAGCGAGGTGCATTCCACTTGATCAGCACATAGGGAGGCTCAGCTGTCACTATCACATGGGTCACAGGGCCTGGGATGTCGTCTGCTTTGTCTGTTAGCACCGGGAAAAAAATGAAAAAACAAAACAACAACACTTGATATTGATATATATTCCATGCATTTTCAGTGCAAATGTAACTGCAGGGAATGAATTTGCTAATGCTAAATGCAAAGGGAATTCTCTGTGCATGTTTGTTCTCACCCTCTGGCATAGTCCGGGCGCTGACATAAGTAGCCATGCTGCAGCGTTTCATGTCTGTCGGGTGGTTGCAAGCCATGATCTCAATCTTATAACTGGTGAAGTGGTGCAGGTTGGAGATGACTGTTGACTCCTTTGAGAAAACCTTTAGCTCCACCTGAGCAAAAAAGAAAACAAAACACAGTCAGCAAACACAGTTGGTCAAATGATATCGAACGTAAAATCACGTTGTTTGGGAAAAAACTGTTCACTTTATGATGTCCATTGTGTAAGAAATGTATAAGTCTAGATTTTGATGGAAAAAAAAAAACAAAACAGAAAAACAGAATGGAAAACTCCACATCATGAGCAACTATTTGTACAGAAAAAAAATGTAATCAGTTTCTCTATTTCTACAAATCTGTATTTTAAGAATCAAAAAGTGAGACCTTGGATCCCTCTTCTTCGCTGCCAGGGGCGGCTGTGGTGGAGCCAAAGTGCAGACCGGGGATTGTGTTTAGAAAGAAAGGGGTTTGGGTGGCGTTGGCGACTCCCACTGAGCGTCGCCGTCGGGACGGTCTGCAGAAAAACAGCGACAGGTTACTAAGACAGACAGCAAAAAGTAAGCAGGTTTTAAACAGACTCTGCGGGGTGTCTTTACAACGACATAATTAATTAAGAGACCAATCTGGATCAGTAATCAACAAGCTTGGGAAGTTTGTGTTTGCGGTCAAGTGTGTATTAAACTCTTGCAGATGACATATGGAGCAGTTGTGCAGTTGAAGTCACTGAGGACCTCTGTTCACGTTAACCTTTCTAGTCAGTAGTAAATGTGACTGCATGACATTTTCACTAATACCACCTAATGCCCTGCTGAAAGACATTACACCTCTTTCCACTGGGTGGTGCCAATGAGCAGCTCATTTCACACTCAATGGTAATGAGTGTAAACCAAACACAAAGGTCATGACCCCTGTCTAAAACCTTCATTTCTTTTTTCAGAAATTGATCTCACTAGGTGTCCTTGAATGGCAACATCTCTCCTTGGCCATACTGGGAAGTGCAGGACATATAGTCAAAGCTAAAGCCATTGCTCACTCAAGTAGAAAACTATGAAACTCCTGTATCCCTCTGCGTGATGAAATAAGAAAGCACAAGGAGATGACCTTGGCCGATTGAGCAGCATGGGTTCAACATGCAGCTGAGGTTTCTGTGTGTGTGCAAATGGCAAGCCGCATGACTGCACCCCTGACTGGCATGAATGATAATGGGTACAGTAATCACACCCCTAAGTAGGAAGGCACAGTGGGTGTTTCTGTGTGTGTCAGGGGAGAAGGTAGGGGCATCCGAGCCCAGACACAAAGCACCTCCCACCCTGAGCCTCCCACACATTGGTGCCCAGCACAAAAACAAGGGTCCAGACAAACCACACACATGGAAGGAGGAGACAGTGTGGGCACAGAGGCTATTTAAGATAGCTGGGACAAAAGAGGAGTGATTTAGTTTGACTGGATAGAGGGGTCAAGACAGAACCAGACAAAGCCAGCCTTTTAACCATAAAATCATTGAATCTGTGCTTCACTTCTGAGCAATATGAAAGAAGTGTAAATGATGTATCTTTAACAATAGTGTAGTAAGAGTGAAACAGGAATAATTAAATTTTTTTAATGACTGTGTGGAGGGACATATTTTTTGGGATCTTGGTGAAACGATGCTCAAAAATATATATATGTATATATGTTGTCTTATCAAGTGAGGATGGGCTGTAGGCTGACTAGAAGAAAAAATGCATTTCTTTAAGAACTTTTGGGGACAATGAGAGTGGTTTTTGAACAAACTGTGTGTTTCTATCCAATTTGTAAACGTATGCTCAGATGGAGCCGTGCAGTTTAATCACAAACCAGTAAGTTACCTGATCCTGAAGACTTCGTTGTGAAGGTAGTTCTCAAACGTCTTGCGGTACTCAATCTCCTCCTGCTCCTTCTTTAGCTGGCTGTCTGTCTTAGGGCAGGCGCAGCACCTGCCCCCAGAGGTGGGCTCATCTGTGTGGTTCCACTTCTGCTCGTCCTCGCTGTCGAGGTGGGTCGGAACACGAGAGGGCAGCTTCATTCCTGGGCAGGAGTAACCGGGGGTGAGGGGAGAGTCAGATAAGCAAAAGCAGCTCATTCGTTTGTGGAAAAATTCCTCTGGGCGCTCTGTAGACACCGACCTTGTAAGCAGTAGTCGAACTTGTAGAGGTCGCTGTCCTCGGGCTGCTTACGGCAGATGACCCGGTAGTGGGTGATGTTGCCATTAGGACTGGTGGGAGGCTTCCACTTTAGGATGATCTGAGAGGAGGAGTTGGAGGAAGAGATGGGGTCGAGAGGCACGGATGGCTCTGAAGGGGGAGGAAGCAGACAGTGAGACAAAAATTTGTATTCAGAAAAAAAGCAGCAGCTCATCTGCAAAATAAAAGTTGAAAAAGTGGAACCTGAAGTAAGCATGATCATAGTCAACAAAACAACATTTACAGGAGTCATACATGATTTACTATTAGATAAACCTAATCACGTGATGAGACCAAAGGTTTCACCCTTATGGTTACTGACAAGAATCATGGCAATACAGTGGAAAGGGAGGAGAGGAAGGAGACTGCTACCAAGCAAACACACGCAAACAATGCAGGGTTAAATCATGCAAAAAAAATGCTGCAAATGATTTATGAGGCAGGAAATGTATTCAGCACATTTGTTATGCCTCAAGTAACTCCCCATGTGCTTGTAAGGAACCCCAAACATGACTGTGTTTACAAGACAACTCACCAGAGTACCTTTAAGCCAAAAGACCAAAAACTGTGATTCTGTCTGTAACTGCCTCATTTTCCGATTGAAAAGTCTGATATCTAGTCTCTAAATTAATTCAGTCTCCAAATCCAAAGTGCCAGTGCAAAACCCATTTTCCTGATGTGTGTCTATCAAGTGTTAACTCACTGGAGGCGTTGGTGCGGACGTAGATGATCTCGCTCTTGGCTCCGTGAACCTGGTGCTCGTCTGATGAAGACAGCTGGGTTTTGACCATGATGGCATACTGAGTCCAGGGTTTCAGCGGTCGGATCAGGTGCCCTGGATCATCCGCCTTCTTGCCATCGGTGGAACGAGATGGTGGATCAACATCAGCAATAACCCAGCTGTTAGAGCCGCAGGCGTCCTGTCCGTCAAACTCCGTCACATTCTTATATGGCCTGGAGCAGTTGGAAAGAAATGGATTGGGATAAAATATTTAGCATGACGAGACAAGTGATAATTATGAGGATTAAAAGCCCTAATAACAGACACATGTGAGTGTGTTCTGAACATCTTCCTGCTTCTGATGTTAACTGGGAACTTAAAGCTTGAAACACAGATCTCTTAATATTTTGTCAAGGATGTTAGTAGGCAGCAGTGACATCACGACTGGACCACTGATATGTAAATAAAAGATTTACTTACGCCTCTTTGTAAAGAACCATAAATCCCAGCAGATCTCTGAAGTCTAACGGCCAGAATGGCTCCCACTTCAGCATGATCATATTGAACGTTGTCTTGACCACAGTGAACTTCAGTATCTTTGTCTCGCCTAAGGGATAAAAGAGATGACACTCAGCACAAGCCTGTGGCAAAAAAAGCTTACACGTTGGGCTAGGTATAGATGGACTAAATTAAAGGACCAGTGTGAAGGATTTTAGAAGATCTATCAGTAGTAGTTGTTTTTTTTTAGCTTAAGATGAGACCTTCACATTAATATAGCAAGTGTGTCCTCTTCCACAGAGCCCACCATATTTCTGCCATCGCAACCCAGGACGGAGAAATGAAACACCGACTCCAGAGAGGAGTTTTCAGCTGAATGCAATTCACAACCTCAACACCAGAGGCCACTATATTGAGTACACTGGTCCTTTAAAATAGCAAAAACAAAAACCAATAACCTAGTTAACGGTTTGGCATGTGAAAAGCAGACAAAATAATAAATAACTGCATCAAAACTTTCATCTAATGTTTTTTAATGTTCGGCTCGAGCAGAAATAACAACTCAATGAAACTAAATAAATGCTACAGACGGGCAGTTTGGTTTTCTTACAGGAGGCTTGGTCCCCGTTGTTGCGGACAGCAATGTCGTTCTTTTGGTTGCGCTCCTTGGTTCCCGTTACCTCTTCCATCTTTCGGATTTCGGTCATGCAAAGTTTAGAGTTGTAGTGGAAGAACGTACGACCACGCTGGATCGTCAGGTTGTGCTTTGACCAATCCCACAGCTGACGGAGGTTCTGGTTGTCCAGTGCGTAGAAGGCATAGTTTCTAAGAGGGATGGTGGGATAAAGATAGATTAAGATTTTAATATCAAGGAAGGAAAGTAGAGTAGAGTAGAGAAGAGTAGTAGAATACTTACTCTGCCTCAAGATGCTCTCCTCTGATCACGCGCAGCTTTCGGAGGAAGGAGAGGGAGACCAGGGCATAAGCTCTGCGAACAGTCAGGTAGCCCGTAATCTCCTCAATCTGACCCAAACTAGCCTCCAACTCAGCTGCTATATTATCTGCAAAGGGAACGACAGCTGGTTAGTGCAACAAAGAAAGGAGGGAAACACAGACAACTAAGTGATGGAGGAAGAAGGAATCAGAGGTAGAAAAGTAGAGTGTCTAGAGGAGGACAGGAAGGAATGCTGCGTAGTAATACTCACTTCCTCCTCGAATCTTGATGATCATGTTGCCTTTAAGAACGGTGCACCCTCTCAAAGCCTGGGCTGAAGTTACCGAATCGATTGTCTTATCTCCAACACACAGTTTTGGACACAGACCTGAACACGGCGTACACGTCAACCTACACAGAGACATTAGATGGACATCCTGATGAGTAGGGGCAGTGCCTTTGTCAGTGTTAATAAGTAAGCACTATAGATGTGTCAGTCATGTGAAGCCAAGTGTCTAATAGAGACAAATTGCAGAGCTATTCCTTAAAAGCAGACAAGCTGGTTACCAAAAGCAAAAAACAACACCAAAAAAATACCACAAATGCTTCTGTGTGTAGTTATCAGGGATGGAACAGAGCAGAATTGAATGGTATGAGGCAGGAATGCTAAGTGACGTACGGCTGTGGTGTGGGCTGGAACCAGGGTATGACATGGCGACTTCAAACAACGAGGCTGAATGTGTTCGGTGGAGTGGAATTTAACACATTTCATCTGGGACCTACTCTTACTGTTTACACAGTCAGTTATCAGGGATTCATATTTGAGTTTGTGGTGCATTCATTCTTATTTCCAATAGAAAAAGCAAGGTTTCTCAAAAAGATCATTTCAAACAATAAAACAGACCTAGGCCGTAGGAATCTGTTTAATTGTTTCAATTTACACAATAAATCCCCTTTCACAGGATCCAAAGATTGTACATCTCATTTCATATTCATTGCACCTTGTTTATAATAAACAGAGGGGGGTAGAGGGCAGCTTCCACATCCTGCGCTTCAATAATGTCTGCCGCCCTCATAACTCACATTCACGCACGAATGCCCACACCGATGACAATCCTAGACAACAGGAACAACATGACTGAAACACCAGCTGCAGTTCCCAACAGGCATTCCTCTGTTTCTTTCTCTAAGCCCTGTGAGTGACGTCCTCTCCCTGCAAACATGTGCTTTAGCACGTAATCCCATACACGCATTCACCGTGCAATGAGGCCTTGATAGCCCCTCTCGGGAAATTCATTCACAAAAGGGAAGCCTTGTGTGGCGAGCAGTGGCCACACAGAGAAAAGGGTCCTGATGCTTAATTCACAAATGAGCACTTGTTTCCAGAGAGAATATAATTACTCTTATAATTTTGCTCCGAGGCTCAGCATTCTCAACAGCTACTGTCAGCATTACACATACATTAAAATTGCGTATTAAGGTTAGTTAGAAAGAAATCCTCAACATCCCATATGCAGCAGCTCCAAATATTTATTATTAATAAAGAAGCAAGAGAATTGGGGATGTAATACAAAACACATGCACAAATCAACCTTTATTCTATATGACAGCGCGGCATATAGAAGAGATTTGAAAGTATCCCAGTCAAGGCTTAACAGTGACAGCGACATCAAACAGGAGCCTTTTTAAAACAGCCCCTTTGCCAGGTGAATGGCTAACAACGGATGCTGTTGTTCACTGCCGGGATCATGCAAGCTCTGCCTGAACTGCTATTTGTAAGCTCACTCATTTAATTCTTTGTTTATGCAACTCTTATTATAATCCGTCTCTCCAGCTTTCCCCTCCTAACATCCAGGCCATGCTAAAGACGCCATAGTGACATGAAACACTCCCAGGAGGGCTCTTTCAGTCCTTGTCTGGCTTTTCCCCATCCAAACGACTTATTACACACCTGGCGCCGCCCAGTTTCCATCTTATCAAGCACTTGTTCATTTCCATCAATCAGTAGCCAAATCATTGTTTCCCCTCTTTGACTTCTGAGTGAATGGAAACTGTAAGCAACCTTCTAAAACGACAGAAACTACTATGAAAACCTCTCTCACTCTCCCAGATGGAAAGTGATATATTCAGCTTCTCACAAGTAACGCTCTAGTTACAGTGCAAAAAGAGAGAATGTTTTGGGCCGTTGTACTGAAAAACACAGACACACAGGCAGACAGGCTGGGTCCAATGGCAGCTCTTAAAGGGACAGTGTTTATCCGCCCGGCTGAACTCTGTGACTCGGGCTCAGGGGTCTGCTAGAACCATTTGAAACGGCTGCCGCAGCTGACACTCTGGTTTGGTTTTGGCCCAGGCCTGGCAGAACCAGACCGTGTGTTTGCCAACACACACACACACACACACACACACACACACACACACACACACCCAGCTGTACAACTGTCCTGTCCCATCGTCTAGGAAAGATGAGCAAAGACTGTCCATGCAGTCAGTGATGGCCTAATGAGGAAGATACCGAGGAGGCGCATTTCCATCAACATCATATGTAAAAACATGTTTATTCTAGCGATGTTCCTTGGTGTGGTCATTTTTATGGGACTGTAAAGCCACAATGAATTATATTAAGATTTAATCATACTGGGACATCTGGTTCCTCAGAATATTACAGCTGATTTTCTTAATAGTGAAAAATATCAATAGATCCAACTACTATCCCGCTGTTTATCACACAAGTCACAGAAAATCCAGACATGTGGGTCTCCATGTCGTGCGTGTGTGTGTGCCTGGGTGGAGCTTCTGCCAGACTAAGCCACCGTGATGACGCTCGCTCTTGCTATAACCAAAACACAGCAGAAAAACACACACACAGGGCGTGATGTCGAAACAGCAACGGGATTACGCTGCGTGTGTAGTGGGCACACATTGCAGCACTGTGCTAAAGTTTACATACGTTAGCTGTCTAAAGTCAGTCCCAGATTCATTGTGGTAGCGACCCCAAACATACAGCCAGAGACATAAAGAGGGATCTGAAGCAGTAGGGACAAGAGGGAGTCCTGCAACTCAAACACTGTACCTAGAAGAAGCGGAGCTGCTTAAGGGTATGGACACACATAACTGTCATCAAACAACTAGCCCATGGCTAGTTGATGGATGTCACCTCACATCACAAAAAAGTTGCACTTCAGCACATCACAGAGACTACAGCCAACGGCCAGCAGACGATGTGCATGTTGGTAAAAGGAAATAAAAGTCAATACCAGTAGGTGGCAGCTGTGTGTGTTCGCCATTCAAGAACGGAAGGATTAGCTGGGAGGCTAGGAAAGAGTGACAAACCATCATACAGACGACCCTTTTCTCATTTACACTTCTCAGTTGTGTACAGTTTTTTATTGAAAATAATGTTGTTTGGGAAAAAAAGTGCATTTGAATGTTGAGATAAGGCAGTGGTTTTGTTTACTCCTGTCCCGTTTCTCTTGCCGTGCGCTAAGCTGTACAGCCAATCAGAGTGACCTCTCTGACCACAGCGCTCTGACGCAGGTTCAACACAACTTGTGCCAATGGTGCAGGACACGGTGTAGAAACTAGGGTCAACAGCACAGTCCTAAAATACAGCCCTAAAAGGCAAAAGTGAACGCACCAAATATTTTTGCTGTTTTTCTTCTTTACTTATGAGGCTAAGTGACAAATAGGACTATTCATGACACTATTTTGTGCTTCAAAGTATTGCACAGTGTTGCACGTCACACACAATAAACACATACAATAACACAGAAATAAAGGACACCATTCTGCCTTACGCCGCAGGGCGTGTGACTGCAATTTAAAGCAATGTTCTTTTCTGTCTAAGCACCTGATAATCCCTGCAGGCCTGCACCAACCAAGGGAAAGTCAGTTTCCCTCATATGCTCACAAGATACATTTGCGTTAAAGTCACGTTGGATTGAAATGTCCTGACCCTTTGTGCTAGACGTGCTTAAAGTTCACATGTGTATATCTGTGTTTCTATGTGGCCTGCACCTGGAAAAACTATTCTGACGGAACACTCCACTGGGAAAGAACACAGCCACAAACATGTCCTGCACGCACAAACACAAATATACAGTATAAGCAAACACACACATGCTAAACTCGAGACACACAAACACCATCAATCACCCAGCCACCTGTGGCTTCAAGCGATGCAGAGAGCTCAAGCAAACAACCTGCTCTTATGAGAAATACACTCTTTGTGCGTCTTTTTCTCTCACTCACCACCTTTCCTCCTACTTAATGACTCGTCTTTTTCAACCATATTGTAGCATACTTTATGTCATTTAGAATGAAGACTGTGATAGCCGACTTGTCGGAGGGGAAGTATTTCATCCGTCAACTGGAAACTGTTATCCTCCGCTAATGTATGTGGTTTTTTACAGCAAGTTTCAAAACACACACTTGGCCTTAAAACAAATAAATGTTCTCCTATTTAGCAAAAGCTACTCAAGACTAAATGAGTAAGCCAGTTATGTCCCTCTATCCCCTTCTACTACAAGTAAGAAGCTAAATAGGATCGTGCCCCTGCTTGTTGCAGACAAAGCAGAGAGCTAAATAGGACCAGGTGAGGTCTAGACAGGTGGCATTTATATTCAAGGGACTTGGATGACACTTTTATCCAATTATTATTGAGTTTACAATAAGGACAAATGGCTCTTACAGGGATTTGAACCTTTAGCTGTGTAATACACACTCTTTCTTAAACACATTCAAGACTCTAACTGCCATTCATACATCCACCATCGATCAGCAGTTCTTATTACTGATTATTATGTGAAATTATCTTATGAACAACTCAGTAAAGGGTCCTAAACAGACTTTTAAGTTGTGGCTGAATAATCCTTTCAGTGGGAAACTATTTAGGAGCACTAAATTCTTTGTTCTCTGTGAGACTTGAGAACAAATTGCAGCTGTGTAATCACTGAGAAGATGGAGGCGAAGAGCACAGGACTCACTTGTCTATAAGTTTTTAGACTACATACAAGCATTGTATTTGGTGATGCTTAACAATGAAATATACACTGGAACTTTTGTTGAGACACGGGGCAAGCTGCTTAAATCATCTTGTGCCGAATGAGGCGAGTGCACCTTGCCGCTCCCATCCTCACCACTTTCTATAGACGCATATTGACCTGTTGCATCTCATTTGAAGAGAATGGCAAGGAGGGTGGAAAAGGTCACTGGTGCCATACTGCCTCTCATCCAGGACATAACACCAAAACGCTGCCTGGTCCACCAGGGACTGGTCTTCCTGCTAACCTCTAGGAAGAGGAATGGCAGCGTCCGACGCAGAACAAGAAGATTCTGAAACCGCTTCATTCCCATCAGACTCCTGAACTCTAAATACCCCCCTGAGTCTCATTGTTCCCACCCATATATGGGCTTTGTGCTCTATAGTGGCATTTCCATAACATATGGAATATGATGGACACACAAACATTTATCAGAATGCTGGAAATAATCATAGTGACTGCCTATAGATGCTACACTGCTGCTTCTTCACTGAGGAGTGACTTACCAGTGGAGAAAAAACTAAACAAATACAAACTCATTTTACTGTTTGATTAACCTCGTAGTGCCATCACCTGTTATGTATAAATGTGTGTTCAGTGACCACACATTTGTTTTCACATCATTATACAGCGGATAAAATAAGTATTGAACACGTCACAATTTTTCATAGTAAACTTCTAAAGGTGCTATTAACATGACATTTTCACCAGGTGTTGGTAACAACCCAAGTAATTCATACATAGAAAGAAACCAAAACTAATAAGTTCAGAAATTAAATTATGTGTAATAATGTGAAATGACACAGAGAAAAGGTATTGAACACGCTTACTGATTTAATACTCTGTTCAAAAGCCTTTGTTGGTAATGACAGCTTCAAGACGCCTCCTGTATGGAGAAACTAGTCACATGCATTGCTCAGGTGTGATTTTGGCCCATTCTTCCACACAAACAGTCTTTAAATCTTCAAGGTTCCGTGGGCCTCTTCTATGAACTCTGATTTTCCATAGATTTTCAAATGGAGTCAAGTCAGGTGATTGGCTGGGCTGTTCTAGCAGCTTTATTTTCTTTCTCTGAAGCCAGTTGAGAATTTCCTTGGCTCTTTGTTTGAGATCATTGTCTTGCTGAAATGTTGACCCTCGTTTCATCTTCATCATTCTGGTAGATGGCAGCAGATTTTTCCCAAGAATGTCTCGGTACATTTTTCCATTCATCCTCCCTTCAATTATATGAAGCTTGTGAGTACCATATGCAGAAAAACAGCCCCACACCATGATGTTTCCACCAACAAACTTCACTGTCGGTTTGGTGTTTTTGGGGTGATGTGCAGTGCGTTTTGTCCTCCAAACATGTGTTGTGGCATCCAAAGAGTTCAGTTTTACTCTCATCTGACCCGACTATGTTCTCACAGTATTTTAGTATTGTGTGGTGAGCGTGCATACAGGCCATGGCCGTTGAGTGCATTGCTTATTATTTTCTTTGAAACAATTGTACCTGCTAATTCCAGGTCTTTCTGAAGCTCTCCACTAGTGGTCCTTGACTGTTGGACAACTCTTCTGATAATTCTTTTCACTCCTCTGTCAGAAATCTTGTGAGGAGAACCTGGTCACGGCCAGTTTATGGTCGAATGATGTTCTTACCACTTCCAGATTATGGTCCCAACAGTGCTCAAACGAATGTTCAGATGTTTAGAAATCCTTCTGTAACCAATGCCAACAGAATGTTTGGCAACAATAAGGTTGTGAAGGTTTTGAGAGAATTCTTTGCTTTTACCCATCATGAGATGCTCCTTGTGTGACACCTTGGTCATGACACAGCTTTTTATAGGCCATCAGTTTGGACTGAACCAGCTGTTAATCATTGACAAGGGGCAGGATGGATTTGTGATCACTGATAGATTTCAGCTGGTGTCTTGGCTTTCCATGAGTTTTTCCACCTCCCTTTCATGTGTGTGTTCAATACTTTTTCCTTCTGTTATTTTACATTATTACACATGAACTTATTAGTTTTGGTTTCTTTCTATGTATGAATTACTTGGGCTATTACCAAAACCTGGTGAAAATTTCATGTCGATAGCACCTTTAGAAATATGTTTATTATGAAAAATCGTCATTTGTTCAATACTTATTTTACCCGCTGTATGTGTGATCATGTAATGATGGCCATGGTGAACAAAAAAACAGTGTCAGTAGTATGTGTGAGGCAGACATACGTAGTGGAATTTATAGTGCTGTATCCAGAAGGACACTCTTGAATACAAGCCCCGTTGTGGATGACGTATTCGTAGCAGCCTGCCTCTCGGTCCTGGTTCTGTTTCTTGGCCTGCTTACACTGGTTGTGGAGTTCCTGGATTCAAAAACAAGGACAATGTATGTTTGATTACACGAGTGTTGAGAGTCAAAATAAAACCGATATTCATGGTCAACGTTCAGATTATTACCAACCTGGCAGAAAGAGAAACTGACACAGCGCCAGCCCCTGAAGACATAATACCCAGGAGGACATTTCTCCACGCAGTTGTTCCCATGCTGGAGGTTCCTGCAGGCCACGCAGCTACTGGCATTACCTGGCTCAGAACAGCCACCCAGACACTGGTCATGGCAGCACTGGCCCTGGAGGCTGCACGCACTGTGCTTACACTTGTCCAAGCACACTGAGGAGAGGCAGAGGGGGAAAGAGGGAAAGATGTGGTTAAAACTTGGTCATACGTCTGGACTTGTTTTAAAGATGAAGAATTCTTAGATGACACTGTACTGGAAGGGCAGTGGGACTCATCTTAAAACAAAGACAACCTGCAGAGCGAGATGAACATAAAGAGCAGCAGACTGGACATAGACAGATTTCTCTTGGTCTAGCATTTAACAGCTCACAAAACATTATAATAGGAAGGGGCAGAGAGAGCAAAAAAAAAAGAAGAAAAAAAAGCATGTGGTCAAAATAGCCACCAAGCGGTGGTTTGCTGTGATCTGAAAGCAGCAAGGAACCACATGCATATTTGGTGTTTATGTACACACATGAACGTGGCTTGTTGTTGTCTTTTTAGTGCTGTGGCTGTTTAACGTGGTGCACAAGCATCAGTGGCAACACAATCCTGGAAAAAAACATTTGACCCTGATGAAAAGGTCAAACCAAAATGAAAAATAAAGAAGTGAAGCAACATTTTAAATAAGATTCCCATCATGTGTTTGCTAAATTATCACTGTTGGTCCAAGAGCTGAACATTTTAAGTGAGTTTAAGTTTCAAATGTAGGGACCACTACTGATTACATCTAGGAGTGACATCGCCGGTGTAACACCAGAAGATCAACTGCGTGAGTTCGCAGCGCCATGGACACCGACACAGGGTCACTGGCTCATGTCATGTTTCATTTAGCCTATTGGGACACAGCGTTTAGTGGAGGAGCCTGAATGTCAATTGTGATTGGATTAGTAGTCGTGTCTGACCTGTGCCATGTAATGGTCTAATAAACTAGCTGTTATTGCCTTGTCTGCGAGCCAGCTGAGACTCATTAGATCTCACCTTATACCAGACACTGACCTTTTTATCATCTGCACACTAGTTGTGTGCAAACAGGATAGGGATATGAGGCTATTGGCGGATGAGGGTGTTAACTTTTGGCAGTCGAGAATCCAGTTTGAGGTCGAGAAATTCAACAAGGTACTGAGAGTTCAACTTAAAAAATATATTGTGATCTGATAAAAATAACATTTCTTATTGATGGCCTACTTCACACCGTCAGACAACAATACGCAAGTAACAAGTTTATCCAGTTAAAAAGGGAAGAAATTCATTCACATAATGAAAACCCAAATCAGTGTCCCAAAGATCTATCTGCCATTTAATCTGAGAAAACATTCTGACCTCCAACTGAGTCTGTGACTGTGTTTTAATCACTGTCTCTCACCATGTGTCTCACCATACTGTCAGCTTTGATATCATCCACTAAATGAACCAGGGAGTGTCCGGGCTAGAAGCCAGCAGGACAAATAAGAAGCTACAAACACTTTAGAGAGATTTTTTCCTGTTTTAGGTCACTTTTCAGATGACGCTATGCATCAAATAAACGAAAACATAGCATTTACATTAAATCCCATGATACTACAGTTATGGATTACAACTCCAATCAGAAAGGTTAACTAAAGAGGATAATGCTGTTAAACAGCTGTAAAGAGCAATGGGGGCAATGTTTGCCAGCCTTTGTGGGATGCCACCTCTGTGAGGACATCACATGATCTCTCACTGCCAAGGATACAGCTAGGACCCCCCCTTCTGCATGTGAGGGCTGCCCATTGTGCTGCCTGAGTAAAAGCCGAGAGGACAGACAGGGCAGGGGGAAAGGAGGGGTGGGGTAATGAGGTTAAGAGAAAGAACAATAACGATGGGGACAGGGGGTCAAAACCATGGCGAGGGAGAATGACTAATGCAGAAATAACATCATCCCCGACCTCTGGGGTGGTTCATGCAGGGGTCGCTTAACTATGTTTTCTTTACTACGAGCTGTAAACCCACCACTACACACGATCGTCTCTGACCCACAGAGAATAATGCACAGCTCCTCTAAAGCCACCCTCTCTCGCCTGCCTGCTGTGTGTGTGTACATGCTGCAACCGCGTAACAGAGTAGGGAGGGCTGAGGCGGCTCCCCGATCCAGCTCCACGCTCAGATCCATGCCGTAGTACCACTCCAGCCCCAGATCCACCCTCAGCTTCAGCCAATGTGTTTGCTGGCTGGGGGAGGCAGCCATTCAATGGCCTCTTCCATGTCAGGGAGGAGAGACACTCGGGTTAACCCTGGCCTTGCTGGGGCAGACAGGGGGCAGACGCAGCTAAGGAGTCAGGGAACACCAATCTATTGCTGCTTTGGGGGAATCAGTATAAAACCGGAGCGAAAACAGAGGAAGGTGGAGCCAGTTCATCAAATTTACATCGAATCAACTCAACACAGGCTCATGGAAAACCCTTGTTTACATATATTTTGTAATTTTATAATTAGATATATCTGCTGTTTTTATGTAACACGAGACAACAGTCAACACATTGACACCACCACTGGGGCAGGATTATTCCCAATTCTGCTCGACGTAGCGCCAGGCTACACAAGCTAGCTACTATGCCAAACATGCTCCAGTCAGCGCACTCATTCATTCATCCCCTCCTCCTCCTCCTCCTCTTACTCCACTGTCCTCGTCTCTCTATCCCTCCTCTCCACCACAGCCTCACCCGGCCCTGCACCACTATCTATCGCTCTATCTGCCTGCCTGCCTTTCTAGGCCACTGCGCCCCTCCCACTTTCATTCATACAACGCCTTGTTTTGTTTTCACGCTGGCTGGATGGGGGGGGATGGAGGGAAGGAGGCATGGATGGAGGGATGATTTCACTCACACGTCAACAACAAGGGGAGGAGGAGGAGGAGGAGGTGGAGGGAGCAGCATCCTGGAGAGGTTATCTCTCATTAAGTTAAACACACACACGCATGTACGCCTCACTGTGTCATTCAATAATTTGCTTGCCATTTGCCTATACAAACACACGCGCACGCACACAGAGTTCCAGTAAGGGTTTTAAATGCAAAGCCTGATCAAAGGTGTGTTGTGTTTACCTTTCATTTGGCCGTGGCAGTAAAGAGCACTGGCTGCTCAGTCCCTGGGGAAGGAACATGGGAGAAGCTGGGCAGCCAATAGCGTGCAGCCACACACGGCACACACTTCCTGCTCTTAACACATAAAACCTCCCCTTTAATTGGTAGTGTTGTCTACAGGCAAAGTGCTGGGAACAATAACAAACACGTTTTTACCCCAGAGCCATTTACTCAGGAGAACACATGCACGCACATACTCATCCACGCTCGTACACACACACACACACACACACACAGCAGCTGGATTCACATTTACTATATTTGGCCACGGTGGGAGTCCTGAGCTTCAAAAGCTTTGCTATAAATGCTACGAGTGATCTGATGTAAGACATTTGCCCTGAGAGACTCGAGGAGAGCGATGGGCGGGGGGAGGGGGAAGAATGTAAACAATAACACACTGATTGCTGGGAGGGCGAGTGACACCACTATCAGAAGTGTCTATACGAAAATGCAAGCACAGGCACATACGCATCTGCACACATACACACACTAAGGCAGGGGTTTGTTTGTGTTCACCTTGATGGGCACAAAGAGGGGAAATAAGGTTAGCTGAAGAGACAAAGACAGAGGAGAAGGATCCAACTGGAGACTAAATTCAGATTTTAATCAAAATGACACCGTCTCCAAATCTTTATATAGAGATGTATTTTCTTTGAGCCAATAATCTTCAGAAAAGGTTTCTTCTTATTACATGCAGTGAAAAATAGCGCATTCACTAGCCAAAGTAAGAACTGTGGGACATGAGTGATGGTAAAAATGACTATTTGACGGCTACAAATAAAAAACTGAAGCTTATCCTCACGTCACCATTTGCACCATTAAGTTCATGTAGTTTGCTAAAAGGGTCAAATATCATTATGTTCTCATTTATTTTGGTGAACGGTTAGTGATAAGAAGTGATAATATGAAGAACCAGGTATTTTTTACTTTTTTTTGTGTTAGATTAAAAAACCAAAAACAAAATAATCTGTCATTTTTCCATTTTTGGATTTTTGATTGAAAACTGAAAATAGAAAGAACGAATGATACACGAATTAACGAGGATGGAAATATTTTAAATTGAAAACTGTAACTGCTGCCAAATAAACAAGACTAACTTGATCTAACTTACACAATTTCCCCCAGTGCAGAGAACCACAACAGAGCTATAAAAACCAAAGGCTAGTCAAGGCAAGACTTTTCTGAAAGCGACATCGTTGGAATATGTTCTTGGGAACCGATGACGGTTTCCGTAGAGGAAATTAATACAGAGATTATAGTCAGGAATAACAAACTGAAAGCACAGCATCACTGCATCTCCTCCCATGCTATCAGCCCCATTTATATAATGCTGTGGATCTGTCACCAAAACAATGACGACCATGACTCTCCGTGGTATCTCTCTACAGCGCGAATATGACTCACACACCGAAGCCTGAATCCAAAACGGTAAATGTTTGGACAGGACTTTTACATGTCTGCGGGCCAGTTTTGTGCAGCGTCTCATCTCTGGACGACAACAACACACAAAATCATCAGTCCATAATGAAATTGGGTGGATTGCAATGCCAAGATATTTTCTGCTGTTTAATGTCACTGAGTCGCGATGGCTTTATTGACCACATAGTATTCAGCAGAGGACGGGACACAGATGCACACAGGCAATTGTAAATGACAAACTGTAATCAGAATTTGACGACAATTTAATTGTCGTGTTTGCGTGGGAGACAAACAAATGGCAAAAGAACCCCTCCAAATGTATGAAACCTAATATAAAAGTAACACTAAGGGCAAGAAAGGAGGCTGTCTATGGTTTTAAAGTGTGTGCTCAGTTGGGATTGGGAAAGTGATGGTTGGGAATGGTTGACAGGCAACAGGGCCAGTCTTAAACGCACAAACACACACAGTTGTGTGCAGTGGCCTCTAGCAAACCCTCCTCTTAGACCCACCTTTGTGTGCCGGATGTTGTGGAGAAAACGTTTGTCGACAAATTTACAAAAGAACTGAAGGAAGACGCATAATGATAATTATTCATTCTGACTGCTGGGTTTTGTTTTCATATGCTCACATGTCTACTACATCACCATTTTCATTATGATTTATCAAGAGAGTACAGAGCCTTTCTTCTCTGTCACACAGCCGCGAACGCTCACACCCCTTCCACATATCTGCATACCTGCCTCGGCACGTCTGGTTGTTCACTTACCTAAACAGTAGCATTCTGTCAGCCTCTCCATATAAACAAAGAACGGCCTGCTAAGGTTAGTGAGAAGACCCTCGTAACAATACAGTCTTTAACATGTTAAAGAGAGACGACATCAGCTTCTCGTACTGCATTACTATTACAAAAAAACAGCAGCAGTATCCTTACTGGAGCACGCATGCTCTTGATCAACACGGTCTGAACCGGGTTTATTCTAGCCCATGCTACAGATGCTCACTTGAATTGGGGTCTAGGAAGTCAAAAGACCAAGTTTTTTGTTGTGTCCGTCAAGACATTTCTTAGCATTTATTGCGGTACAGCATGGAGCTTTGTCATGTTGGAGTAGGCTCTGCTTCTGGAGGGGAGTACTGTTCTGTCTGGACTCCCATCAGTGTGGGGCAGGTTTTACGCCTCCATGCAACATCTACATGAACGGCCAGACTCAAGGTTTCCCAGTAGATCACTGCTGAGATGATCAATGGTTTATCTAAAAGCTTCAAAGCACAATCACACTTACAATACTGAGTAATATCACAGATTAAATTACATTTCTTGACACTAAAAAGCTTGTTCATGGTGCTGTAGGTGCCGAGGGAGTGCACACAATTTCCTTCCACTTAGCAAAGCCAAATCGCCATTTTCATTGTCACATGATCCCAAACAGCAACCGTCTGATGTCAAGCAACCTCCTCTGATCTCTTGCCTGCTGTCACCCAGTCCATTCCAACCTCTGTTTTAGGTAAGGGTAGTTCTTTCTTTCACGACAGCTGCCGTAGCAATGAATACTCAGCAAGTCTCAGCTTAAGGTCAGGTATGAACTTACACGCATGCATAAACACACACAGACGTGAAGACAAACAAGGAGAAAGGGTGAATCAAGCCTAATGAACACAGTCTTTGTCCCTGCTTTGTCTGTCTGTTCATTGATTTCCTTGTCTGTGTCTTCCTGTGTGCTGGCCAGCAATGCTGGCCCATCTTGTTACCATGGAGATGAGTCCAGACATAGACTGTCTGCAGTAATTAGCTACATGCTCCCAACAGGCATTTTCTTAAGATTCCCCTCTTGTCATCATTTGTCTTTCATTGTAGAGCCACACTCTTAAGTTTTGTAACCTTCTCCTCTTGATGCTCCTCCACCCCTTTCCCTTCTCCCTGTCCCACCCAGCCGAAGTGTTTACCCCCCCGGTCTCCCCATGACAAATCTTCTCCTTAAGAAAGCCACAGCTACTAGATCTCATTACAGATGCTCAGGATGGTGCTGCAATCAATACATCTCACTGATGGTGCTCCTCGCCACCCCCTTCTTCTTTTCTCCTACACATCCTTTGTTACTATCCTCCACTTGCTGATCATCATTCCTTCGTAGTAAGCGCTCTACTAGTCAGTTGCTCTGTTCACTGCCACATGTGAGGCCTCTATTTCTCTGACACCTACACACATTCTACCTCAATATACATTTATTTTTCACACTTTTTTGCTGACTGTAATTCATCCTTTCTCTGAGTAATGATGCTTCTGGATACTGAATTTCACACGGGATAAATAGTATCTATCTATCTATCTATCTATCTATCTATCTATCTATCTATCTATCTATCTATCTATCTATCTATCTATCTATCTATCTATCTATCTATCTATCTATCTATCTATCTACTGAAAAGCTGAAAGCAAAAAATCAAAGCGACAAAAAAAAACAAAAAAACAAACAGACATAACAGTCTTAATCCTGCTCATATACAAGCAACACACACTCACGCACAGCCAAGGGAGAGGTCCAGCCGGCTTTGCTGACTCAACAATTTAGTGGGAAAGTGATGGAGAGAGGCAGTGGGTGAACATCCATCCACAGAGTGAGACACCTACATCACCGACCTCATGATTTTCCTTCACATCACAACCTCAAAGAATCACTCACGCAAACACTAGACACACAAGCAGGAGAGGCAGCAGAGTCTCTTCATAAGAAAACAGCCTTCAGCCCGTCAACAGAAACCAATGTATCACACAATGTGGACTAGACGTGGACCCAACCAGTGTGACTCACGTCTGAGGGTGTTTGATGTCAGTTCTACTACTGCTGGAGCACCTCTAACAAATGTAATCAACAACCACCATTGTCAATCAAATGCAAGCCAATAAACTCAAAGTCTAACCGTAAAAGCTAGTTGAAAGTTCAAAGTGAATATCTGTTACTAAACACTATCTAACATCACAGAGAAAATGTAATATGTAAATAAACTAAATGACATGTTTTCTAAGTCCCTCTTCAGACCTGTGTATGTAACATGTGTAACATGTGAATGCAGCCAAGACGCAGTAAAGACGAGTTATTAGAACAGACGGCTCAGACCACATTTGGAGGTGCTGTGGGTCTGGGTCATGGCTGCATTCAAGCAGAGTTTTGCCTCGTTTATTCGGAGAAAACAAACACCATTATGAGTGATTACCAGAAAACGATAAGGCACCCTAAGCGATGTCTATTCATAAGTATGCAGAGCCTTTTACTGAATATTCTGCTGGTAGCTATTGGTAGTTATTAACAAATAGGTCTAAAGAAGAATGCATGAACAGATCGTTATTGAATATGAGGAGGTTGTGTAGGCTGTAATGAAAAACGTAGTTGTGGTGATGTGTTCACGCTGATGAATGCAGTGAAGCAAGCAGTGGAATAGCAATGTGGAGTTGACTCTGAGCTTTGTGAGAATTTAAATCAGGACTGAGATAAATAAATTAATAGCGTAACATGTGTCCTTTCACTGAGAGACTTCACAGTTCATTATGTTCCACGTCTGTGATCGTGATGACCGCACTGGTCACTCCAGACGTATATGGAGGCACATTTTAATGCGAGGTGTGAACACACACCACTTGTGATCCCATCCTCCAGGGCGACTGTTAATGCCAGGTCTGACCAGGACCTGCAGCGATCTCAATACACACACACAGCAGGTTGACGTATTTAACTGGACGCGCCTAAGTGCGGTTTTATGGATTGTAGTTGCTCTTAGATAAATACCCTTCTTCATCTCAGTAATTGAATCAGCGGTGCAGAGTGGTGGCCCAGTCGCGACTACGGTGTTTTTAAGCTTTCCCTTTCTGCCTCAATAGCCCATTATCTCCTCATATTAGGTAGTCAGAAAGAGAGAAAAAGGGAAAGCGAGAGCTCAGGATTGCTCCCTCTCTCTCTGTCCTCAGTTGACACAGAGGAAATGTTAATCAAAGGGTTGATTGTCAGATTCTGTCCCTTTCCTCTCTCCTCTTTCCTTACTCAATCCTTCATTATTCCCTACCTCTGCTTCTCTCTCTCTTTCCTGGCTTTCTTAGATTTCAGGGGCTTTGAGTTCAGTTAGTTCTTTGGACGAGGGGTGGGGGGGGCTTTTTGTTGTTGGGGGATGCTGTGAGCTATGCCAGACATGGTGGCAAACTTTGGAATCTTACTAAATATCTGTGGGTTATGAAATTGGACAACGTCCCTTGTGATGAGTGTTTTTCACCAGTTGATGACATTTTGGATAAATGGATAAAGTGAGAAAGATCAGTAGATGAATCAATAACGATTGTGTACAGACTTGTAGTTTGAGACTAAAGGAAAGGTCATGTCAAGTTTCGGGGTTAGGTTACAGATAAAAAGAGGCAACACAATAGCAACGCAGATGCACAGGGACGGATTTAAATGTAGCAACAAACATACGGGCAAAAGTGAAGACAAACCTCCATGCATGGACCTTCCACAGGTAAACATAGAGTCTCTCAGAAGCCCAGAGCAGAGCAAACAAGGAAATGAATCCACACAAACAAAGAAAAGCATCCCTCTTCCTCCTCAGCGCGCACACACACACACACACACACACACCCGACAAGTTCCACACTCTAGCCTTTCAGCAGGCTGGCCAGCTGCACTGAGTAGTAGGCACAGTGTGAGGGGGCCAGGGCAGGATGGCTGCAGTGCAGATGCTAGCTGTCCTATTTCATATTCACAGCATAGCGCTAAGCAGAGCCACGGTACACAGGCAGACACACACAAATACACGTATGCGCATGTATCAATGCTCGCAGAGGAGAGCAGCTGATGGCAAGAGAATACACAAACAGCACAGTGTGGCTACAGATGTCAGGTTTGAAGAAGAGACGATACAGCCGACAAATATTTGAAGTTTAGGAGGAGAACTCGGATGGCAGAGGAGAAAAAAAAACACGCGCCAAAGCGGTTCGATTAAATAAAGCCATAGAGATCTAATTTGAAGCATCGGCATTAGGTTTGTTCTG
The DNA here is from genome assembly GCF_022458985.1 of Mugil cephalus. Lineage (NCBI taxonomy): Eukaryota > Metazoa > Chordata > Actinopteri > Mugiliformes > Mugilidae > Mugil > Mugil cephalus. Next base: position 3,059,497 of record NC_061775.1, read on the forward strand.
GGTGACTGAGTTGAGAAAACAAGGCTTTTCAAAATGTGCCCTCTGTGTTCCTCTGACAAATCTGAGAACTCCCATCCTGCCGGTCTCCTCCTTCCACTCATATCCCACAACGCCTCAGGAAGGCGTTTTATTCTGGGAGGAAGGAGGGAAACTCTCCATCATTACTAGGAGAAACAGCCTTGTCACAAAGGGTCACACACACACATCCCCTCATGTTATGGCCAAGAACCCGCAAGAAACAGTACACAAGTCACATGTCAGAGACACGTGAAGTTCTAATATCGCTCTTTTCTTCTAAGACAAGCCATGCTGCCCTTCTTACCCCCCAAACCCCGACCACAAGACTGTGGAGCAACTTTCCAGTTTCCAGTCCTGAATCAAACTGGAACCATAAGCATAACTATCATTCAAATTAGTTACGTATTAAGTTGAAAAACTGCTCAGACAAAAACAAAAAGATCAAACCACCGATCCACATAAACACATAAAATCTACATTATGGTCATGATAATGTTTTCACATTAACAGAAGCAATGAAACCGTGGTCATCAAGCACCAGTATCCATCTGAACCTCTCTTTAAGCTGACAGAGCCTTAGTTTGACCTCTCTGAGAGACAGTTTTCCATCAGCAGAGCAAGCGGCCAAAGAAAGTAGCCAAGACAACCGGCCAGGGGCCTCCTGTGCCGGTGTGCAGGGACTGATTGTGGAGAGTGTTAGTCATAAGTAAAACAGAGCAAACTGAGATTCAGGCTCAAATGCATTGAAGGAATTTGGAGAAAACTAGGAGTCTCTTGCTTCTGTTTGCTCTACGTTTTGATCATCCATCGACCTGATCACGTCCCTGTTACAGTCTTGTGTGACTCATGGACTCAAACCCTCATTTTACATTTCCAAGGTTCTGTCATCGCGGCCCTGTTTACCCCTAGCTTTAACATGCATCTCTCAGACGCAAGCTGAGAGCTGAAAGTGAAAAGTATGAACAGACCTGAGACATATTGCGGACACACTGAGATCAGACGAGTTTATTTTTCCAGCCTTTGGAATACAAATTGTGTACACAAAATCCTTGGCGAGAACTGAGATCTGAGCACAAGTGGTCACCAGAGGAGACTCGTTCTGATGCCAGGTGTGGACGGACATACATGGGAGTTGTGACTGGATCACCCAAGGCACATGTCAGTGCCCAGGTCAGGACTGGGCTTGTCACTCGAGGTTAAGTTCTGATTGAAATGAAATGATTACACAACAACATTGCAAAATTTGTAAGCACAATAAGTTAACAACCACTACACCAAGGTATTCAGATTAAACAGCCAACCTGCTGTGACATGAACAGATAAGCAGATGGACACGGACATGTTTCTGAACTGGCTGCATTTCAGATTAAATTCTAATCCACACCAATATGACCGGCACTGACACAATTCAATCAATCATCCCAGCTTCTTACCTCAACCAGAGAAGTCATTTTTGGGAATGAGGTGTGTGATCAGTTAGGCCTACCCCCCCCCCCCCCCCCCCCCCAAAAAAAAGAAAATAAAAATAATAATGTTCCCTGAATCAAAACATCCTAAAAATAATCCACAGTAAAAGAACAGGCACGTCATTTCTACATCTGGATTATAAAGAAATAGTACAGATACTATCGTGTTTACATTGCTCTTTATTTGACAGCACTGATACGTCAGCTGGCTAGGATGATGGCTCTGTGTCTGCTTGCCAATCCAGCCCTCAAACGTGCCCCTGTTGTAATGCTAATGCAGCGTGTGCCGCTCTAAAACCTCCCCTAATTAAAATCTTAGTTCCAATAACTGCCAGACTAAAGAGATTTGCCATAAGTACACACTATTAACTGCTGAGTGGAGAATAAGGGAGATTATGAGCGTGTGTTCCTGTGTGTGTGCACACTCACATAAATAGTACATATGTGAGATGAGTTTAGTTAAACTTGTAAGTCACCAGTAACATGATGAACATGGCATTCCTTCATGTTGCAGTGATGTGGACAAGCGTTAAAGAGATACCACATTTGTGATATAGTGTGCCCTGACACGTCTACAGTGAAGACTGGAGGAAGGAAGACGAGAGCCAATGCAGTATCTGAAGACAGAATGAAATGCAACTAGACGCTAAGCCACAGATGCATGGGAGAAGCGAGCAGTGGAGGGGGGAAGGAGGGAATGCGCTGAAAGGGAGAGCCAGAGAGAAGCCTGGGAGAGAGGGCTGATTCCTGAAAGGACAGACGAAGCAGGCACGTGGTCACCACGAGGGCAACAATTATTAGCAAAACATCGCAACCAACCCAAATGGATGCTACGGTCCGGGGTAAAGAGAAATCCTGTTCCTGTCTTCACATCCCTCACTCTCACATCAGGTCCCTCGACAAACACCCCTCCCTCAGGCTTGTTTTTCTCTCCTTGTACAGGAATTTACGGGGCGTCTCCTCAAAGACAAGATAACGTGGTGGACATATCGTTTACCTCATCATGGTCATCATGTTTTTTTTTCCAGACTCACATTCACATAATATTCATCTCACCTCATCTTCTACCAATTACTTTTAAAAAAAACAGGGAGTACATCAAAATAAATTAAATCATATTAATACTTGAGGACACTGCTTAATACAAACAAGAATAGGACATGACCTCAAATACAGAGGATTAATTTAACATTACTTAAATAATGTCAATATGAAATTAGCTCCTTGAGAAAAGTATCAGGAGATCTCTGCTAATTTCAATTCCTAAAGGATAACAGCGCATAGGGTCTGTTTCCAAGAAGTAGAAATAACCAATCTCTTTCTGTTGGGACATAATAACACAGAGCTGTCTGCTACAACAAAGCTTGGCACTAAAGACAATGTATCTGTAACTGGCTCAATGTGCTCAAACAAACAAACTGCTGTAGGCCCCACCTGCAGCACCAAGTTTGGGAGTGCCTGTCCTCAGATTTGAAACCCACTTGTTCTCCACAGATTATTATGGCTACAGATTGGGTTTAATGTGGACACTGAAAAGCAGAAAGTCGAGATGAGCCGGGTCCTCAGCCAGATTCAGCTACGAGATGCCAGGTTTAGGCACATGGCGTCCCTTCAGGGGCCTGACTGAAAAACAAACCCTGACTGAGGGATTTACACAGCAGGTGACTGCTGGAGGAGAATAGTCAACCACAAAGGAGTAGCCGTTTATGTCATGTCACCCACCATATGTGTGCATGTGTATGCGTCTCTGCACATACATAATACATGTTCACCAGGGCAGAGGACAAAAGAATAAGGAAGACAGCACATGCATTAGGAAGGGGGGGCCCTACTTATCCTTAAAGGGGGGGTGCAGGTGTTGTCAGTAGAGGTGCGAGTTGACCTTCATAATTTAGTGACAACTTCTTTTATTAAAACATGGACATTATTGTGCTTGACAATAGAAAAAATGCTTGAGCATCACTACACGTCTAAATAAGAATTTAAGCAGGAAGAGCTACAACACTGAAATGATGAATATACTAATTCACTCTATATGACCTCTTTATTACTCATTTAAGTTCACTTTATGACATTTCTACAAGACTAAGCTAAACTAAGACCTGACGGATCCTTGAGTCACCTCTGTTGACTATGTGCTGCATAGTCAGCACTGTAATTGACACCTTATTCTATATCCACTTGAATTATTTAATGACATGTGCGTGTGACACCGCACACACACTGAAAAGACACCAAGAGCTGATTTACACACACCAAACAATGGAAGAATCTCGACATAGTGCCAAAACAAACTATAATAATGAAAGCAGCTCGGAGAAAAACACAGGCTGCCTGAACCTCTGCTGGCTACTGTACCAGTTGTTATTCTAAGAAACGCTGCTGCTCGTGTGCAGATCTGTGCGAGTGAGTGAGGTAGAACATTAACGTGTGATGAGGAGAGAGTAGTAAGTGGAACAGCAGCTTTTACACACTTTCATGGTCACACAACAACAGGTGTATACATCTCACATGTGCTTAGCAATGAGATTAACAAGAAAGGCAGATGAAAGTGTCTGTTTTTGCCTTCCCACACAATAATCCAACAGCACTCAATACTCAAAAGAAGAAACTGAGCGATGGGTTTTCAGCATGCAGCATACCCACATTTCTGCAGTCAGCTTCTAAATATGATACTTACACCACAACACCACCATATAACAGATGTGATTCTATGCCACAGAACATTGGATAGGCTGAGGTAAACAGCAGTGTGTGTGTCTTAGTAATGAGATTGTAAAAAGTAGAATGAGGACTAAATTAGATCAGTGCAGAAGGGAGAGTCTGGGCGGTCAAGGGAAGAGCAGTTTACAGGGGACAGTGAGCAGGTATTGGTGATTGATGCTATCAGCAGCCGTGGACGGCCTCTGGAATAAGGAACTATTCACTTGGGGACCTGTTGACATGGGTGTAGGAAGAATACTACAAATGACAAAAGAGAATAAAACCCTTACTTAGGTTAAATGAGCCAATTAAAATGAATGTCAAGTATTAACTAATAGCCAGCCATGATCAGTATCTTCAGAAATCCCGCCCTGAACGAAACTAAGGACAGCCCTGACCTTGACCATGTATCAACCATGGGTAATATATTCATGATTGATCAAACTCTTAACATTCACCATTGATTACTCATTACTACCCCTACCTCATGATGGTTTGTTCAGAAGACTGCCATTAAAGTTATAATCAACATAATATTTGAATATAAATGAGGCAAACCAAGGATAAAATGTCACATTTTTAAATCCACTTTGACAAAACACTGTGTTTTCTTTAAATGAATGACCACAGGTTACAGACAGAGTAAGGAGCTTACCAATGGTAAGCTAACACATCAGGAGGGCCATGCATCCACCATATGTATTTTTCTGTAGTCAAACTGACTATTGGACCATTTATCTCTGTCACTAGTACACATGAGACAAAGAGACCGGGGCATCTGTGTCAATCTACACAATCTCCTCAATCTATTTGTTTCTAAATTCTTTGGTTTACGCTTTGACACAGACATTTCGATAACCCACCACAGATTTTCAATGTGGCTCATGTCCGGGCATTGATCTGGCTGCTCTAAGACCTGGATACTGTGCTTCTGCAGCCAAGTTCTACTGGCCCTGGATGTGTGACATTATCTTGTTGAAACATCCAGTTTGGACCTCAACAAAACAGAGCACATGCAGAAGGGAGCATGGGGGTTTGGAGAATGGCACAATATTTGTCAGAGTTCAATGTGCCATCACAGACAGTGAGATGACCAACACCAGCAGCACTCATGCATCCCCAAACCATGACACTACCTCCACCATTTCTGACAGTAGGTTCTGTACATGATGGAGATCATGCTTGGTCTGGCCTTCTGTACCCTCACATTAACAGGAGGAAGATAAAGCTGGAAACTGGACTCATCTGACCACAGAATCTTCTTCCAGTTCCTGACTGTCCAGTTCTTGTGTGCTTGGGCCCAATGATGGTAATGATGATAACCTCTGCCTCTCATTGATTGGGCTTCTTGACAGCCTTGTAGGACCTTAAACCATGATCTAAAAGTCGACCACGTACAGTGCGGGTGAACACTGGACACCGGTTTGGTTTGATCACTGATGTTGGAGCTCCTGTGATGTCATTCTGTGGTTTTCCCTGCACATGGGGATCAGAATGAGGTCATTTCTTGCTGAAGAAACTCTTTGATGCCAAGATCTTGGTTTGTCATCCAAGCTGTTGGTTCGTCTGTATTTTTGCAGAGTGGATCCAATTGCTGAAGGACTGTATCTGCACTTCCTGGTGATCTGGCAGCAGCAATATCCTTCCTGGCTGAGAATCTGTATCTTCAGGTGAATTTCCTGTGTTAGGTTCCTTGTTTTAACCATTTTTGTCTCTGAAGAACTTACAATTGTATTGGCTTTATATAGACTTGATGCACAACGTGAAAAATGTGTCCTAAAATGTTTTTTAATAAAAAGCATGGCCTTCATTAGTGGATCACTGGCACCAAAATGACCCACTACTCAAAATGTCTTATATATTTTTATGGAACCAATTGACTTTAAGCTTCTAATGGCTGTTTTAGGGTTTGTGTAGTATTTTATCTGTGACTGTACTAAAAGAAATTGCACTTGAAGGCCTAAGAGTGATTCTTAATGCAAGATTTCACAAATGCATGGGGTGCCCGAAACCTTTTTTCCACCACTGTACTGGGAGAACTGGGAGCCGAGTTTGTCATCCAATACTATCCAGTCCAGAGAGGGAACGATAGACACATGTATTGCATATGCACACAGCAGAGAGGTAACTTTGAACTGCATTAAAATAACCATTTATGGCCGAGTCACTCAGAAGAACACTGTGTTCATAGCTCAATTCCAACATCCACTCACATGCTAGGTTCATTCATTCTCAACTCAATGCATTGATTCAGTTACACATTCAACTATCTTATTTTCCTCCCGTTTGAGGGTGTAAACATTTTTGTGTTTAAAAAAAAAAAAAAAAAACTCCATGAAGGGGAATGCATACATTTCTCACATGGTTGTAACCTTAATGACAGCAGGGTAGTTGTATTGGATGTAATAGAATTAGCTCACTGTGCATCACAAACTGGCAACGTTAGGTTTTATTTTTTTCCATGTGTTTTGCCAGATCACATTATAATAATACTTGCATGGTCAATTTCCATTTGACACCTCTGCCATTGCTGCTTCATCCCTTTTGTTCATGCAAACCTCTCGTTCAAGTATCTCCCTCTTTTTTCTGATGTCTCTTTCAGCAAGGGTCGCACATCCACTAATTCCAGCCCTGCCCCTCCCTTGATGTTCCCATTCCTTCGCTGGGAGGAACTGAGGGATATACACGAAAAATAGGATCCGTCTCGGCCAGCTCCTTGTTCACATATTTGCACAGACACACACATACAGATACTCCCCAAACTGCTTCCAAACTTCCATCTACCCACAAGCCCTTAATACCAATTATTGTAGTGGAATTGGCCAGAGGGGTGTGTGCCCCCCCCCTCCTTCCAGGCACTGCCTGCATTGGTTGAGGCATGTGGCAGGAAGAGAGATGGTGGATGATAAGGGGGTCTTACACCAGCATTCCTCCTGGGGGCTTAAATTCTATGTGGGTGACAAAGCCATTTATTATAATGAAGACATTTGTTAAACATCTTCTAATTTCAACGCAGGAAATAAAAGTGAGTGTAAAAAATAGATCTTGCAGCTGAAGGAGGATTCACTGGGGACAGTTTTTTCTTGGCTTCTTATTCTAGAAGCAGCCACACGGACAGTTCCAAAATGGTGGTTAGTGTACTGGTTTAGTTGGCCAGAGGCCTGCGGACGGACGG